>NW_005353324.1:1843019-1902513 GCF_000412655.1 Myotis brandtii | reverse complement strand
TGGCCAGCCTGCAAACAGCCATCAGCCCCTCACCCAGGCTGGCCACACCCTCATGGGTTGAGGGTCCCCGCTGGGGGGCTTGGCCAGCCTGAAAACAGCCATCAGCCCCTCACCCAGGCTGGCCATGCCCCCCCAGCGGGGACCCTCACCATAGGTGACTGGCCTGAAAACCACCACAGGCCCTTCGACCAGGCCGCCCCATGCCCCAAGGGACCCCCCACCCTGATCCAGGACACCCTTCAGGGCAAACCAGCCGGCCCCCACCCGTGCACCAATCCTCTATCTATAATAATGAAAGGGTAATATGCTAATTAGACTGGGAGACCTTCCTGGAGAACTTCTGGACGTTCTTCTGGGCAAAGCCATGGTGGTGGGGCCAAGGTAGAGGTGGTTAGAGGCCAAGAGGGGAGGGCAGTTGTGGGTGACCAGGCTGGTGGGGGGTGGGGCCGTTGGAGGTAAACAGACCAGCAGGGGGGCAGTTGGGGGTGAGCAGGCCAGCAGGGGGGCATTTGGGGGTGAGCAGGCCAGCAGGCAGAGTGGTTAGGGGCAATCAGGCAGGAAGGCAGGCAGGTGAGTGGTTAGGAGCCAGCAGTCCCAGATTGCAAGAGGGATGTCTGACTGCCGGTTTAGGCCCGATCCCTGTAAACCAGCAGTAGGACATCCTTCGAGGGGTCCCAGATTGGAGAGGGTGCAGGCCGGGCTAAGGAACACCCCTCCCCTGTGCACGAATTTCGTGCACTGGGCCACTAGTTGGTGTATAAAAATGCAACTGATTCCTGGGGATTTGTTTTGTATCCTGCTACTTTACTGAATTTATTTATCAGTTCTAGTAGTTTTTTGGTGGTATCTTTAGGGTTCTCTATATACAGTATCATGTTATTTGCAAATAATGACAGTTTTGCTTCTTTGCCAGTTTGGATGTCTTTTATTTCTTCTGCTTTTCTCTTGCTCTAACTAGTACTACATTGAATAGGGGTAATGAAAGCAGACATCCTGTCTTGTTTCTGATTGTAAGGGAAATGCTTTTAGTTATTGCCCATTGAGTATGATGTTGGCTGTGGTTTGTCTTACATGGCCTTTATTATGTTCCCTTTTGTCCTACTTTGCTGAGGTTTTATCACAAATGGGTGCTAGATTTTATCAAATACTTTCTCTACATATATCGATATGATCATGTGATTTCTATCCTTCAATTTGTTTATGTGGTGTATCACAGTTATTGTTTAGCAGATAATGTATCAACCTTGCATCCTCAAAATAAATCCAACTTGATCGTGGTGTATAATCTTTTTAATGTATTGCTAGATTCAGTTTGCTAATATGTGTTGAGGATTTAGCATCTATATTCATCAGGGATATTGGCCTATAATTTTTTTTCTCTGTAGTGTCTATCTGGTTTTGGAATTAGGATAATGCTGGCCTTGTAAAATGAGCTTGGGAGTCTCACCTCCTCTTGAATTTTTTGGAATAGTTTGAGAAGGATAGGTGTTAGTTCTTTGAATGTTTAGTAGAATTCACCTGTGAAGTTACCTGGTCCAGGACTTTTGTTTGTTGGGGTTTTTTTGATTACTGCTTCAATTTCATTAGTTGTAATTGGCCTATTTAGATCTGCTTCTTTTTTTATTGAGTTTTGGAAGATTGTGTTTCTAGGAATTTATCCATTTTGTCCAGGTTGTTGTTATGCAACAATAGGTAACTGAAAGAGAATTCTTGGACACACAGATGATACTGCCAGTTCATGGCAGTAAGAAGAGATAGAGAAAGAAGAGATCCAAGAATTGGGCCCTGAAATGTTTCAACATTTAAATGTTGCAGAGATTGTGGAAGAACAAACCAAAATAAATAAATAAGTCAATAAATAAATAAAAATAAGAACAAGACTGACAGTTATTATCCCTCAATGCTTTTAAGATTTTATTATCTTCTGAAATCTTCTTTTGAAAATGATAAATCTGCTGTCAATCTTAGTGTTTCTTTCAAATAATATATCTTTTCTCTCTGGTAGCTTTTAAGATTTTTTTTGATGTTTCATAATTCTACTCTGTAGTCAAATATGAATTTATTTTTAATTTATCTTAGCAGTTGAAGTCCATGTTTTATCTGAGGACATATGCTTTCAATTCTGGAAAAATCCCAGGCATTAACCTACAAAAAAATTCTCCTCTACTCTTTCTCTAGTCTGCGGGATTCCTATTAGACAAAAGTTGATATTTCTCAAAATTTTCCTCCATGTCTCTTACTGCTCTATACATATGCATGCATGTGTATGTGCAGGTATATATGACCATGCACATATGTGTATGTGTGTACAATTTTTTCGGTCTTCACTGCTGTGCTTTTGGTGAATCCTTAGACTATTTTCTGATTAGTTAATTCACTCTTCAACTCTATCTATCCTTTCTAGAATTTATCTTATTCATTGATTTTAAAAGGTTTTTATGCTCATATTTTTATTTTTGAGATTTCTATTTTCTATGTTCACTGGTCCTTTTAAAATTTCTTCTTACTTTTATAATTTCATTTTCTCTTTTATGACTGTATTTCCTTTACTTTTGTCATTTGAAGGACCCATTTATTTAAAAGTAATTCAGACTCTTTTATTAAATTAGTTCCACTTGGGATAAATTCATGCTCATACTAAGTTTATTAAATGTCTCTCTAAGCATTGTTTGGAATTTGTTTCACCTATTCTTTTGTCCTCCCATGGATTCCACAATCTGCAGTCCTAGGCAGATAGTAGATAGCGTTAGCTTGCTTTCATGAATTGGAGACCCTTCACCAAACCCTGTCTTAGGCAGTGGGTTTTGCTCAGATTTCCTGCCCAGACTAATATATCATTTTTATTCCCCATTAATTCATAGGAAACTGAATTTCTAATTACTCCTGTTTATTTCTTGATCTAGACAGAACCCAGCTCCCATTTTGCATTTCTTTGTGTTGTCTGAGTACATTATCTGCTGTTTTTGAACAGTTTTCATTTGTTTTGTTGCTTGCTTTCATATTTTTCTCTATCACTGCTATGCATTATAAGAAAGAGTGTTTCAGATTGTGAATTTATTGTCCTGTATTCCCTGAGCTCCTGCTTTATAACATTTTGTTGGAGGTTTAGAGAAGAGTTTGTTGACTGAATCCTGCTAATTGCCCCTGTTGTCCACTTGGGTTTGTGGACAGAGTCCCAAACTGAATCAAGGAGCACAAAGTGTTCTAAAGTTGAGGCTCATCAAGTAAAATGTATCAGAGAACTTGGGGCTTTTTTTCCTCTTTCCAGTCCTAGACCTTGGGCTCTACTAGCTCTGACTCCCTACTGCCGACATCCTTTCTATATCTCTTACAGGTTCTGACGCTTTAAATAGTAGTCTCTCCTTGCTGGGGTTGTGTTGGTAGCAGTGTGGTGGAGTGCACATCACAGAAACCATACCTATGTCAGAGGATATCAGCTCCCTCCAATTCTCCAACCCTGTTAATCAACCTTCCCATGGGAAGATCAAATTCAAGGTCTACACAGGGGCTGAAAGTGTTTGTACCTGGTCTGTCCAAATCCTGTAAAGACACAAGGAGTTGAGACTACAATATTCCTTTAATACTTCTGACCCAATAATTTCATTTCTGGAAGTCAATTTAAGAAAATCAGCAGAGATCTTGTCAAGATCTAGGCATAAATATATTTGTCTAACTTGTACCTCTATTAGTGAACAATCAATGGAAAAACCCTAATGTCCAAAATCATACTTGATTTGTATGATGGAATATTATGTAGCTTTTCTTTTCAGGGTAGTTAGTGACATGGTACATGGTCACAATATAATATTAAATTTTAAAAAGAGAATTAAATGCTACAATATATGCTATAACTTTAATTTAAAAAAGCTGAGTAAGAAACATAGAAAAAGTTTTTAGAAAGAACTAAAGAAAATACATTCATCTATTAATAGGTTTCTCTTTTCTATTTTCAAAAGTTTTTTATATAATTATATATGACTTACAATCAGAAAAAATACATTGTTAAGTTAAAAGACATCTCTCTTCTAACAGATAATAAATTTTGATATATAAAGTGACAGTCAAAAATTAGGGATTAAGCTAATATCTAAACACCTGCTGTTATGAAGAAGTTTCATTGTATGTAACTGTATATAACTTTCTATCCTACATAGTTAATACAGAGATAAAGAAAAGAATATGAATTGTTGCATATAATATTTAAACTTTGCTTGCAGGCATTTAAAAAATCCTAAAAGAAAATAAGATGACATACACTCTTTTTTTTTTTTTTTTTAATAACAAGACGACAAATGTCTCATTAGGTAAAGTGCATGTTGGCATAAAAATGAATGTAATTTATATTTGAATTTTTGGCTAATCAAATGACGTATGTTTTATTGTCTTGCAGTTATAATGAGCAATATTTAATTAAAAGCTAATTGAATATTCTAGGCAGCAATTATCTTGCAATAGAGATGCCAAATTTGACATGAGGAGGCAGGTGAGCAGAAAGCAGAACGTGTGTAATTATTCCTCTGGGAGATGGAAAAGAAGGGACTGCACCAACCATTGCCACAGAGAAAGATATGTGCAGATCTGCCCTTAACTGCACGGTTTCCTTTGTTCAACTTTGTTTATATATTTTTTATCAGGTAAACTATGTTCAAACTAAAGCTAATGTAGCCAGTATTCATCAGTTCACAAACGCAATTCTATAGCCACCCTTTGAACATGAGTCAGGGAGACAAGAGTAAGCCTTGCTCACTTTCAGTAATTTAGCCACAATTTATGTGTAGTATAACCTAGATAGGTGTCCTTTAGCTGCTGACTGTGGTCGGCAAACTGCGGCTCGCGAGCCACATGCAGCTCTTTGGCCCCTTGAGTGTGGCGCTTCCACACTAAGCCTTAGGAGTACCCTAATTAAGTTAATAACAATGTACCTACCTATATAGTTTAAGTTTAAAAAATTTGGCTCTCAAAAGAAATTTCAATCGTTGTACTGTTGATATTTGGCTCTGTTGACTAATGAGTTTGCCGACCACTGCCCTAGTCCCGTGATCAGCAAACTGCCGCCCCTGGAGTGTGGCTCTTTCACAAAATACCATGTGCGGGCGCGCATGTACAGTGCGATTGAAACTTCATGGCCCATGCGCAGAAGTCGGTTTTCGGAAAGGAGATAGACGAAACAAGTATACAAGACGAGTGTGGATGGGAGAGTTGGAAGGGGCTGACCTCAGCGAACGTACATTACCTCAATCAGATTGAGGACGTTTTTAGCAAAGGCCAGCTTAGGAGTACCCTAATTAAGTTAATAACAATGTACCTACCTATATAGTTTAAGTTTAAAAAATTTGGCTCTCAAAAGAAATTTCAATCGTTGTACTGTTGATATTTGGCTCTGTTGACTAATGAGTTTGCCAACCACTACTTTAGCACATGGGATAGAAGACAAAAACCAAAACCAAAAATACTCTTTTAAAACTAGAGGAATATTGGGCAGAATCCACCAGTTGAATTTTAATGAAATCTTTTTATTTTTGAGACATTTCAATATTATATGTGTATTATTTTGTACATATATTTTATACATATACTAGAGGCCTGGTGCACGAATTTGTGCATGAGTGGGATCCTGCCAGGGGGAGGGGCTGTGGGCGGTTGGCTGGCCAGCCCTGCCCCCTGGTCAAACTCCCAGTCAAAGGGACAATTTGCATATTAGCCTTTTATTATATAGGATTCCCAATCATTTTTGGCTCTTCTTATAGGGCAGTTGTCCATCCCTTTATTTTTAACTTTACTGGATGATGTTTAAGAAATCTATGAACAGTGGGATATTAATCAATGTATTTTCCTGGCTTTATTGCAAACCATACCAGTTATCTCGGGAACTTGAGAAGAGACTACAAAGAGAAACACTGCCTCTATTTTGTTGTACTGATGTTCTGTTCAAGGGAATTAGCAACTAAAACTGTATTCAGTATCTAATCTTGGAATAAAGCCAAGAATTAGGTTTAAAAAAAGTTTATAAAACAGATTAGATTGCAATCTAAAAACCCACACAGCTAGCTGGGCAAAAAAATAATACTGAAATGTGATTTTTGACACATCAGAACTGAGCAACAAAAACAGGATCCTCTTTGAGTTATAGAGAAGCTTTTAGTAAATTCCAAAATATGAAGAAAAAAAAAAGATGTGGTCTTTTTATCACCATTATATCATTATCTTGAATCAATAGCTGTAATTAAGCTGAGTCAGACTATCATCTGCTATTGAAATATATGGAACTAATTAGACAGGTATGTTACCAGAATAAGATTGGGACAATAAAAATGTACACAAACGAGGCTTTCTGAGATGATGAACACAAGTCATAATAATATTTCTGGAATAAATTAAAAACTAGACCAAAGAGAGAATGAAATCGATCAGGTGGATAGAGATCCTATGTTTTCTACATGTGGCTAGATAACGACACCACGGGCAAGGGAAGGGGAGTAGGGCAGGGATATGAAGACAGAAGAACATAAGATCTGAAGATTGTGGTGAATCTTCAAAGGAGCAGCACTCCATTGCTAATGCCAGGATCCAGTGGGTGCACCATTGTCCTCCTCATTGCTACCTGGCATATGTAATAAGGATAGTCTTTACACTGTTATTTATAATAGTGAAACATTGGAACAATTTTAAGACCCCTGATTAATGAATTAAAAATTACATTTTTAAATGTTTATTAGTTTTGATTTTACAGTTTTTTATGTTTGTTTTTTTTTAAACTGAGGCTGCAGTGCAAAAGACTGACAACTGGAAAAAAATTCTTTTTAAATAAAAAATATATTTGGTACATGCACTTAACAAAATACTAAGCAGAAATTTTTGAAAAGTATTTATCTGAAAACATATTTATGTTTTATGTAGTTGAAAAGTGGGCTTCAAAAATTTACATAAAGTATTATTCCATTTATTCACTTAAATGTATGTCTCTGTACAGGAAAAAGATTTATTGACAACATACTAATTTAATATTTAGCACTGGTTATCTTTGGATGTTAAATAACATGATTTTTGTCTTTATTTCATTTGTTCATTGTTACATTTTTCACAATTTATTTACTTCAAGTATACATTAATCCAATGATTAGGAAAAACAATGCTGTATAGAAAAGAATAATTAAATGTAAAAACCAAAGCCATAAAAGAATTAGGAAGAAACATAGGTGAATGATTCTCTCATCTGCACTATTAACTAAATTTAAATTTAAAAAACTGGAAAAAATTGTAAATGTAATAGTAGGAACAGACTAGGTTATGCTGAAGTAACAAACAGCCCCTAAATATCAAAAACTTAACACAATAGTTCACCTCTTGTTCCTGTAACATGGCCAGTGTGGAGCTAAATGAGGGCCTCACTAGTGGTAGCGACTCAAAGATCTAGGTTGGTATAGGTTCCTATGTGACTAATAAAATTTTTTTAAAAAAGTGATAACATCTAGCATTGGGAAACAGCTCAGTCCTACTATTTAAATACCTCACTGGGAGTTTAGAATATAGTAGGTCCTTGGGTTACATTGGAGATCCGTTCGTAGGGCATGACATAATGCGATTTCCGCCGGAAGTCGGAACCAAAAGCCATAAAAGAATTAGGAAGAAACATAAGCACCTATGTCACTCACATGGAGCACGTACACAGCAGTAATGAAGTGAAACAGTAAAAAAAAATTAAAAGAAAGATAACAATTTCTGACCTTTACTTGTGGTAAATAAATAATAAAAAACATAAAGCACATATGTACATATATGTTGAAATGACGGAACTTTTTTTTATTTATAAATAAATGGGAGATGGCGACGTAACCACGAAACGACGTACATCGAGTCTGACTTAACCTGAGGACTGCCTGTACATTGAAAATTTTATGGGAGGAAAACTCCAACAGTTATTGTATAATCTAAATATACAATAACTAGAGGGCCGGTGCATGAAATTTGTGCATGGGTAGGGTCCCTAGGCCTGGCTGGTGATCAGGGCCGATCAGGTTCCCCACCTCCCCGCCTCCTCTTTCCCTCACTCCCTTAGTGTCCCGCTGCTGCCGCTGGTCACACACCATGGTCCACACCGCCCCCTGATGGTCAGTGCATGCCAGCGAGTGATCAAACTTGCGGTCTCCCGGTCGAACTCCCGAAGGGACACTTTACATATTAATCATATATATATTTATTTATCAAATATGAATAATCTATTCAAATGTCATAATAGTATAACACCACTAAAATAATATTTTGAAAGAATATTTAGAAAAATAGGAATAAAGCTTTAATGTATTTTCAAGAGTAATAAGCTGTTTTGAATGCATCACATAGAGAGTATATGATTCTCAGTAACAATTTGCATAGAAATATAATCTGTATAGCAAAATGATTAGAGTGAAGCAAAGCAGAGTATTCTTAATAGTAAATATTTCTGATAGGGGTAATTATAGGTGAATTCTATTCTCATGTTGCATTTTTCTCTGTTTTCAAAGATGACTAGTATTTGGGAAGGAAAAGGGTTAGCAGTAGCGCTGCTTTTATTCTCTTATTTTATGGAGGGTAGTCTGGGCAAAGATAGAAAGATGACCTGGTCCAGTTCCTTTGTAAATGTGCTTTGTAAATGACAGACCTTCTGGCAAACAGATTAGTGATATTTAATAGTGAGAGATACTCATCTATGACACATTCCAGCAATAGATGTCTGGTCTGTTTAGAACTGCTTATAGTAAAATACACCTGTAATCTATGGGTTTCTGAAGCATAAGTCATGGGAAGATATCACATAAATTATGCACTTACCGAAATACATAGAAATGCTTCCTGACTAAATTAGCTCCCTTTTGTATAAATGCTACCTGTACCGATCTCACAAAGACATTGAATATTTAATCTGGGCCAGAGCATGTCCTAAAGCAGCAAAAAGAACCTCAGCCATGGTGTTGGCAGTTTGGAACTTTTTCACATGATCTCTGCCTTGTAATTATTTGAATTCTTAAAGTTATTGAGAGTCAAAACTGGATCAGATCTCTGTGCTTGTGAATCTAACTTGACAATATGATCCTTTGTGTTAGCTCATATTATTTTCACTACCAGAAAAAATGTTTAAAAGGGACAAGAAACTCACAGGAATGTGAGGTACATGTTAGATTCATGAAAATATAATCACTGTGATGGTTTATATATTAGCTTCCAATTTTATAAATGGTTTGAGGGGCAAGGTTAAATTCAATGTTCACAAGAAAGCTATTTGACAACTCTGTGTTTTACATTACTATGGTCACTGGTAACACCATTGGAATCTATGAGAATGTCAATCTATTCCAAAACTTACTATTGCATCTCAGATACATGACCTCCCTCAGTTGATTGGCGGCAAGGGACACTAGTCGTAGCGAGAACAGTTCTTTACTGCCTGCAGCTGGAAGAGCTGATTGTATATCCCTCATGAACAAGTCAACTGATCCAGGAGTTGGGAGATAAAATGGTATATTGGGCTCTGGAATGAAGGTGTCTGGGATTGAAACTCAGGTACAAAATTAACCCATTTTGTGACTTAAAATATTCAATAGTCTTTTTTTTAGTCCCGAAGCTTACTCATTTGTAAATTAGACATAAATGTATCCCTTTCTGCATGCAGAGGCTGTGAGAAGTAAAAGTATAGAGAGGGCTAGAGGAAGTGTGGTTTTTAACTCTTTTAATAAATTCAATATTTCCTAAAAGCTTAGCGTAGGGTCTTCATAAAACCTTCAACATTCCTCCATATTTTTCCTCCATATTTTTCCATACCTTTTGGCACATGGTCTTTCTCATGATCAGGAAAGCCTGTTAGGTTAGAGGACAAATGAAAACAAAACAAACTCCTATGTGGAGTTTTGAAGAGTAAAGCAAACTAAAGGAAAGCTAATGGGTTCATTGGATTTTGATTCTGAGGATGTGAGCCCAGAGAAATGTGGACCCACACTGAGATGGCATTTATGGATTTTGAGTACTTATTGATTTTAACACATCTCATCAGCATTTCATTATCTTTTCCTGTTTTCAGAAAGCTCTGTAATATCAAGAAACTTATCCAGCTCCCAATGAGCTATTCAAAAGGCACAGCCAGGCAAGTGCCCATGGTCTCCAAGGAAAACTGCTCTATTTCCTTCTTAGCTCCATAATTTCATTTAATACTTGCTTGTCAAAGCTGATGGAATTCCACGGCCCTGATTCCTGTCTGCTAGCTTCAGACTGACATTTTCCATTTCTACAAATCCTTTGGTAGTAATTGAAATAAGAACTCTTCATTTTTTCCACCTAAATAGTTTCCTCCCCACCCCGTGGAGACACTCATCTTTAACGAGTTAACAGGATAAGGCAAACCTATTTCTCATGTGTGCCCAGGACATAGGACTGTGAAGTGGGACTGCTGATTCGGTCCAGCTTTGCTTGACACATGCAGAATAAACCCTTTTTCCACCAGAGCCCCTTGCTTGACTGCAGCCAGGAGCCCTTATTACGTTCTCTGTGGATGTCACGGAACACTGAGCATTCAACAGTAATGATTCTGAAGTTCCATTTCTTTTCAATGGACTCATCTCCTGAAATTCATCTTTCTAATTCCTGCTGTTCTGAATCCCAGCAGAGTTATGATGAGTTTAAGCGATCATCAATTAATGTCAAAACTCTGACTTGGGGTGGTGAAAACACAATGCAATTTACGGATGATGTATTATAGAATTGTACACCTGAAACTTACATAATTTTATTAACCAATGTCACCCCAATAAATTCATTAAAAACCCTTCAATGTAACACCTTCAGAACTGCCTTTGACAACCACTAGAATACAAAATGAATTCACTAATGATCAGTTCTGGAGCAGAAGAGTCTAAGAAATCGATGATGATGGGACATTTAGGCTGAGCTCATAAAATATTCATGGATTTTTAAAATGTGGATTTAAAAAAGTTGAGCACAGGGTATAAAATTAGGGCCCAAAGAACAGTCACAGAATACAAGCACCCTGGAACTTTTTTTTTCAAATTTAGAATATTTCTCTTCTTTTGGTTAACAACAGTTTACCCTGGTACTTGTTAGAGAGAAAAATTCAGAGGCCTCTCTGAAATCTCAACTCTATTAGAGGTCATCTTTTTTTTAGTATTTATTGTATTGTTATGATAAAACATAGGCCTTCCTATAATTTTGAAGTGCTTCAAATCGATTGTATACAGATGGTTTTCAACAGAATGGGCTCACTTTCTTCTGGGGACAGAGCACTAATGCAATGTGTTCCCATGCATATTCTCATGCGCTCCATTCCTGCCTTTTTACGCATGTCATCTTATATAATAAAAGGCTAATATGCAAAGACTGAACAGTGGAACAACCGGTTGCTATGACACGCACTGACCACCAGGGGGCAGATGCTTGATGCAGGAGCTTCCCCCTGGTGGTCAGTGCAGCCAGAAGCTGGGCTCATGGCTGGCGAGCGCAGCAGTGGGCCTAAGCCATCCGTTGGACATCCCCGAAGGACTCCCAGACTGTAAGAGGATGCAGGCCAGGCTGAGGGACCCCTCCCCCCGAATGCAAGAATTTTGTGCACTGGGCCTCTAGTGAACCGATAGGGCCTTACAACAACCAGTTTGGGCCCAACCCACTCAAGGGAGACTTTCAGTGCTCTTATACCAAGTGTTTGGGGCTCAAGTCCATGTGGGACTGCATGGCTCTTTGCCCTTTTTACATGACAAGAACACCATCTTTAAAATTTTACTTTTATTTTAATAGACAGGTGCATGCATTACTGTTGCGTTATGGAACATGCATATGTACCAATTTAGTAGATACTGCCAACAGGTTTTTACATTGTTTCTCCAATGGATTCCCCAAATGGCAGTAAACGCACATCCTCACTGACGTGATCTCTAGAACCACTATGTCCAGCTAGCTCACTGGGACCACTAAATGCACAGCCCTTAGCATGCTGTAGGAAGCCCACTGAAATCTGACCTCTTCATGTCTCTACTTTCTCCTCCCATCACGAACTCTAATTCTAGATGTTAAGATAAGCACCAGCTTTCTGGGCAACCTGTGCTCTTCCACTCTTTTTCACACCGTGTTCTCTCTGCCTGGATGCCCTTTACCTTTCTGTCACCCTAAAAACTAGTTCTCAGTGTTAGGCAAAGTCAAGTTCTTTCTCCTCTGCATTCTTGCAGCGCGTACTACTCTCTTACAGTGTTTAAAGCATTTGTTGAAGTTATTTTCATGTTTGACTTTTGTATCACTTTACCCCTCAGCACTTAGGAATGAAACCAGGAAGTACATAGTTTGTTTACTTTTTTGTTAAGTGAGTGAATGAGCCAATGAATGACTGAGAACTGCTGTTATACAATCCTGCCTGACCCCCACCCCCATTTTATTCCTAGCTTCACCAGGGCAAATTGGGTTATCATGGAGAGAATTCAGATTCATAGAGTCCAAAGGCAGGAAGAGAACTAGAGTTTTACACATTATTTTATGTCTCCAAATTCCAGCAGTCTATTTCCTATGCCAGATAGAGCTAGTCATATATGCTTAGCTGGGTAGTTGGTAGATATGCAGTTTGATTTTGAAGATTCTTCTGCTCTTATCTCCTCTATCTTCCCTCCCCAGTAAGAAACGCCTAAAATGCCTTTTCTATGCACTGCCAGAGAGAAAATGTGGTCTCAGCACAAATACAGTGATGGATCCAGAGGGCTGGCAGCTGAGTCAAAATCACTTGTTTTTATTTAAATGAACTATCATTATTCAGATAGTCAATTTTGCTCTCTGCAGCAGGAGGTCTGAGAGGCACATTTTCCTGGCAGTTGCACAGGCTCTATTCTAAAGGTACTTTTAAGGTATCCTTTCATTTTGCCATACCTATGAAAGTGGCAAGTTCTATTATTATCTTGCTTTTACAAGGCATAGGGGGCTAAGTAACTTGCCCAAGACCCTAGTGACAGATCTGGGATTTGAACCTAATCCGCCTGGTCCCAGAGCCTGGGAACTTAACCACTGTATTATATTGTTTCACAGTATCCCCTTTTGGAGAATCAAATTGCACTCAGCTTTTTTCTATATGCTTTTTTATTTCACTCCATCTTATTGCTATAGCTGCCTTTTTATTTCACAATGTGCATAATCAGGCTGCTAGAAGTCCTGCAGTGAAAACATGTTTACATGGGTTTAGCCAAGTGCTTTCCAAATTTATTTGCCTGTGGAACCCATAGTTTATGGTACCAGTGTTCTAGGACACATTTGGGAAAATATTGTTTGAAAGGATCAGCAACCAATTCTTTTCAATGCGCAAGGTTCTGTGGGAGTTGAAGGAGACACTGTGAAAGCTGAGCATCTAGGTTGGCAGATAAAAATTGTCATAAAGGCACAGGGAGCAGAAGTTGAGATTCAGCACAGCTGCGTGCATGCCTCCTTCTCTGATGGGGTGGCTTGGTTTGTTAACCACCTAGTTTAACCTGTGTTTTAGCTGTCAATCACGGATCACAGTGCTGACTTCCCAGGGTTGTTATTGAAATTAAATGTGGGTTTATGTAAAGGTGCTTATCCCAGTGCTTGGCACATACAGCTGCTACCAAATGTTAATTTCCTTGCATGGTTTTCCCTCATAGAAAGACAAACTTAATTGACCATTTAGCTGAGGGCTGGTCTTCTCTGTGACAATTGTGCCCGCCCAACCAATGTGCCATGTCTTTTTGCTCAGGATATTCACTGGGAAAATTAATCAGAAACAATGCTTTCTGTTGAGAAATGAGTTAGAGAAAATGTTTTTGTGGATTTGAGGGAGTATCCACATTTGGACTTTGATTAATATCTAAGACAGTGGTCGGCAAACTCATTAGTCAACAGAGCCAAATATCAACAGTACAACGATTGAAATTTCTTTTGAGAGCCAAATTTTTTAAACTTAAACTATATAGGTAGGTACATTGTTATTAACTTAATTAGGGTACTCCTAAGGCTTAGTGTGGAAGAGCCACACTCAAGGGGCCAAAGAGCCGCATGTGGCTCACGAGCCGCAGTTTGCTGACCACTGATCTAAGAGGATCTGTCTTTTAACCTATCCCTTGGAAGACAAGAGAGCTTAAAAGAATAGTTTTCCTTGTATTGCAAAGATAAAGATAAAAATTGAGTGCTCAGGAATGACACGGGGAAAGGCAGAGGAACTATTGGTTCTGGGAGGGAGATGGAAGACAGGCTGCTGCATTCTCCTTATTCCCTGGCAAGGAAGCCGTGGCAGATCCCTGTGTTACTGCCCCTACTGGTCCTCCCCCTCTTCCCCTGCTCTGAGACTCACTGGGCAGCTTTAACCAATGAGCTCCCCACTTCTGTGCTGCGGGTGGGCATGGTAGTTAACAGGCTCTGAGCATTAGAACTTTCTACAGGTGAGCAGACATAGCCCTGGAGACATGCTCACCTGCCACTCTTCTACTTTTTCTGAAATCTCAAGGGTATGAAATAGGTCCCTGCCTCTTCATTTCCCCCCCACCTCCCCCATGGAAACTTGGCTTCCGTCTCCCTCCTGGGCTCTGACTGGCTCTTGGGGAAGGCTCCTCCTCCTCCTCCGGCCCTTCCTGCCTCATTCCGCCTTTCACATTTCACATCTTTTTTATCCTTGGGTGGGATCCATTCTTCCTCTCGACCCTTCCTCTTTGTCCCTTCTCCAGTTCTCAATTCATATGACCTTCTTCCCCCTTCTAGGATCTGGGGCTTTCCCAGGCTTCCCCCTGGGACACACGTGCTGCTATTTGAGTGTCTTTAATCTGTAAGGGCTGGCCAGGGTCAGAGACTCCCCCTGCCAGAAGGCAAGGGCTGATTGCTTCTAAACACACGTCAGTCTGTAACTGGCTCTGACCTTTATGCTTTTTTTTCTGGTACAAAGAGACAGATACAGCAAAGAACAATAGGTGGCCGCTAGGAGAACAACATGACCAGTCTTTTGTCTCCAACCTAAAGAAACCAGATTTTATTTTTGAGCCTTACAGACTGTCTCCTTTGATCACAAATCTTTTATTTTTTCAGAAATAGGAGGTTTTAGTTTTCCTTCTTGTTTTCAAATCCCAATGATCCTTCACGGCTCAACACACATGCCACACCATCTGGGAGGCTTCCCTGATCTTTCTGTCAGAGGGAATGACTCCCTCCGCCCCGTCCTCAGGGCTTCCCTTATGGCCTCTGCCTCCCCGTGGTTTGCACAGCAGGTGCTTTCGGTGTCATTCTCCTCTCCACTCAACTGCCAGTCCCCTAAGGGCACCTTCTTGGAATCTGCAGCACCTTCTTGGAAATAGCTCAGCCGGGTGTTTTCAGAAGAAGAATGATTCTCAAGTTTTAGTCATTGAGGGATGGAATATACAAACAGACAGTGGCCAGACTGTATAGAACAAAAGGTCCTGACCCACAATCATTGTAGCAACCAGCCTGGGAAGTCCAACCACAAGCTCTGCAGCAATCAGCCCAGAACCGTTAGAACTTGGTCAATAACTGCCAGTTTTCATCGATTTTTTTGCCCCCACTTCCAACTCAGAACCAACCAAGAAAGTAAATTATTTTCTCAACCAGTCACTTAGGAAACCCCACCCCTAGTTAGCCTTCTTCAGCTTCCTCACGTTAACAATCTCCAATCGGTGCATACCCAAGGCCTTCCCTTTTTTCCCACTGTAAAGCTTTCCTACTCATGTGCTTGTCTTTGAGTGGCTGCCAAATGTAACTAATGGTGGCTGACTCCATTGCTAGAACAAATTCTGGATAAATAGCCTTTGCTTGCCCTCATTTGGAAGTTTTTATTTACTTTTATATGGCATAAGAATCATTAATAAGTGGTCTTGTTAAAATATAGGGTGCTGAGTTCCAACCTCCAAGATTCTAATTCAGTAGGTACAGGATGGGGCCTGAGATTCTGCATTTTTAATGAGTCCCCAGATGACCTTGAGTAGCACTGAGATGGAGTGGTCAGAGGAAGGAGTGCCATTATAAAATATTAATTTATGTTCTCCCCTCACCAAATTTTCTTTCCCTTTGCCTTGCTCCTGTCCACACAGGGAGGCTATCCTGAGTTCAGTACCTCAGGGGAGAAATGAAGCACACAGGAAGGGAAATACTTAAGGATTTTTCTCTTGGCTTTTGCTTCATCAAAATTCAAGTTTTTAGGATAGTGGTTCTTAACATGGGGCTATTTTCCCTGCAGGAAATATGTTGCATTTCTGATTTCCCAAGTAGGGGGTATCTTATGGGTATATGTAGGATGCTACTAAATGTTCTAGAATCACAGGACAAGCCTCAACCTACAAAGAATGACCTGTTAGAATGTTAGTAGTGCCGAGGCTGAGGTATAGAAGAGTAGAGAGGCACAGATGCAATGTTAGGAGTTTGAGGCAACAATGGTTTCCTCCATTTTCTAAGATTCACTGGGTTGTGGGAGTAAAGGTAGAAGGAAAGAGAGGAAAGGTATGTGGAGGGGCCCGTGCCATGTTCCCTGGATAGACCTCTGGGGAGACAGAAGGACTTAGAGCAGCGGTTCTCAACCTGTGGGTCGCGACCCTTGGGGGGGGTCGAACGACCCTTTCACAGGGGTCGCCTAAAACCATCGAAAAACACATATATAATTACATATTGTTTTTGTGATTAATCACTATGCTTTAATTATGTTCAATTTGTAACAATGAAAATACATCCTGCATATCAGATATTTACATTACGATTCATAACAGTAGCAAAATTACAGTTACGAAGTAGCAACGAAAATAATTTGATGGTTGGAGGTCACCACAACATGAGGAACTGTATTAAAGGGCTGCGGCATTAGGCAGGTTGAGAACCACTGACTTAGAGGGATGCAAGTTGAGTCTGAATCAAGAGGGACAGTTGAACAGCTTCAGAGAAATGACCCCACCCTACCCAAAGCTGCGTTATCCCAACATGGAAGTGAGAGTGAGAGCGAGAGCGAGGGAAAGGGGGGGAGAGAGAGAGAGAGAGAGAGAGAGAGAGAGAGGGAGAGTTGCTGTAGGGTGACCATGCCAGGTGAGAGGGAGAAGGGAGACCTCAGGGATAAATGATGGGCAGATGAACAAGGGCCAGAGGGGAGGGCTCCTTGGAGGACAGACAGCATAGACAACCAGAAATCACTTCTTCTCCTTGCCTTGTACTTTGAAAGCCCCTGAAACCTAGATGAGGCCCTGGGAAAACTGGCATGATAGACCCTAATACACAGAGATTAATTTTCCAGTATAACCAGCACCTCCGGGAACATAAATCTTTCTATATTTGTCTGTGTTCATGGATAATCTGCTCTGCTTCAGAAACCTCGTGTGTATATTCAGGTTAATATTAATAAGTGTGGATATTAAAAACTGAACAGGGTCCAAAATAGAAAATAAGCTGAGTTAGAGAAAAATAGAGAGACTCTTTCCTGCACAGGAGTTTTTGGCCTGTACTGCTGATAGTCAAAACCATCTACCCCCACACGCAGGCTGGACATCTAGAATTACAGCTGTGCCTTACTGTTCTCATTAACACGGCATTGTACTATTTCTGTCTTCATTAGCATAACTTTTCTATTCAGGCAAATGGCTTGAGTGTTCATTATGGACATTTCCCAAAAGACTCATCAACTCTTTAATGGAAAACATCAATAGATGGTTTGAACCATAAGATTTAAAAAAAAATCCCTCTTCTCAAAATCCTCACCTTGCTGATTTCACCAATCCTCAACTGCTGTATTGTAATCCTTGCACAACCCCGATCAAGCCCCAAGGTTGTCCTTCAATCCCCCTCGAAAGACCTGCCATAAATCCAGCATCCACTTCTCAATACATTCTGACTTACCTTTGCTGACAAGTTGTGCCAGGTGGCCTTCTCCCTTGATGGTGGTGAGCCATAAACTCAGCTTTGTCTACCAACAAGTTGTGTTGGTGACACTTGGGGAGCCAAGTTACCATGCTTGGTGATCATGTTACAGAATTTACAAGGCAACTGAAAAATACATAGGAGTACCCGGAGATACAGGGAAACTCATTTATTTCCAGATATACTAGTACGTGACCCAGGGGAGCCTGTTTCCAAATCCTGAGCAAACCAATATGGAGGAAGCTTTCTCTTTATACCCTTTGGTTTCTTTGTCCCCCAAATAAGGATCAGACTTCCAGACCTTTCACAGACTTTGCAGAAAGCCCCGTGTATTGGGATGGGGGCTGTGAGACCACACCTAAAGGGCTAGCCTGGCGCTAGCACTGATAACCCCCTCCAGGGGTTGTGTATTGTTCATGGTTTATGGTTCTCAACCTTCCTAATGCCATGACCCTTTAATACAGTTACTCATGTTGTGGTTACCCCTAATTTCATTGTTACAAATTAAACAAAATTAAAGCATAGTGATTAATCACAAAAACAATATGTAATTATATATGTGTTTTCCGATGGTCTTAGGCGACCCCTGTGAAAGGGTCATTCGACCCCCAAAGGGGTCGCGACCCACAGGTTGAGAACGGCTGGTTTATAGTCTCTGTAAAATGTGAGTATTTAGGTAAACAGGTCTTGCAAGACCAGATAATTAAGGAAGGGGCAGTGACTAGACTATAGGCTAACAGGAATGTTCATTAGGGATACCGATTAACTAGGTACAGAGTCAGGCTGCTGTCTACTCCCCCAAAATGTCTTATATTCCTCATCAATCACAGTAACAACTATTGAAAACCAAAATTCAACAGAGTCCATTTGAAGATCTAATTGGCTTTACTAAGCAATTCATGAAACAGGCAGCAGCTCTTCTAGCTACTAGAAGGGGTTGCACAAAATGGCAGGGTTTTGTAAGAAGAAGGGTGGTGCAAGGGAGTTATTCACAAAAGAAAAGAAAGGATTATTTTACCCCAGGACATTTTATTTGGGAGTGGGAGAGGGAATGGCAAGGGGTTTTATCATGCAGATTGCCTCTTCTTACTATGGGGTAAGTGGATGGAGGGACCATGAGGCAGATAACCTTATGGCTCTTGACCAGAAAATTCCAGACTGGTTGATTAAAATTACATTTCTGGGACAGGTTGAAACTACAATTAGATCAGGTATTAAATCTAGGCTTTCTATCATGGGCTTTAGTATGAGTGACACCATTTTGGGCCTGTGGTTTTCTCTTTAACAAAACAATCAAGGGATGCCATCCCTGCTCCCCGTGTTTCCCTTTTTCCTGGGCTATCTTATGTCCTCAGGCCTCCTGATTGCTTCCTCCAGCCCAGATGCGTTACTGATGGTCTACTTCATGCCTGGCGTGGGCCCAGCTTGTTCAGTGCTCTTTTGTTGATTGCAAAAGGGGTTCACATTGAGCCTGGAGACAAGGAGGCAATGACCAGAAGCAAGCAGTCTGGTTCACAGGGTTTTCATCTAGTTGGATGCTTCTGGGATTCATGGTATAGCCAGATAGGTTGATGATTGTTGGGGAAATGTAGCTAAAAACAAAAATATTCCTCCAATCCAGAAAAATCTCCACAAGGTAGTAGGAAAAGGAAACGGTTTTATTATTGAATAAGGATTAAGTCAGAATGTGATGCTCCTCACAGGCAATCTGCTAAAAGATGGCAAAGGCAGAAAGGAAATGCACCCCTCTGTATAGCCAAGCAGATATATTTCATCACCTACGTGTCCCCAAGATAAACAATAACTTGTTCTCAAGTAAGAGGACTTGTCAGGACCCTTGGTCACACATAGTTCATCCTCACTTAATCTTGTAATTGGAGTGGTCATCTGTGTTAGCTAATTGGTTTTATTTAGAGAGAAAACAAACTTCTCATATGATTATGACAAGAGGAAGTTTTGCAACTTGGAGCAAGGCACCCACCAAAGTTAGGCCTCTAGCTTATCTCCCTTGATGTTTGCATTTCAAAAAGCGGTGCCCAGGTCTTTGAAAAAGACATTTCTGGGTTATAAAGCTGACAAAAAGCCTATCTAGTTTTCAAAAAGATTTATATAGCTTTCAAAGAAAGGAGAAAGTACTTACAATTTTATGTTTTCTAAAGTCAATGCTCCAAGAAAAAGGAAAGGATGGAAATCTCTTTATTTTCAACAGGGAGAAGTAAGCCTCTTAGTTTAAATTTTCCTTTGTCCTTACATTATGCATTGATTTGACTGAGATGACAAGTTCTGCTATAGTGGTTATTTCATCTATGTGGGGCAAAAAATTTGTGCTTGGGTCAAGCACTTTTTAAAGCCCATCTTCAGGATAGACTTCCATTGTCTTCACATTATTTAGCTACTGTATAAGTAATAGATAACTGAGAGCAATGCAAAACAATTTCTGTATGTAGACATGTGAATTTTGTCTTGTACAGTAGAAGTGCAATTGATTCCTCTCCTCTTACTATGGAATAAGCCAGTTTGGCTTCCATTTGCATGTTCATTTTAATCTTCCCAATTAATAGATCTGTTTCTTGTTTGGCTTCTCCTTTGAACCAAATTTCCATCATACCAGATTCTTTATTGAATAATGAATTAAGTAAAACCTTTAACATGTGTTCATTTTATAACTGTATGAGAGTCAGGATTTTACCTTTTTTGAAAAGTACGTTTTAACATCTGGCACAAATCCAGTCTTATCAGCATTCCCAAGTTCCATTCTCAACTCTAAACTGGACTGTATGACTTTGGAGAGACCCCTGTGCTAATAAATTATTATCTTTTTAGTACTACTTAAGAACAAATAGAAATGGGCATTGATCAGGAGCAGAACCTGGTCAGATGCCTCTGACAGCTCCGTAGATAACTCCTGTGAAACCTGGTTTACCCAGTCAGAAGAATGGGATCTATTTTGTCCACCTTTTTTCCATCAGTGGTTTTCGATGTCCTTTATATTTAAGTAGAGGCCTGGTGCACGGATTCGTGCACCGGTGGGGTACTTCAGAGTATCCTGCGGGGATTGGGCCAAAACCAGCAGTCCAAGCTGCCTGCCGCTCCTGCCTGCTGCTCCTGCTCATCCCAGCCCCGCTGCACCTGCTGCCGCTCCACCGTGGTCTCTGGGCTGCGGCAGCCAGCTGTGAACCATGCCTCTGGTGCCTGTCTGTCAGCTAAGTGGTGCTCCCACTGTGGGAGCGAACTGACTACCAGGGGGCAGCTCCTGCGTTGAGTGTCTTCCCCCTGGTGGTCAGTGCACATCATAGTGACCGGTCAACTGGTCATTCTATCATTCGGTCGCTTAGGCTTTTATATATATATATTCAGCCTTTTATTTGTCTAATGCACTTTATTCTGATATTCAGGGGGAAGGTGATATTTGTTCATCTTCTTGCTCTATAGTGTTATGGGCTGTTTGCTTTTTACTGTTCTCAAAACGGCATCAGGATTTATGATCTGATGCTTCTGGTTCAGTGAATCTCATATCTCCTGCCATTGGCAGTGCTCCAATGCCTGGAGTTTCTGAGGAGCCAAATAATAATAATGACAATAATGATTTGGCCAGGCATTGTAAGATGCTGTACATGATGTGGGGAGTTTTTTCTGATACTTTCGGAAGACAGGCTTTCTATTTGAAGCATGAGATGTGATGACTCACCAGTGCAATAACTAAGAATGAATTTCCCACAGGCTCTTTCATTATTGGGGCTCTGGTATCACACTTGTATTTGACTCCTAGCTTGTCATTTACTAGCTACATTGCCTTAGGCGAAGTTAATCTCTCTAAGCATCAGTTTACCTATTTGTTAAATGGGGATAAGGGTAATATTTACCCCCAAAAGCCTTTGCCTTCCCTCTCTGTCTTTGGTGTTCTTCCTCCTGCCAGTTACCAGATGGTGTCAGCTCAAAAGACATTTTCTCAGGAGGGCTTCCCTTCACTACCTTCCAGTTATAATGTCCCAGACTAGCATCTTACCTTTTTAAAATTTAAATTACACTGTTCACAGTTTGTAATCGTGTATGAATGAGTATGTTTATGTAATTTCTGCCTTACTTTCTAGGGCAGTGGTTCTCAACCTTCCTAATGCTGCGACCCTTTAATACAGTTCCTCATGTTGTGGTGACCCCCAACCATAAAATTATTTTCGTTGCTACTTCATAACTGTAATTTTGCTACTGTTATGAATCGTAATGTAAATATCTGATATGCAGGATGTATTTTCATTGTTACAAATTGAACATAATTAAAGCATAGTGATTAATCAGAAAAACAATATGTAATTATATATGTGTTTTCCGATGGTCTTAGGCGACCCCTGTGAAAGTGTCGGTCAACCCCCAAAGGGGGCGCAACCCACAGGTTGAGAACCACTGATATATGTGTTTTCCGATGGTCTTAGGCGACCCCTGTGAAAGGATCGTTCGACCCCCAAAGGGGTCGCGACCCACAGGTTGGTGACCCACAGGTTGAGAACCGCTGTTCTAGGGTATACAGTCCATGAGGGTGTAAGTGGGGGAGGATTTTACCACTCTATGCCTGGCACCTCCTACTGTGCCAGGCAAGTAGTCTGTGCTCAATAACTACTGGTTAAATGAGTAAATGAAATGTTTAAAATA
The DNA here is from genome assembly GCF_000412655.1 of Myotis brandtii. NCBI lineage: Eukaryota > Metazoa > Chordata > Mammalia > Chiroptera > Vespertilionidae > Myotis > Myotis brandtii. The sequence goes on along the minus strand of NW_005353324.1, from coordinate 1,880,001 downwards.
ACATCCAAAACAGAAAAGCACTTAATAGATGATATTAGACATTAGCAGAGCAAGGACAATGGGCCAGGTACAGAAAGTCACCAGGGCAGAAAGCCCTGAATGCCTAGCAAGGGGCTAAACTGGGAGAACAAGAACCTTGACCCATGGTAACCTATCCTCCCCTAGCGTATCACTGGTCATGCAGTTTAGACCCTTGATTTTTCATATCGCTGGCCAGGTGGTTTAGATCCCCTGGCCTTTTCCTCCCTAAAGATAACACAGAGGCCTCAGTTGTATTTCAGCTCCAGGTTCCAAAAAAGCAGCAAAATCAGACACGTGGCACCATGGCTGCCTCAGGAACAACTACATTGACAAATGACCCCTGCCCTGGCACTGACCAATCAGTGAAGAGCATGACCCTGAAAGAGCACACCTGGAAAGCTGATGAATATTCTATTAAGACCCTCCCTGAGTCCTCCCCTAAGATTTCCACCTGCAAAAAAGAGATAAATACCCTCAGGACAAAGGACCCAGTGCACGCTCTCCCTCCAAGGAGCATGCCCCTGTCCTTCCCCCAATATGAACATATCCCCAACCTCTAAGAGGCCCCATGAGACTTTCAACCAGAGGAGCAATGGGCAGCGGCAGCTCATCCAGGATAACTCCCTGAACATGTCTCCAAGGCCCCCTTTGAGCCAAAGCAGCCCAGCCTGGGCTTTCCTGTTGCTTCTTCTATGTCCTCCCTTGTTTCACTGTCCTAAGTATATTTTTTCTGCCATCATGGACCCCAAACCATTTGGCTCAGTGCTGTGTAGCCCTTCCTTTTGGATATCCCCATCTCTCATCCCATTTTCCTTAAATAAATTCAACTTTTCTTTGTTCACTGCCTAATATGGCTATTTAGCCTGCCTCAATCTCCCCACCCCCCACCACGGACTTTAACCTTTCAAATGGTAGTTATTATTGTTGCTGCACTCAAAGGAAACCATTCAGGGCATTTAAAAGGCAGTGGATAGAAAATATCCTCTTTTAGATATTCAGATAAACTAGAAAAACCTTTTAGCATAACCTTATTCCATGATATATGTTCTTTATTTCCCACTATCAGTTTAAACATTGCATCCTACCCCATAAAACTCTGAAAAGCTATTAATTTTCTGCTTTGGCTTCTCATATTATATTCTATATACTGAGCATCTCGCATGCTGATGATATCTGGCTCATCATCAAATTAATTTTTATCAAAAACGGAAAAGGCAATTGAAATGATTTCTTGACTGAGGTTTGCAAAGCTCTGGGCCGGGGTGCTACTAATTCTGTAAATGCCACTTGGTGAAAACAAACACAACAATGATTTAAAAATGGTTCCGCACCCTCTTCTGTTGCATTGCATTCCAGATTATTATCATGAAATTGTTACCGTGGTTAGCTAGTTATTAAAAGGAAGAAAGCAAGGGAAGTCAGAAATTGTTAAGCATGGTCAGCTGGGGACACCCAGCCTGTTTGCTTCACACCCAAGGAATCGCACCCAGGGTCTCTCCAAGGGGATTAATACCCCTCCCTGTTCCCCATCCCCTCCCCGCTCTGGTAAAGGATTGTGTGTGTGTGTTTGTGTGTGTGTGTAGCAGGGAGGAGATAGGCACATGGGTAATGAAGTAAAAATGGTGCAGGGGGAGGTACTTCAGCATAGAAAACTGTCAGTCTAACCTGGGGAAAGGTCATTGGCTAGGGGGGTGGACCCAATGCAAGTCCACAAAAACTTGGGAAGATTCTTGGTTATTTTGAAAAAAAAAACTCCTGGTTACACAACAAGAAGCAAAGAGGTCTCTCTCTCTCTCTCTCACTCACCTGCACCTGCCCCATGTGTTTGCACGTTTTCTCTCTCGCCTGGCAACACATGACCATGCAGGCCTGGTGGCTGCCTGGGGCCCACAGAAGGCCACCCGGGGTCCAAAGGGCTATGAAGCCAACTCTCTGGACATTGGCTTTCATTCTGGCCCTGCTGAAGACGTGGCTGGACAGTTCCCATGGCGGGATGGAGGTAGACGGGACGCTGGAAACCCAGGGGCGGGGCAGACTTCCTGAACAAATCTCCCCTGGATGCATCCTCAGGATTCTTTCCTAGGGATCCCCAGGAAGAGCCTGTTTTCCACCACCAACAAAACGAGACAAGCCACACCGTGAAACCAGAAACACTGGGAGAGCAAGATAAATTCTTTTGTCCTTTGAAACCATTCTTTTGAGAGAGTTAATTCACTAAAATCATGCTTTCTAATTCTATTTTTGCCTAGGAAGTGAAATGTAAGTATTTTCAGGCAGGCGATAAAACCGGGACATTTTATTCCTTCTAAACACAAATTTAGTCTGCTCAGAAGGCAGGTTTCAAATGAAAGCCACGATTTTGCTTTTGGCTCCAGGCTGGGGTTTCTGCAGCACCGTTGCTCCAGCTTTGATGTGCGCACACAGGCTTCCTTCGCGTTGGCTGGAGCTCTGAGGGTGTAAGAGGTTAGATTTGCAGGTGGAAGCTCAGCATTGCAACCGGGAGCCTCCGCAGGTGGCGCTCCCATCCAGGGAGACACAGACAAAGCCTCCAAATCTGCCCATGTCTCCCATGACCTTCCTCAGTGGCGCTTTCTATGATCTTTGGCTTCTCAGCTTGAAGCTTCCAGTCCATTACTGTGACTCAGAGGCTCCACATTAGAACAGAAAGCAGTGAGGTTAGAGGTCATTTATTCCAACTCCTTCCCTTTGTAGAAATGGAAGGTGTGGCTCCGAGAGGGTCACGCCAGTCATCCCACTGGCAAGACGAGATGGTCTGGTTCCTGGGTAAAAGTGCCTGGACCACAGCACTGCCTTTGCCAATGAAGGCGAAGGGGTTGTCTTTTCTTTATGCTTGGAGTTTGGAACCTGCGGAGAGGACTGTACGTGGTTTACAACCGTTTGCAGTTGTTAATTGTAGCTGGCAGGTCAGTCTGTTCCCAAAACAGTTTAACAAAGGTCCTTGCAGCGGAGAGGCTAGGTAACAAAACAACACAAATATTGTTGGCAGCAGAATCTTCCCATGTTCACACACTGGTGCCTTTGCATATCTTCTAAAGCTTTAGTAAAAATTGCCAGAGTATTTCTTTCTTTAAAAACAACATTTTTATTGATTTTAGAGAGAGCGGAAGAGAAAGGGATAGAGAGAGAAAAACAATCGATGAGAAACAACACTTGGTCCTCTCCCGCACCCCCCTCCCCCCACTGGAGAGCTGAGGAATTGAGCCTGCAACCTGGGCATGTGCCCCAACCAGCGATCTCCTGGTTCATGGGTCGATGCTCAACCCTTGAGCTCCACAGGCCAGGCGCCAGAGTATTTCTTTAAGTAATACGATTTAAGTGAGGAAGTCTAGTAGAATACTCCAGAATTTCTACCAAAAGACTGCTTTTTTCAGAAATTATGATTCTTCTTTTTTCCTTTTTCCCCAGTAATTACATGTTGGGCTCCTTTTTCTGTTGTTGTACCTACTGCTGGGAATGGAATAGCTTCTATGTCAGATAATGTGCTGCCTGGCTTGGGTAAAGCCCTCCAATCTCACTCCCCTTCATGCCATTTGCACGCATCCTTTCTCTAGGAAGCAGGTCTTCTGACAAATTACCTGTACCTTAGCCTTTTAAGGCAGACACAAATCTTCTCTGTGTTTTTGAAAGTGCTGTGTACACAGCACGTAGAATCCTGGCTTATTTAAAACACAACAGAAACATAGCCCAGCGCTAACGAGCCTCTTACCCACGGGTTTCTGAAATAGGCTGGAGGGCTGGATTCTTTTCTCAAAAAATTCATCAGAGGCAGCTAAGCTGGCAGACCCGCACACTGAGTCCTCTGACGTGAGTGTTTTCACGGACCCCTTCCGTTTGGGTGGTCTTCACCTTCTTTTCTCAGACCCTTTGATGCTCAGATACACCTCATGTGGTGAGACATTTCGATGTGGAAAAGGAACCCTAACATTTTTACTTTTCAAAATCAAAGTCGGAGATCAAACAGAAGTTGCATATCCCTTCACATTTAAAACTCTCATCCCCAGCAGCATTCCGAAAGTCCAGATAAAGGAAAGGCATTCTCCTGCCTAAGCCTGATAAATACCAAAGAAGCCTGGCTTCTCTGGAAACACAGGTCATTATTATTTTTTGCCTGTGTTCATGGAGACAAACAGATTTTTTCTTATTGGTGTGTCAGTATTCATGTGCTAAACTCACTGTCATTTAGAATTTCTTCTTAAATGTGTGCGCCAGCCAGGATGCTGCCATTTCCTCCACCTTGTATGTGTCTCTTTTGCATCGCTTTGGGGCCTCTATTTTAGCCACCTGAATCCTAGAACCTCTGGGCATGCCTGACTATTGCCAAAACACAAGGTCTGGCAGCTACCCATATGCCATAGGACTCCCATCAGACCAGCAAGATGTACACATTGTTAAGTAAATGACCCACGGTTTCTTGGACATGCCAGTTTCCTTTCTTCCCATTCCATTTCTCTACACTCATTTCATCCACAATGGCCTTTGGCTTAGACAATGATAGAGTCTTGTTTTGGGTCTCTCAATCTCATCTCTTGCCCCTTGCCAATCTTCTCAAGACTTTTAAATACTTATTTAAAAAAAAATAACTTGGATCAGACTATTTTGCTGTTAAAAACATTTTGATATTTTAAGGATAAAAACTTCCCAGTGTGGCCTATATTAGCTGACAGATCCATCTCAACATCAGTAAATTATTCTTTTTTCTTATCCACATCAGTCTTTTTTTCAAAAATATGTTTTGTTGCCCAGCTGGTGTGGCTTAGTGGTTGAGCATCAACCCATGAACCAGGAGGTCATGGTTCAATTCCCAGGAAGTCCTGAGTTGCGGATTGATTCCCAGTAGAGGGTATGCATTGATTTCAGAGAGAGGAAGGGAGAGGAAGAGAAGATTAGAAGCATCAGTGATGAGAGAGAATCACTGATTGGCTGCCTCCTGCATGCCCCTTCCGGGGTGAACTGGAAGTCACTGAGTGCCGGAAGCTGGTCCATCCTTGCTGCTTGACACAGTCGCTGCAGGGAAGAAACATCTGCACAGCAGATGTTTCAAGGGACCTGGCATATATAGCATACTGTTCTTAATATGTTTGCTCTCCTTCTTAGCGCTATGTGTTTTAACCAAGGTCACCTCTCCGAGAAAGGTTGTTTCCCCAGGTGGGGATTTTCCCCTGGAGTTAGGGATTAACAGGACTAAGGAAGGGAATAAATCAGGAAAAACCCCTTAACTAGGCGGGTAGTTAATCACTTTAACTACGAACAATCTCGCTTAATCTAACAAACGCCCTAACCTTTGGAATAGAATGGATGGGATTAAAATCAACTGGTATAAATACAGATGTAATAGGAGAATAAAGAACAGAACCAGAACCTGGCTGGAGACCCTGACTAGAGAACCTGGCTAGGCTGCTGATCAACTGAAGCTGTCTCCCTGTCATTTCTTCTTTCCCGACTCCATCCACACCTTTGGGAACCCCTGGACCTGCTGGGGCAGGACCCCAACAGCTGGCACGGCTGGCCAGTGGGAAATGGCGGAGTATTTGGCCTCCATCTTCGGCACCGAGAAGGACAAAGTCAACTGTTCATTTTATTTCAAAATTGGAGCATGTCGTCATGGAGACAGATGCTCTCGGTTGCACAATAAACCCACCTTTAGCCAGACCATTGCCCTCTTGAACATTTACCGTAACCCTCAAAACTCTTCCCAGTCTGCTGATGGTTTGCGCTGTGCTGTGATGATGAGTTTTTTGAGGAGGTTTTCACAGAAATGGAGGAGAAGTACGGCGAGGTGGAGGAGATGAATGTCTGTGATAACCTCGGAGATCACCTCGTTGGAAACGTGTATGTGAAGTTTCGCCGTGAAGAAGATGCGGAGAAAGCTGTGATGGATTTGAACAACCGCTGGTTCAACGGGCAGCCCATCTACGCGGAGCTTTCCCCCGTGACCGACTTCCGGGAAGCCTGTTGCCGCCAGTATGAAATGGGAGAGTGTACACGAGGCGGCTTCTGCAACTTCATGCATCTGAAGCCCATTTCCAGAGAGCTTCGGCGGGAGCTGTATGGGCGCCGGCGCAAGAAGCATCGATCGAGGTCCCGGTCCCGGGAGCGTCGCTCTCGGTCTAGAGACCGTGGTCGTGGCGGTGGCAGAGGCAGTGGGGGACGGGAGCGTGACAGGAGGCGGTCAAGAGATCGTGAAAGATCTGGGCGATTCTGAGCCAGGCCATTTTTAGCGTATGTCTGCTAGCAAGTGTTGTAGTTGCTTGAGCAAACCAGTTCATAATGGGAATTAAAAAAAAAAAATCATTTAAAAAATAAAAAAGTCGTTGGACCTCAACAACTGAGAACAATTTGCTTCTTTAGATGGCGTTGGTCATGCCAAGCACTAGAAACCATTTGCCTAACACCCCACACCTCTCGTTACTCTCTTTCACTGCACCTTATGCATTTTCTTCATAGCACATTAGTAAGTTATATATTTATGTTAGTTCTCCTCTTCTGTACTGCCCACTGGGCTATATATCCCATGTAGGTAGGAAAGTATCTATACCTAGTATCTAATACAGTGCCTGGAACATTAATAAGTGCTCAATAAATACCAGTAGAATGAGTTAATGAATGAGAGAGTAGAAGAAAATGACAGTAAAACTAAAACAAAAACAAAACAAAAAAAGATACAAAAAGAATAGATATGGCTCAAGAATGGAAGCTCGAGGAGCTAGGCTAAACCCCAGTGGTGAAGTGGTGAAAATAACCTACTCATTAGTTTGCATACTAAATCTTACAGCAGTACAAGTGGTTACACAGAATGTAGAAACAATAAAAATAATTATGATACTCTTTGCTATACAATAAAAAACCCTTACAGGAACTCTAGTCTCTTGCAAATGGACTAACATTTGTTAAATTAGATGCCACAATGGTAAATAAAAATACTTGCATGTTTTTATTAGGATCTATGAAATTGATATATCTATGATACGCCAGATATCTTAGTTTTTAGGGCTACCATAACAAATTAAGGGCTTATCTCATTATATTTCACATTGCTTTATTGTATTTAACAGATGATTTGCATTTCACAAATTGAAGGCAAGACCCTATGCCAACAAAAAGATTATGGCTCACTTGAATGTGATACTTGCTTTATTGCAGTGGTCTGGAACCTAATGAGCAATATCTCTGAGGTATCACATAACGAAAGGCTTAAACAACAGAACTTTACTTTCTCCCGGTTCTGGAGGACGGAAGTCCAACATCAAGGTGTTGGTAGATTTGGTTTCTTCTGAGGCCTCTCTTTTTTGCTTGCAGGTGATTGCCTTCTCACTGTGTTCTCACATGGCCTTTTCTCTTTTTTGTGGGGAGCCGATATAGGGTTAAGCCTTGGACTGACCTGTTGGCAAAGTCACAAACAGGTCTTCCAAGTCTTAAACAACCCAATCCGAGAGGTGGCCGCTGATTTACACCTGCTGTCATTTAAAAAATAAAACTGGGGGAATTTGCCAGAAGCCGGTCCACCCTTGCTGCTTGACACAGTCGCTGCAGGGAAGAAACATCTGCACAGCTTATGTTTCAAGGGACCTGGCGTATATGGCATACGTTTGCTCCCCCTCTTAGCACTATGTGTTTTAAACAGGACCACCTCCCCGAGAAAGGTTGTTTCCCCAGGTGAGGATTTTTCCCTGGAGTTAGGGATTAACAGAACTAAGGAAGAGAATAAATTGGTGAAACCCCTAGTGTTACAGAAATACCATGTACTACTTATGAAGAACTTGGACTAAGACTGTTGGCAATAAACTTGGGACTTGTTGGGCCCACATCCCCAGGGGTCTGCCCACCAGGGAAAGCACCAAAGCCTATCCCCCTGGAGATCCACTGACACAGGGCAGTCCCAGGGAAGGCAAGCAGCGAGGCTGGGAGGACATAACCTTTACTCTGGGTAGGATAATCTCCTTCAGTCACTTCCTTGTAGCTTATCAAGGACCTTGGAATAGCCCTTATAATGGAACACAGATTAATTTAGACAGGATTAAACTCAACAGAACTAGATAGAGACAGGATTTTTGGTAAAGGTCAGATAAGAAACGATGGAAATGAAACAAGGAACTGTAGAAGGTTACCCAAAACATACCATGATGTCATTATAGAGGCATGCTTATAGGATCAAATGGTATAAATACAGATGTAACAGGACAATAAAGGAAGAACCTCGCTATGCTGATCAACTGAACGCTGTCTCCGTGTCATTCATTCTTCCCCGACACCTTTGGGAACCCCTGGACCTGCTGGGGCAGGACCCCAGAACTTTTTGCATATATTTCCGGTGTCTCTTCCTCTTCTTATGAGGACCCCAGTCATATTGAGTTAAGGCCTCACCTTTATAACCTTACTTAACCCCAATTACCGTTTTAAAGACCCTCTCTCCAAATACAGTCACATTGGGTGTTAGGGCTTGAATATATGGATTTTTTTTGGAAGGGAGGGAGGGGACAAAATTCAGTCTATAACAGTAGAGAAACTTCTGAAATGAGAAAAGTTGACTCCAAAGATATTAAGGTTAGAGTAATCTCCAGAAAATCGAGGCCAAGATTTACCTTGTACTTTTGAGCCTCATCTTTAAAAAAAGAATGTGAACATGTTTTGGTGAGGCCTCTAAATGTTCTATTAATGCCATGGTCCTATATAAAAAAGGACCTATAAGTGCTTGCCAGTACTTGGAGATTTATCTAGGCTCAGCCTCCAACAACCCCCTGGGTACGTTCTTATTCTTGTTTGGTGTTCCTGATGCCTTTGGCTCTCCATCAAGCTTTTTCACATTGATCCCTAAGACTCCTTGCTTGGCTTTTAAATAATTTGCCTCAAATATAGCCCTGTTTCTCACCCTGCAACCTCAGGCCATCGAAGTATGCCCCTGTCAGCCTAATCTTACAAGGAAGAGAGATTGGATCTCTCTTTGTCATGGAGCGTAAAACTGAGCTATTTTGTACTTACTATAGGAGAAACCAATTTGAATTGAATTAGATTAGTGAAAGACTATAATTATATATCATTCAGAGAAAAACACCATCTTATTAATTTGAGATTTGCATAATGAATGGCAAAATCAGTGCAGAGTCTAGGCAGAGTGCTGTCAGGAATTGAAATTGTTGGGTTTGTACTGTACGTAACAGCATTGGAGAGCTAGTCATACTCAAAGGGTAGTCACACAAGCGCTTTCTGATCCTTGAAGGTGAAATAGAGTATTAGCAAATTATGAAATGCAATGATAACCCTGAAGAAATGAAAATAATTGTTATGCCATAAACAGTATAGTTTGTCAATTCCACTCTCCTGTCTCAACTCTCCATTACTTAGATATTGCTGAATAGATAGAAGCTATACCCGTTTCTCATGGAAAGGACACGCAGACATTGCTTCCAGCTACAGGAGACTGAAAACTGGCTAATGTTTGAAGTATCCATTGAAGGTTTGTAGAAGCAGATGGTTAGAAATGTGCTATATTTGAACTTTAAAACTGCTTTGAAGAAACATACTTGTCTCAAGTGTCTGAAGAGCAGAGATTTGTCTTAAGAAAATCAGTAAGTGTGACAATTTGAAGTTCAAGAAGTTCTGGACGGATGAGGAATTACCCATAATCTGGTTGCTATTTAACATATAAGTTAAATCACTGTGGCCATCTCTTTAGACAAGCTTCGTAAATTTCCAGGGATATTAACTCCAAGATCCTAAATGCTCAAGGCAAAGAAAGTAAAAGAACTAATATAGTTACAAGGTCTTGCAGGAAGCTAAGTATATTATTAACATTCATAAGAAAATTTCCAATTTAATGACCTGGAGAAAATAATATTTGTGTTTAATGATTCTAACAAAAGACATCTCTCTAATAATGAGTAAATAATGTCCATTTGATTTTTACCTTGTGGTGGGGCTGGACTATGGTGAAGATTTGTAAAGTAGTTAACACCTCTTTTAACCTTGGAAAAGCATTGTGTGAAGTAGCCTCATTATAACTGACTTCAATGTCTTCAACTTTAGGACATCAAATTCTGAAAGGCAGCCATGTTAGAATAAATGTATTACTGTGACCTGTGACTTATACATCAGAATTTTTGAGAGAACTGAAGTGTGAAAAATCATTTAACCAACTAGATATTTTTTGAATACAAGGTCCAATTAGCTTTATTCTTTTTTCTATACCCCACCAATTAAATAAACCAAATTCATCCCTCCCCTCCCCCCCACGCCCTTCTGTTGATAATGCTATTTGGACTTGATTATTTCTGCTCCCTGGGCATTGTGTGTGACAGGCATGAGCGGAAACAAAACTACAAATTCTATTTAGTTTAATTTGATGCAGTTTTTTTTCCAAATGAAGTTTGTCTTCATCTCCTTTATAATTGTTACTGGTGATTCTTTGTCTTTGAACTCAATTATACTGTCAAAACTGAACTTTGAGCAAATGAAACCACGGAGACCCAGAAATTTCAATGAGTTCATCAGTCCAGATACTAGTGTGACTGGCTTATTGCACAGTCTGAATCTGGTGACATAGGAGCATGAACATGTTTTCTCCCTCCACTGCTTTTAATCATGCTCTGCTGCATTTTTCCTTCTTGCCTCTTAACTACCTCTTGGGCACATGTAGGTGTTAAAGCTCAATCCAGTCCAACTCAAACCTCATCTTCTACCTTATTCCCAAGAGATGGCTGGCCTATAGCTGGACGGATTAGTACTGGGAAGGTGGGGTGGTTAGCTCCTACACTTCTCCTGGCTACTCTGAGTTGGGGCAGTGGGTAGGGAACAGAGTAAAAAGGCGGAGGCCTTGCTACTTGCACCATTGCATTCCTCTCTTACACACTGCAGCTTTCCCAGCCAACTATGGGATCTCTCTGTGTGTAAGCATATGGCTGATCTCTCTGTGTGTAAGCGTAAGGGGCTGTTTATCTTGGGATCCATCTATGTTTGGGTTTTTCTGAGGCCTTTGCAAGACGGCCTCCAAAGTGCACAGTTGGCCTCTATAGGAACTGTGATTCTGACGTCTGCTTTTCCACACCACTTCCCTCTTCTTGCTTCCCAGCCATCTCTCCACAGTTTCTAGATCCTACTTGAATAATAATAAGGCCACTCAGGCCCACCTACCTTGCAGATATGCCCGCTCTGACCCAATGGAAAAGACATATCTTGGGCATGACAAAGGGTGGGACTGCAGGTTTTCCCCGATGTGATGTCCCCTTTTGTCCTGTCACCTTTCACTGATTCTTATCTCCTTTAGCTCATTCAGGCACAGGAGGGTCAAGACTTAATTAGCAAGTCTACTTCAAACACTGCCTCATTATGAGATGCATCTCCCCTTCCTGCAGGCCTCTGCATCTCAGCTTGGGGCTCAGAGGGAGTCTTCTCTTCATTCTATGCGGTGAAAAGGAAAAGCTAAAGTTCTTCTCTTTAGATGGACGCCTCTCATGTCTTATGACTTTTTTGGATCCCCACCTAGTCATTTGCTAACCAGCACAGGAAGTGAGGATGGCAGGTGGAGCATAGATGGGTCAAGGTGTTGCCTCTTGCTCTGTCCGGGGAAGTGTTCAGCTCAGTGGTTTTCCTTTCCCATATGAATGATGGAATCCTTCCCTTGTCCTTGCCTCCACTTAACCACCTGTTCTATTAGGAAATGACCAGCCTGATGACAATAGCCCAGACTAGCATGGGCCATGGATTGGAATCTACAGAATTGAATGAGAAGACGGGGAACAAAGTGTTGCTGCCCTGAGGCTGCTTTCGGGGATACTGATATTAAGCTGTTCATTAAGAAACAAGGCTCAGAAAGAACCTTTGACCCTCTCATATTTTCTGCCTGAGAGATGGAGAAAGAAAACTGCTTCGGGAAGGAGATCTTAGGATGCTGCTTTAGCCTAATTGGAATTAGGTATGGTAAATAAGAGGGTTTCAGGCAGGGGCCTCTTAGCTAGATACCCTTTGTGTCCCACTGTTTTTGAATCACCTAGAAAGAATTTGCCTGCTGTGTACAGGGTGGGGCAAAATTGGGTTTATACTTACTCTTATGGAAATAACATAATAGTTAATAAGTAGTGATACAAGAATAAACGCAGTGTTTCATGTACTCAGAACTGTAAATCTACTTATGACCCACCCTGTATATTCCCCTTTTCCTCACCTACCTTAACATGTCCAATTCTCACTTCTGAAATCTTTTTCTCCTTTGTCCAAAATGTCTTATAGACCCAATGTTGCCTCACTGCCTTTGGAATTTTCATGCTTATGTGAATTCCCCGTGCACATGTGTTAAAATAGGATTTTCTCCTGTTAATCTGCCTTTGTTAATTTGATTATTAGCCCAGCTAAAGGAACTTAGAAGGTGGAAGGAAAAGTATTAAAATTTTTAGCCCCCACAGAGATGATTCCAGAAAAAGAGGGCTGGGACCACAGTCCCATAGACAACATTCCTCCAGCCCCTCCCTGCTTGGCGGTCAGCGGCATATCTCCAACAAGGGGTAGCAAACACGGCAACCCACTGCAGTGACACCTCAGGATGTTTGCTTCCAGTGAGCTACTACTTAGGATTTGGTAATTATAAATTATTATAAACTAGAGGCCTGTTGCACAAAAAGATTCGTGCAATAGGCCTTCCCTTCCCCTGGCTGCCGGCACTGGTTTTCCTCCGGCACCCAGGACCCAGGCCTTCGCTCTGGCCGGAGCCGCCTTCAAGCCTTTGCTGCTCTGGCCGGAGCCATCTTCAGTCTTCGCTCCATCGCTTCAGGCCTACGTATGCAAATTAACCGCCATCTTTGTTGGCAGTTAATTTGCATATCGTTCTGATTAGTGAAGGTATGGTCAATTTGCATCTTTGTCTATTATTAGATAGGATTATTATAAATTATAAATTATTCCATTAGCTCATGACATATGAATGGCCACTTTTTTCCCTAAATAAACAATGGTCAAATATTGGCAAGTCCATAGCGTTAAACCTAATTAAAATGTGGATTTAGTCATTCTCAACCAATCCTGTTATTTTGTTAGAGTTCAGAGTTGAAGACCTCCTCTGACAGTTTCGGAGAGGAGAAAACTTGGGGGTTTTCATCTGAAGTCCCTGACTTCCACTGTAGGCAAAACTGATGAGCTTCCCCTGCTTTCTGGAGGGAACTTAAACAGAGATGAAAAATCAAACTTTAACAAGAAGACTTTTTTTTCTTTAAATTTGGAAGAGAATTTATCAATTTGGGGAATGGTTTTGGTACATACTTAAAAATATTTCAAGGTTTTTTGTTGTTGTTGTTGTTTTTTTTGAATAGGGGAATGCCACCTGTTATCCAGAAAATAATAATGTATAAGAAGTCAGGGAAACCTGATGGTAGCTCTTAAAATGTGTCAGTTGTAAAATATTCTATCAAGTGAAATCAGGTGGAATGTCTCCATATTACATTGTCAGCTTCTGTCATTACTACTTGTTACCATGCCCACAGAAACTCTGGTGTGTGGAACATAGGTATTCTCATGAGGTTGTTAGAGCAATAAACAGTCTCACAAACAAAAGACCCTTTGTGCCAACATGGAAGAGAGAGAACATAATTTTAATATTGGCTACTTATCAGACTTGCATGTATGTAGGGTAGCACTACGTGAAAAAAAAAGTGACTGCAAAGTTTAGACAGAATTTTACACACATTTATACAAAAAAGTCAGAATGCCAGGGGATTCCTGAGATGCCAGGGGATTCACTGTGACCATCCTATATGCACCTTGTGAGAGACCCTGGGCTAATTCTAACACTTTCAAGGTCAGAAGGCCCACAAGTGTACACTGTGAAATTAACAGATGATTGAGCCTTTTAATTGGCCTACTGTATGCTCAAGGAGATATCCTGATGAGGGGAGAGGGGAGGGTGGGTTGGCAGAAAATATCAAAGAAAATGACATCCTTATACTCATACAAGGTGCAGGTGAGAGTTCATTGATAATTACACTCCTTTGATCAGTTTGTTGCTATACATCCTGAAACTTCAACACATTCATATCCTCTGACCCAGCAAGGCAAGTTTGAGGAGTCATCTATCTATATAAAACCCTAATATGCAAATCGACCAAATGGCGGAACTACCGGTGGAACAGCCAGTCGCTATGATGTGCACTGACCACCAGGGGGCAGATGCTCAACACAGGAGCTGCCCCCAGCCTGCTGGCCTGGTGGTGGTAAGGGGTGGGGCCAGTGAGTGGGCGGGGCCAGGCCAGCCAAAGCGGGGTGGGGGGTGGGGGGCCCGATTGCCCCACCCGTCACCCCACAGATCGACCCTGATCACTGGCCAGGCCTAGGGACCCTACCTGTGCATGAATTTTGTGCACCAGGCCTCTAGTATGTATATATATGATCTAAATCTTCATATCTAGACATACATAGAAAAAAAATACTTTAATAGGGGTGTGTTTACAGAATGTATGAGAGATAACTGATATTTTACTTTGTGCTACTTTCTATATTTTCTATAGTTAAAATTTTTATTCAGAAGAACCAAATGTTATTAAAAAATAAAGTGAAGTAAATTATAGTGAGCTAGCATTTAATAGTAGTTGCTGTTCAAGGCTATCTAACTTTTTAAATGAAAATTCCTTCTGATCTCTCCATTTGCCTTGTAAAAGGGACATCTGTTTTCATATCTCTCTGGCTACATATTTAATTTGTACATATTTTCTCTGACTATCTTGGGTCTACTTTTATAAGTGCATTCTGTTCCAGCTCCTTTTGATCTTGAAGAAGCGTCAGACCAGAAGCAGAAATCAAAATCATAACTTCAGCTCTGTTATGATCTGGTGAGAAGTCTGCACACACATTTCTTAACTTCTGCCCACCCTGGCTTGCATGCCATTGGACAGAATATGGACAGTGGAGCCCAAAGTACTATAGCACGCGGCCGGATTCACTCTCCCACAGGCGGTGGGTCAGGAGAATCCAAACCTAGGAAGGGGCAGTTATGAGGGCTTATGTGGGTGGAGGAAGGGAAGGGAGTTGCCGTCATTCCAGTCTCTTCCTTTTCCAAGGAAAAGGAAGCAAGGAAAGACTTTTTTGTCTCTCTGTAGGATAAAATCTTGAGTTGTTTCTCTTCTCTATAAGGAAAGAAGTGGGTGGAGTTGTCAAAGCAAATAGAACACACTGTTGAAAGATACCCTGAAGGGCTAAGCTCCTCTTATGGTTTAAAAACCCATCTTTCAAATTAAAAATTTAGGCAGAATGCTCCGGTTTGTCTCTAGTGTCTAATAGACAAGCTCTAATTAAAAGGATCTTGCTTTTTAATTGAGAAGTTACAAGACAGTTTTAAAAAAAGGATGCTTAAACCTATATGCATAATATTTGAAAAAATGTATTTAAAATGTTTGAATATTGGTAATTCACATAAGGCACATCTGGTGATTCTTAGTTAAAGAGATTATCCCGTCACCCGGGGACCCAATGCTGCTTGTTAAACTTCATAGCATTATTTTTAATATTTGAAGATTGACCACTAGATGGCACTTAAAATCCACGAGACTCTGAGGAATGCTTCAACTGGGAGGCAAAAGACGCTGGACAGGAATACAACCTGGGTTCTCAGAAGGCTATTATCTACTTTGCAGGAGAAGAAGAAAAGCAGACCCAAGATTACTTTGAGAGAATTGGAGAAGAGGATTCTTAAAGCGAACCTATAAATGATAGAACATTTCTCTTTAAATGTAATTTCCCTTCACCTAAATTGCTATTGACGAACAAGTTTTTAGTATTAAGACAACAGGCTGTTGGACTAATGAGGGTTTGGTATAAACAGTGAAGGGCTGTGTTCCCTCTGAAGAGGTCTGGAGCATGCGCAGGGAATTTAAATGTGGGGTTTAATCCCAGCTTGGTGCCTGCTCTTGTTGATTGGCACCAGGCTCACTGTTCTTTTTGCCTGTGGTTCATTTAGTTTGTGCTTCTCTCAGACATCAGGGGAGCTAAACCCAGCATAAGGACATCGTGATACACAAAAATGGAACAGTAGAATGTAACGACTGATTTCAGAGACATGGCCACAGCCAACTAATCTTACTGGATGTGGCAATTGGACATGGATGGAGTAGCAGGTGAACTTGAAGGAGCAATTGGCTCATTTTTTGGCCAAGGTATTATGCAACAAAAGCAGAGACAACAAAACAACAGCCAGACCTGCAGTGCTAGGCACCAGGCAGTGTGTGCAGCCAGCAAGCAGAGGAGAGGGGGAGGGGGAGGATGGCAGGAGCTGGAGTTGGGGAGGATCTAGTTCAAACTGTACAGCCAATCACCAGTGTGACCTTGGGCAAGTTAAGGTCTTTAGGCCTGTTTCCTCACTTAAATATTGAAGAGTTTGGTTTGTATGATTTCTGGTGTTCCTTATGAAGTTTCTAGATCATGTCAGGACATAATCTGTTTTTTAAAAAAATATGTTTTTTTAATTGATTTCAGAGAGAGGAAGGGAGAGGGAAAGATAGAAACATCAATGATGAGAGAATAATCGATGGGCTGTTTCCTGCATGCCTCCTACTAGGGATCAAGCCCACAATCCAGGCATGTACCCTGACCTGGAATCCAATCATGACCTACTGGTTCATAGGTCGAAGCTCAAGCACTGAGCCACACCAGCGGGGCAGGACATAATCTTTTTATTTATCTAGTCATGTCAACTGATGGTGGCTGGCACCAGTTCAAAGCAAACAAGACCCCCCCAATTTTGGGTGTGGTAAAGGAGGAAACTTAATTCATTGCAAAACAGCTCAGTTGTAACACAGCACGACTATGGATACAGCATGGCTAAGAAAATAGGGCTGTGAGGTGGCCTTGGGTCCTGGTGGCCCTGGGGTCAGACGCCTCTCCAGGTAGGCAGCTCTGCTTCTCATGGTCTTGCCTGGTCTGCTCTGCTCTGATGAGACATCTTCCAAGCTTCAGCTCAGCCAGGGAGATGCAATCTTCACTCCTCCCTGGAAAGTGAAAGCACACTCTCCTATTCATATAAGCCAGAGGCGAGCTGGCTTATATGGACAGGAGACCCCGCCCCTGGTCCCTGACTGGTTTATCTCAGGCAAATGAGGACTCCAAATCTTTGCAGTTTGATTGGTCCAAAAGGCACTATCTTGATTGATCAGAATAGAGCTACTCTGATTGGCCAGAGCTGTGCAGCTATGATTGGATGGGGGCAAGTCTCAGTCTTATTGGATGAAATAGGATTCTAGGAACTCCATTATAATGGCTGGCTCAGATAACAAACAGTGTAGTCAGGCAGTTGAGTGCGGCTTCTCCATGAAGGGCAGTTAGTGTGAGAGGCCCTTGTGCAGAAATGGCTGCTAGGCCCTTTTGTTAAAATTTGAGCCCAGTTAGTCACCGGGAGGCCTTCTTAGTAGGTGTCTTTTTTCCCCCCCTGGGGATCATAGTCATCACAACAATTTATATGGGCATGGCAGAGATTTCATTTCCTTGTTTTCTACAATAAGACCGGGAGGCTGAGAAATTGGTCGATGTCCTGGGTCAAGTCTGGAGGTAGCTTACTTTTGCAGCTCAATGTGACTGGGACTCTTGTCAGCTTCCCCTAGAAGCCGGTGGGAAATGCAGACTCTCAGGCCTCATCCTGGAACTAGTGAAGCAAAACCTACATTTTTTTACCTGTGCATTTTTAACGAGAGCCCAGGTGATTTATATGCACATTAAAGGCTGGGAAACGCTGTGCTGTACCACGCGCTGCCTGAAAAGCCTGCTGACCACAAGACAGCTAATTTTATAGCTTTTCTATATGAGGACATCCTTGAGCTGAGGGGTGGGGCTGATATCTTCCTCCCACAGATGTTTATTCAGTATCTACTATGTCTTAGTCACTGTTCCTCTCCGGGGTAACAGAGAGGAACAACAGTGAGAAGATCTCTGTCCTCATGGAGAAGCAAAAGGATTACTTATATGAGTTGTTCTTCTTTCTTGTCCTCTTCTTCTATCTTCTATCTCAGAGTAAAATTTTGGGGAGTAAGATGAGGCTGACAGTCTCTAGTAGCCTTTAGAACTTCTAAAAATCTAAGACAGGGTTTCTCAACAGCAGCACAGCTGACATTTTGGGTCGGATGATTCTTTGCTGTGAGGAATTTTCTTGTGTTACAGGGCATCTAGCCGCATCGCTGGTCCCTATCCAAACAGCAATTCCCTAGTTGTGACAAGCAATCATGTCTCCAGACCTTGCTAAATGTTCCTGGAGGCTTGTCTGAGAGGAGCTGGGATATATCTATAATAATAAAAGTGTAATATGCTAATTAGACCAGATGACCTTCTGATGAAGCCTGCGTCCTGGGAGCCAGAGGGAAGCCAGTGACAGCAGTAGGGGGAAGGAAGGCCTACTCTTGCATGAATTTTGTGCATCGGGCCTCTAATATACATATACACACACACAGGAGTGGGCAAAAGTAGGTTTATAGTTCTAATACAAATAAATAATACAATACTTACTAAATAATAATACAAGAATAAACTCTGTGTTTTGCGTAGTCACAGCTATAAACCTACTTTTGCCCACCTCTGTATAGTCAAGAGGAAGGCAGCCAGGAGCCAATTCTTGAGTCTGACTGGGTATAAGATTTCCAAAAAAAGAGAGGTAAATGAGAACTTGAGATTTTGTTCTCAGGGTCAATCCCCTTCTCCATAGTAAGGAAGTAGATACGAGTTTCAGAGCAGATCTATTCAGAATTAAGTCGTGTCCATGTACTTATATTTGTTTAGAAATTTCTCTAAGGGACATGCAGAAAAGTAGAAGATGAGAAATCTTTACAGTTTCTAAATTTAAAAACTCTCTAAAATTAATTAGAATTATTTCTCTGGACAGTCAATAGTCAAAATCATATACCCCCCCCCCTTCTCTTTTGGGTGCCAAGTACAGTGGTGTTGCATGTCACACATTGAGCCTATCAGAGGACCCATAGATATGTTTGTATTTCACTGTAGATCCCCAGACACTGAGATGCCTTTTTCTTCTTTGGAGTCAGTACGATTTAAATAGTATGCTCAGAAGATCCCTTAGCCACTAGCATTGTCACGTTCCTTGCAACATTTATTGGTGAAAGAGAAATTACTTCTGAAGTGATTTTGGTACAAATAAATACCACCAAAATGAAAAGAGAGCATTTCTCTTGGACAAAAGCCAAAGCAGAACAGAGTTGTACAAACCCTCTGCATCCTTGTATTGTGAGTGCAGGAAGATGTAACCTTTCCACATTCTGTGTAAATTCCAGAAGGCTAGTCTGTCTTCACTCAGTTGTAGATTGACCTCTGTCCTGTAGGGACTAGAATTGACTTCCTGAAATCCCTCTTCAAACTGAAAATCTACTCTCTCAACTCATTTGTTTAACCCCTATGACATATGTTAAAGCTGTGAACTTTTAAATGCGGGAGGGCTGCTGAAGGTGGGCTTGAGCAGCAGGGGGAAATCTTGGTCCCACTCACAGCCTTTCTGCCGACTGGCAACGCGAAGTGTATTATTGAAAAAGGCTGGCAGCTCAAGGCATTGTTTGGCTTTCTTCCTTGGCAACTGCAGGCAGCAAACTGTAGGGAAGTTTTCTCCTAATCTGCTGGCACTTTCTACACTGGTGAAATTCAATATGTAGTTTGTGGTACACTGTTCCCTAAGAAGTGAATAATTAACTCGGAGTAATTTCTCCACTACCATGTTTTCTGGCATATTTGCCTACTGTGGAGAATATAGGTATCCTGTTTCAACGATCACCAATAACCATTTTTCTCTGACGGCAATTGGAGTAAGGTAGTTGGGAGTACCCAAGTGAAAATACCAAGTGTAAGTATAGCCCTTAGGCAAGCTGCAAAGCCTATTTCCTTGCTACACAGTGAATGGATTAAGAACCCATTGGCATTACCCAAAAGCAAGTTAGGAATGCAGATCTTGGGCCCAGCACACACCTACGGAATCCGAATCTGCATTTTAACAAGATCCCCACGTGATTCATGTACAAATTTAAATAGAAAAAGCAGCACACTCTAGAGCTCAATCTTGACTGCAGGTTAGAATCTCCCTGGAGTTTGGAAATATTTTGATGCCCAGGCTAATCCCTAGACCAGCACTTCTCAACTGGGGGTGACTTTCCCCGCAAGTGGACATCGGGCAACATCTGGAGACTTTTTTGATTGTCAAAATTGTAAAGGTGCTACTGGGGTTTATAAGATCCTACAATATAGCAGATAGCCCCTCATGACATAGTTTTTTGGACCAAAAGGTTTATAGTGCCACAACAGAGAAACCATGTTCTATGAGATGAGAATCTCTGAGGTGGGAACTAGTGACCATATATATTTCTAATACTTCTTAAGTGATTCCAATATGCAGTTAAGGTTGAGAACCACTGGTAGATTTATTGATCAAGACCAGGAGTTGAGATTTAAGAGGTCCAGAAAGATGACTTGGTTTCAGAATACAGGTAGGTTGAGCTGTGGTGTGTGTCCAGTGATTTCACTTGTGGGGAAAGGATGACTGTGGGATAGGGAAACAGATGGGACTAGTTAGAAATCAGAAAATTGTCTGCATTTAAACAAGCAGATCCAGAGACTGACTGACTTTAGACCCAGCAGCAGGGAACCAAAGGAAATTAAATCAAGACCAAAATGTCTAGCCATAGGACTTTTCCAGTAATTTATTTCTGCACAACAAACCACTCAAAAACTTAGTGGCTAAGACAACAATGTCTTATCATCTTACCATCAGTTCTGGGTTGACTAGGTTCAACTGGAGTGTTCTTGCTTAGGGTCTCTCTTGAAGGTGTTGCCAGATTTTATCTGAGGTCAAAGTCTTCTGAAATCTTGTCTGCACAGCACATCTGAGATGGCTCATTTGAGTGGCTGGCAGTTGATGCTCGCTGTTGCTGAGAACTCAGCTGGCAGCTCATCTGGGGTTGTAGACTGGAGCACCTCCCATGACATACCCTGTGCTTTGGGCTTCCCTCAGTATAGTAGCTAGGTTCCTAGAAGGAGCGTCCCAAGAGCAAGTGCTCCAAGAAGCCAGAGTACGTTTGGACCCTTGTGAATGAACGTCATAGGTATATATACTAGGTCTTCAGGTGCTAAAGACTATTGGTGACTTCTTCAGAACTTTACTTTCTGAGAACTGAAACTTTTATAGAATTAAATTCATATACTGTTCAATTTTGTTGACTTAAGCTCTAGAAGTAAGATTCAGAGATAATTCTATTGGTGTTAGAAATAAAGGACTACTGAGAAAATATCAAGTGTCAACATGTTTTCTCTTTTTATGGTGATAGTAGGAATAATGAGGAGGGGATTTGTTTACTAAGAAAATAAATTTTTTAAAAATGTAAACACCTTGGCCAGAGTGGCTCATTTGGATGGGCGACATCCTGTGCACCAAAGGGTTGCCGGTTAGATTCCCAGTCAGGTCAACTTTCTCTCACCTTTGTGAGTATCCCTGGCTCTGCCCACCATTGTCCTGGA
Organism: Myotis brandtii; assembly: GCF_000412655.1. Taxonomy (NCBI): domain Eukaryota; kingdom Metazoa; phylum Chordata; class Mammalia; order Chiroptera; family Vespertilionidae; genus Myotis; species Myotis brandtii. Next base: position 1,858,497 of record NW_005353324.1, on the reverse strand, counting down.
TCTTGCCAAGTGGCATCAGGCTGCTTTCCACCCTTTAAAAAGGTTACTTTTTTAAAGTAACCTTTTAAAAAAATTTAAACAAGATTGTTTTTAATGCCCAGGAGTGCTGCTCATTATAAATGACTCATCCATTCATTAAACCAACTATGCAGAAAGATATGGTTGTTAATTCCAATTTGTCTGTAATATATTTGAAATAACATAATAGTTAAAACTATTTTGTTTTTAGATTTATTGATAATTTAGACCCATTTCCCCTTAATGAAAAGTTTTTTTTTTAAAGATTGTTTTTAATGCCCAGGAGTGCTGCTCATTATAAATGACTCATCCATTCATTAAACCAACTATGCAGAAAGATATGGTTGTTAATTCCAATTTGTCTGTAATATATTTGAAATAACATAATAGTTAAAACTATTTTGTTTTTAGATTTATTGATAATTTAGACCCATTTCCCCTTAATGAAAAGTTGTTTTTTTTTTTAATTGTAAATCACTCATCTCTCTGAGATAGTTCACATTGCTTCATTGCTTTGGACAGTAAAACCTGTTAAAAATTTGATGGTAATGAAAATGTGTTGTTTACATTTTCTGAAAAGAGAAAAAAAAAAAGCTCTTTTTATAAGGTGAAAATCCACTAGAATATTGGGGTATTCTTTTTTCTTCCTTTTCCTTCTGTTGGTTTTTATGAGATTGTATGAAATTTATTTCCATCAAAGCAACTGACTCCCTGGTTCTTGCTGTCTTCTGTTAACAATATGAGTTCCAAAATTTTAATTAAATAAATGTTTATAGTCAAGAAGTATTATTGCCTTTTAGGTAGAACTAATAGACTACTCTTTTACAGTAATTGGTTGACTCTTCACTTAGTTTATGAAAAACATTTTTATACCATTGCAATTAGCTAATGGTAATTGGTAATTGCAATTAACCAATTATTAATAATAGGAAAGGAATAAATGAAGTCCAAATATTATAGGCATGTCATTTGGGCAACTTCACCAGGAAACTAAAGCTTTACACTCTCCAGGGAGCCACTGGTCTACTCCCTGTAGATTGCTGGGGGAAGGGACAGGACAGGGAGGAGAACAGATGTATGCTCAGTAAAGTTGGGGTGATATACTTCTCTGTCAGTATGACCTGGGAACAGGTCATGGCCAGAATGTGCATATAGGCATGTCATTTGGGCAGCTTCACCAGGAAACTAAAACTTTACACTCTCCAGGGAGCCACTGGTCTATTCCCTGTAGATTGCTGGGGGAAGGGACAGGATAGGAAGGAGAATAGATGTATGCTCAGTAAAGTTGGGGTGATGTCAGGAAGGTACTTGTCTGTCAGTCACACCTGGGAACAGGTCATGGCCAGAATGTGCATGGCCCCTGCCATGGTGTGAAATTTGGGATATTTAATCCCCTAAACAAAGAAGTTTTCCATCTTGTGCTCTTGGTTCCTCTTATACTCTTGGGACTCTTATTGCCCAGGATGTGCTCTCCTGATGGACACACCCAATGGAGTAATGGACTGTAACTATCCTGAAGCTGAAGTGGATGCAGCTGAAAATGGAACAAAAACTCTGGACACTGGCTTTGCTTTTAGTTTTACTGAAATCCCAGCTGCACTTCTGTAAGGGAAATGGGACTTTGGAAATGCAGAAATGTAAATCCACGCAAATAAAAATCATTTACTCTCCCATGCAATTCTCGGGAAATTCTTTTTCTCAAGATATCATAAGGACTCTGCCCCCAGCACCCAGTGGGGAAAGGGACACCACAATTTCTCCAGCAACAATTTTACCAGTTCCTGAAGACCGTGTTTCACTTTTCCCACCATACAAGCAAGAACTGTAATAGTTATGAGACTGAATAATTCCTACTTCCTTCAGGGATTCTCTTAGAAACAATTTTGCTCGGTGGGATTCACAGTTACACCACATCAAAGAGGTGTCACTCAAAGAAACCTGGCCTATAAAATTTTGGCCACCTCTGACAGAGACAAATCACAAAAGCTCAACATGTGGACCAAAGAATATGGGCGAGAGAGGGAAGGATCTTGTGAAAAGAGCAATTGACAAGGATTGAAAAGCTTGCAATCTAGTTTCAACTCTGTCTCCATTTAGTTATAAGTCCTGGGACAAGGATTTGACTTCATAGACCATCCCCAGTGCCTCCCAGACTTAGAGTTGTTCAGGGAGAGGCAAGACACATCCCTGACTCGCCTACCCTAGATGAGATACTATCTATAGCACTTAGAAGGCGAAAAAGTGCTGTGTAATGCAAGTGTCAGGTCCCCTATTACCTCTGCTGTGATTTTCAGGGACCCCTCCCTGGACTTGCTTGGAGCAGCTCTCCACTTGAAATGAAATAAATGTGAGTCCTTTGTTCATGCAGTTCTGCCATTAAAGGGCTGTTAAATAACAGCTCTGAGACAGTCTGTTCCCCAACAGAAACAAAAGACATGGAGCATCCACTGAGCCTGGAGAGAGCTAATTAATAATAAAATAAGACTTTATGGCATGCAACGTTTCTTCTTCGACTTGAGGCCATGCATGTGGAAATTAATGGTCCCATGAGAGAAGTAGACAGTGATTAGACATAAACTAAAAGAACAAATGACTCTGGGCCCAAATTAATCATTTCATGTCTGCTCTATGCTGCAGCTGCATTATCTACCCTTTGCTATCCATAGATTTATTCTAATACTAAAAGAAGTATTTCTCAAGGTAGTTTTAGTTGTTTGTGTCACTATACAATATCCCCAACCCAGAGCATCTTAAGTACTGACAATGTTTTCTCATTCTACATTTGCATCTGGAAGAGGGAAGACCAGCAAAGTCATCTTTAACCATAGGGTATTAATCATAAAAGAGAGATAATAAGACACAACTCCTACGTGGTGATACCTGGCATTTAGTGAGAGCCCAGTAAATAAATTAATTTTGTTAATGATTTGTTAAGTAAGTTAAAAAAATAGAACTATGGGAGCTGTTAGAAACAAAGAAGAAGATCGGTTATACTTGGTTAGAGATCTTGTGAATGTTATGTTTTCATTTTTCCCTTTTAAATAAAGTCTTGTTGATTGCTTTATGCTTCCAACCTAGCACTAAATCGTTGGTTAGAGATCTTGTGAATGTTATGTTTTCATTTTTACCTTTTAAATAAAGTCTTGATTGCTTTATGCTTCCAACCTAGCACTAAATCATGCCAACTTTGCTTAAGACTTAGAGAAATTATAGGAAACCAATTATGTGCTAACCACTTGCACCTATATTGATCTTCCCAATAGCTCTCCAAGGTCAATGTTGCCAGATTGCTATGCATTCCCATTTTATAGATGAGAAAAATGAAGCCTAGTGAAGTTAATTAATTTGCCAAAGGCCATATAACAATGAGCAGGAGACCCAGACTTGAACCCACATTTAATTGCAAGACTTTGACTTTTGCAACATCCAATCTATTTTTTTTTAACTTTTATTTCCCATAGAGTGCATGCCTAATGCTTCCAAGATCTGTACCAGGAACAACACACCAGCATCTCTGCCAAAAGACTTGTACTTGTGCAATAATCATATTTATATTGTTTCCATCTAAAAATGTATCTGGTCTAAACATCACTACTAAGGAGACCAGTGATTTGTCACTGGGCTTTGTTAAATTATTGCCCGAGATGTATATAACCAGATATAACATGGCAGACCTATAATGTATCTCAAGTTTTATCTTTCAGTTGGAGATAAAGCTGTGGAAGAATTGTAAGGTAAGTAGTTCAGAGTCATCCATCCATTCATTTAATGAATGTGTAGTGAGCTTCTAATGTGGAAGGCACAGTTCTAGGTGCTGGGAATACATCAGTGAACCAAGTAAACAAAAAGTTCTTTCTCTCATGAAGCTCACGTTGCAGAGGCATTGTAGTAGGGGTTAGCTAATATGCAAATAAATGAGTAAATGTGCATGTCAGATGGTGGGACAGAGGATGATGGATTAGAGAGTGAGATGGTCTGGCGCTATCTTCTATTGGGTGGTTGGACAAGAATTCTCTGATGGGGTGACAATTGAAAGAGGTAAAGGAGGGATTGATGGAGACCTCTGAGCATTCCAAGAAAAGAGAACAGTGAGCATGAAGGGTTTGAATGGGAACATTTATGGTGCATCAAGTTCCTCCAGGGAGGCCAGAGTGGTCAGAAGAGAAGTTAAGGGGAGACAGGTAGGAGATGAGGACAAAGGTCATAGGGTTGGAGGGCAGATCATACGCAACAGTAAACTTAGTGTTTTGTCCCCTGACCCACCCAGCATGCTTTTCCATTTCTTATTTTCAGAATTTTTTCTACTGTCTCTGTTATCTCCAGACATCCAGAAAGAGGCCCTTTAAATATATGGTGCCCCCTGAAGGCCATGAGAGAAACCAATTATGTGCTAAACATATGAGAGAAGTAGATAGTGCTTACATTCAGATTCTGGAATTGGGCTACGTGCGTTCAAATCCTGACTCTTTCATGTATCTTTGGCTAAGTTCCCCAGCCTTTCTATGTTTTACTTTCTTCATCTGAATAATAAAGATGGTGTTGGGATGATGTTGATGTTGATGTTGATGATGATGATGATGATATCATCTGCATCCTACGGCTATTTAAGTATCACATGATTTAGTATGTGGAAGACATTTAGAACAATAAAGCCTGGCACATAGGAAGTGCCACATAAGAGTGGACTAGTCTTATAAACAGAGAGGATAGTGATCTGCTGAAGTAAATGACCGTGTCCAGAATGTCATTCTTCTCAAGATTATTTTCCTTCTATAAGTGACAATGTTTCCTGACAATTTTTAGTAGTGGAGTCCCAGGCATGAGAAGCACTATCTAGGGCAGATTTTTTTTTTTAAATTAGGAAAGACTTCCCAGCATGCCTCTTACAATACACCATCATAGTTTACTTCTATTTATGAGCAGGCCAATCCTTTCCTCCACCGTAATTCTAAAGGGAGTCCCTGCTGCTTAGTTTTTTGTTGTTGTTTTTGTTGACCCAATATGCTTATGACTTTCAGTATCAAAACCTTCAGTTTTATTTTATGTTAGGTTGTAAATGTTATGCATCTAAGAATCCACACTTGCATAAAAAATAGGGCCATGATTCCTCTGTGCGCTTGGAAAGGAGAAATTGCTCCAAGCTGCAGGAGAGGTGGTTCATCTTACACATCTGGGAGTGAGAGGCAGTGGAGGATTGTGCTATAAGGGGAGGGCCATTGTAGCATATGCTCATGAATAATGAATCTGACATTATAGCTATGCAAATGGAACACAGCAAGCTCTAAGCTAAAACTTGGTCTCATCATTTATTCACGGCCTCTTGTGTTCAGCACCTGGATAGTGCTCAGGATGGCAAGGGAACAAAGCAATCTGCTTGCTGTACTTGGGGTAGAGAAGGTCTGCGTGAGGAAGCCAGATATTTGAGATGGTGCGATTTCCATTCCAAGCTCCGAAGGTAAATGAAGGTGAACAAAATCCTTGAGGAAATGCACGCTCAGTTGCCTAAAGAGTGGACAAATGTGCCAGCTTATTAAGGCACAAAGTGACAATAATTGCTGATGCTTAGGGTAATGGACAGAGACAAGTTAGAGCCTGAATGTAATCCAACACATTTTGTGATCTTTGCATTTTAATATTTAAATTTGCATGGAATAGACATCAAGATCGATTTGATTTCTCTGGGGGAAGTTCTACATTTTCTTGCAGTAAACAATGCATTTTTCAAATTCAAACATCAATAAAATATTGCAATTACGGAGAGATGAGGAATTTGGATCACCAAGGTGTCTGGATTTGTTTACTCATTGTACACAGGGACCATCCTTCATTTCTACCCCTTCACTAAGGAAGGATTGCCCCTGGGGAATTCCCAATGACGGAGGGACTCTTATTTCTGTGCTTGATTAGGGTTCCAGTGTAAACCCACAGCCTGAGAAGGGACCTGGGCCCAGTAACTGTCCGCCCAAACAGCTGCAGAAAATGAGGCGACTCTGGCTTGTTTTTACAAGCTCTGCGGAGGAAGATTTCATATTTCCCTTCGGTCACACAGTTATTTCCTAACGCTGACAGTTAGGAGAGTCTTCCTTGTCTTGCCGACAAATCTGAATTGATCTCAATATAATAATATGAGAAAAATCCCTGTCAGCACTGAAAAATAGGAAACATTGTCACCCACATGCCAAAGGCTATGAGAAATTTCTGCAAGATGAGGCTGAATTGAGCAAAATATGGAACAGCCTGTGAGTCACCCCGCACATTAGAATTGCCTGGAGAGTAATGAAAAGCCCAGATGTCTGAGCCTTGCTCCCTGTTTATTCAGTTGCAGTGGGTCTGGGTGCAGCCCAGCTATCGGTGTTTGAAATGCTCTTTAGATGATCCGGTGCCCTCCCTGAAGCTTGCTGGTGGGCAGTGGCTCAGAGCAGAAGGGGCTGGGGCTGGAGGGAGGGACAGGCTGAGGGGCAGAGAGTGAAAGAGATTTGTTAGTGCACAAAGGGCTCAGGTCACCCTGAGTGGGAACTCCCCAGTGGTGCCCAGTCTCTGCAGCTTACACTCAGTGTGGACAGCAGCACCCTCCCCTCCAACCTTTAGGCACAGAATTCTAGGAAGCTGTTCCTGCAGTGGAAGGCTTGCAGGTGATGGGAAATGGGACAGGAAGGCGTGTCAGCCCCGCGGAGGCAGTGGCAGGGACCTGGGAGGGTGTCCTGAGGCAGCAGGTACATATCCCCAGACCTGGCACCGGGACCTGAGGCTGCACCAAACTGAGGAAAGTTGCCAGAGGTCCTGCTCCCTCCAGCTCCCTTTGTGATGCTGGATCATGAAAAAGGCAACTGGTGCTTAATCCAAAGACCCAACAAGAGGTCTCTCTTCAGCACACAAGCAGAAGTTAAAGAGATCCATGAAAGAGACACAAACCCCATGCATTTAAACAAGCGGAATGTGAGGAGGGCCAATTAGAAAGCCACTCCGTGCAAGCCCGCCATATTGGCTCCTCCCCATGGCCCCTGGTGAACTATCTGCCTGGTCCAGTCACAAAGCCGTCCCATTTCAGTGCTGGGTAACAGTTTAAATTTTAATATAAAGCTCTTCCTTTCCCTTCTCTCTGCTCTGCTTGCTGCTCGGACCCGGCACCCAGACCAGGAGGCAGGGGCAGGATAGGGCATTCTTGGCTGGTGCCCCCATTATCTGGCGCTCTCCCGGCTTGGCAGACATTCAAGATCGAGACTCTTTCCCAGACACTCCTGAGTAGGTTCTCAGAAACGTCTCCCTGAAACACGACTGCATTTCTCTGGATGAGGTTGCAGGTGCTCCCTCACTACTGCTCACATCTCCTCCCTGTCCACATCTCTTCAAGAGATCTCCCTAATGCCACACTCATTGAGGAGGGGGCTTCTCACAGCACACTCATACCTTGCTCTAGAGAAATCCTCACTCTTCAGCCACTACCATTCAACCCTTTTATACCTTTTAGGTGAGTGTGTGTGTGTGTGGGGGGGGGGGCGCTAAGATTTGAAAATCATTTTACAGACACCAGTTTACAGATACTTGCTGATAAGAACTACTTGGTGGTCCAGTACCCTGGTTTGGATGGTGGAGGCCATGCCCCACCCTCACAGGCTGGTCCTCGAGGGTGTACGGCCTTTGCAGCAGCAGCACAGGGTCCCTCCCTCAGAAGGGCCCTATAGTTGGATTAATATGTTGCTGTCATCATCTTGAACTTAATAATTTTTGAACAAGGGGCCCTGCATTTACACTTTGGAAATTATATAGCTCGTCCTGGTTGCTCCTATTAAAGTGGGGGCTTCCTTTGAAACTGAGAAAGCATCTGGTTTGTAGATCTTAATTACGCCCATTTCTGAAGACTGCAGGCCTGTGTAGTAGAATTCTCATTTTTGAGTATGGATAGACGGGAGGAAAAATCCACACATATCAGTGTGGGGCCTCTGAAAAGTCTTTGATGCATAAAAGAAGAACAGAGCTCACAGGAGGCAAGGGAAGGACATACTTGAAAAAAGATTTACTGTAGGAAACAAAAGTAATTTACAGCAGCATCTGCTTGGCCTTTCAATATAATTCCATTAAGCCTGGATTCCATGAAACACGAGATTAAAGATGAGATAAGACAATAAATATCAAAAGTAAGGTTGCTTATAGGAAGGCGAAAAATCAAAAGAAGAAGCCAGACAAAAATAAGAATAATGGCTTTGAAATAAAAAAATGAGTTGGCAGAATCCTGAAGTGGGTTAGGAATAGCCCAGGAGACCCCGTGGATAATTGCATCAGTAATACGGAGAACTCGCCTGAGAGAGTCTCCAAATGCTCAAAAGAGCAATGAGATGGAAATGACTAGAGAGAAGAAAGATATCAAAGAGAGGCAATGGAGGAGAAGCACACAGGTCAGTGGAGTTTCTCCAGGAGCTAAAGGAACAAATGGGTCGGAAGCGATGTTCACAGACAGCCAGAGATTGCCTACTCACCTCCCGAGGGGACAGGCAGATGGGAGTTTGGGGATGGTTGAGAGAGGAGGGAATCTTCCATCACTGTGCTTTAGAGAACTAGCTGTCACACACTTCTGTGATGGCACCTGCATTATTGTAGAGCAATGGACCTTGATGTAGGGAACAGGGCATGGGATCCCTCACTTGGGTATTAGAAATGCTGTAAATATGCCATTTGAATCTAGCAAGAAAGGATCAGTAGATCTGGCTTGAAAAGAAGTTTTGTCACAATAAAGATATTCTAGACTCTATCTGAGGTCTCCTATAGTCAGTAATCAATGCATTTTCAAATTTCTGAAGGCAGATTTTACAACCAATGATTTATTGCACAAATGGTATGGCTGTTATAGAAGCCTATAGAAATCTAAACAGAAAAACAGATCCAATTTCTGAATAGAATCACAGAAGGAGTGATCTCAGAATCATTCATTTCCTTGGTTAAAAAATGGGGGGGAGGGGTATTTGGACTAACTAAGCAGTAAAAATGACTATAGGGCATTTTACTGGGCCAAAGTCATAATGTATGATAGGATGATAATGCATGTAATGAATCATAGTATGCTCTAATTGAGAGGTTGAGAAATGATAAACACTCAGCACTACTATTTTCCTGCTCATGGCAGACATTGCTGGTCTGTTATAATAGTCTTGCTTGCTAAACTTAGACATAGCCTCAGAAACCTTTCAACGCAGCAGGCTGAGCAGCCTGTGTAACCCATCAGAGCTGGTGTTTAAGATGTCACTCCTAATCCAGTTCAGCTCTCTAATTTTTCAGGTAAGGTTACTGAATCTCAGAAGAACAAAGTGATGGAAAGGCCACATGACCATTTGAAAGAAGAGCCAGGACTCTAACCTGGGTGTTTGATTTTCTGATCAAATAATCTACGCTATCCTATTAGAATTCAAACTTGGGATATAAATGCATGGACTTTAAGATTATAGTCCAAAACTAATTTCGATGTGTATGTGTGTTATCACCCTGTGACATAACTTTGATGTGTATACATCACTGCGATAACTTTAAGGGGCGTGTGTGTGTGTGTAGTGTGAGTAGTATGAGTATGTATGTTATCACTATGTGATATGCTGGTGTGTGTGTTTATATGTTATAACTATGGATCAAAAGTTCTCTCCCAGATGCCAGACCCTAGCCCAGTGATGGCGAACCTATGACACGCATGTCAGAGGTGACACGCGAACTCATTTTTTTGGTTGATTTTTCTTTGTTAAATGGCATTTAAATATATAAAATAAATATCAAAAATATAAGTCTTTGTTTTACTATGGTTGCAAATATCAAAAAATTTCTATATATGACATAGCACCAGAGTTAAGTTAGGGTTTTTCAAAATGCTGACACGCCGAGCTCAAAAGGTTCACCATCACTGCCCTAGCCCCAGAATTTACGTATTCTTTCAAACTCAGATTTCTTCCATTTGAGTGAATGTGCTTTCATTTTAAAACAAACAACCAAAAATAAGGAAATAAAAAGGCTTCAAACCCTCTCATGAACTATGTCTTCTTTGAGTCGCTGTCCTGCTCCATCCTTCCCTCGAATAATGCTTCTATGGACTGAATGCATTTACTTTCCTTATTTTTTATTTTTTATTATTCTTTAATTTCCTGTAATTTGATTTCTGGCCCCAATATTCTATTGAGACAGCTATTGAACAGGTCCCTGATGACCTGACAACCTAAGCTAATGGACTTCTGCTATTCCTATTTGGTGGATCCTGCATTTGATGATGTTAACCACCCCTAGGCCTTGAAGCCCTTTTCATTTCTTATCAATATTTTCTCTTGATGGTGCCTGTACCTCACTTCATTCTAGTTACCTTTCCTCTCCTCCTCAGCCTTGGTCTTTGCTCATAGCCTTCCTTTTTCTGTGTACTATCCCTGGGCAGTATTATCTACTCTCATGATTATAATGTCCACTTGTGTTGGATGACTCTCAAATCTGTCTTGAGCTGTGACTTCTCCTGAGTTTTAGATTCATGTATCCAAGACTTTGCTGCAACAGTGAACTTGGTTATTCTCTAGGCACTTGCAAAGCATCATGTCCCAAAGTGAACTGCTCATCTTTCTCTCTAAGCCCAAGACCAAGAACACTAACTTTGGTGTGTGTGTGTGTATGATCTCTTTTTATAGCATTGTCATCTGTCTTTTTACCTGAGCTAAAAACCAGAGAATCAGCCTACATTCCTCTCTCTGCACATCTCCTCACTGTCAATCTCCAAGTCCTGTTGACTTCATTTCTTTAAAGTTTCTTGAAGTCCTCCAAGTTCAGGTCTCTATCATCTCTTGCCAGAATGATGTAAGAAGCTGCTAATGGTCCTGTGTCTGGTTCTGCTGACCCTAAATCCTCCCTTCACTTCCCTTCCAGGGTGGTCCCTCCCAAATCAATTCTTTCCCTGTTATTTTATGACATCAGCTCCTTTTGCCCTCAGGATAAAGTTCATGCACCTTAATGGGACTTCTATGCCTTCGCATTACATTTCTTCACTGTTCCCCGTATTATTTTCTGCTTTCACACTGCGTGCTTACCATGCCACCAGCAGCCCACTCCCTGGCACATGTACATCCACTTTTACATATCTCCCTCCTATAGCCTTTCTCTCAGATATATTTCTCTGCCTTGTAATTTACTGAGTTCCAAATATGTTATATGTGATAATCTGAACATAAGTGCCTGCCTGAGACCCTGGACACTCTTTGTGGTGACAAGCCTACAATCCCCTAAGCCTGCCTGGCATTCCGCCTATTGATGGGAAAGCAGGTGAGTTGCAAGATAACTACTTAGATTAAGTCATTGGCTAACTAGACCTTAAGTGCCCCATTTTTCCTCCTCAGGGAACCCCAGAGTGCAGAATGTGAGTCTGGAGAGAGAGGGTAGAGGTATTGAATGGAGGCCCCTGACTTTGGGAGAAGTTATGGCAGTCCAAGTCCCAGGCTCAACATGAGCAGTGAAGCTCTGGGTAGCTGTTTGGTGGTGTCTTAGTAAATTACACATGATATGAATTCCCAAATCAACTTTCTCTGATTCGTTTCCTCCAGGCATCCATGGCAGGGCAGCAGCTTTGGACGGTGAAGAATTTTTGAAATGCAGCGTTAGCAGCTAAGAAATTGGATCCTGACACAGCCAGTCGGCCTGGTGGTCAAATCCCCTATCTAAAAGGCGCATGTGTAAATCTTTTTGCATTTAGTAGATGCTGTGGGCTTGATTTCTTGTTCCTTTCACCACTGAACATCCTGTGAATGGCAGTGTCTCCCACTCACTTAGCTTATTGTCAAGTCCATCATTCTGACTCTGAATCGTGGGTCCTTGCTGGGCTCTGCTAACAGCTTCCATCAGTTTAATGTCATATAGTTTAGACCAGTGATGGCGAGCCTATGACACGCGTGTCAGAGGTGACACGCGAACTCATTTTTTTTGGTTGATTTTTCTTTGTTAAATGGCATTTAAATATATAAAATAAATATCAAAAATATAAGTCTTTGTTTTACTATGGTTGCAAATATCAAAAAATTTCTATATATGACATAGCACCAGAGTTAAGTTAGGGTTTTTCAAAATGCTGACACGCCGAGCTCAAAAGGTTCACCATCACTGCCCTAGCCCCAGAATTTACGTATTCTTTCAAACTCAGATTTCTTCCATTTGAGTGAATGTGCTTTCATTTTAAAACAAACAACCAAAAATAAGGAAATAACAAGGCTTCAAACCCTCTCATGAACTATGTCTTCTTTGAGTCGCTGTCCTGCTCCATCCTTCCCTCGAATAATGCTTCTATGGACTGAATACATTTACTTTCCTTATTTTTTATTTTTCATTATTCTTTAATTTCCTGTAATTTGACTTCTGGCCCCAATATTCTATTGAGACAGCTATTGAACAGGTCCCTGATGACCTGACAACCTAAGCTAATGGACTTCTGCTATTCCTATTTGGTGGATCCTGCATTTGATGATGTTAACCACCCCTAGGCCTTGAAGCCCTTCTTCATTCCTTATCAATATTTTCTCTTGATGGTGCCTGTACCTCACTTCATTCCAGTTACCTTTCCTCTCCTCCTCAGCCTTGGTCTTTGCTCATAGCCTTCCTTTTTCTGTGTACTATCCCTGGGCAGTATTATCTACTCTCATGATTATAATGTCCACTTGTGTTGGATGACTCTCAAATCTGTCTTGAGCTGTGACTTCTCCTGAGTTTTAGATTCATGTATCCAAGACTTTGCTGCAACAGTGAACTTGGTTATTCTCTAGGCACTTGCAAAGCATCATGTCCCAAAGTGAACTGCTCATCTTTCTCTCTAAGCCCAAGACCAAGAACACTAACTTTGGTGTGTGTGTGTGTATGATCTCTTTTTATAGCATTGTCATCTGTCTTTTTACCTGAGCTAAAAACCAGAGAATCAGCCTGCATTCCTCTCTCTGCACATCTCCTCACTGTCAATCTCCAAGTCCTGTTGACTTCATTTCTTTAAAGTTTCTTGAAGTCCTCCAAGTTCAGGTCTCTATCATCTCTTGCCAGAATGATGTAAGAAGCTGCTAATGGTCCTGTGTCTGGTTCTGCTGATCCTAAATTCTCCCTTTACTCCGCTTCCAGGGTGGTCCCTCCCAAATAAATTCTTTCCCTGTTATTTTATGACATCAGCTCCTTTTGCCCTCAGGATAAAGTTCATGCACCTTAATGGGACTTCTATGCCTTCGCATTACATTTCTTCACTGTTCCCCGTATTATTTTCTGCTTTCACACTGCGTGCTTACCATGCCACCAGCAGCCCACTCCCTGGCACATGTACATCCACTTTTACATATCTCCCTCCTATAGCCTTTCTCTCAGATATATTTCTCTGCCTTGTAATTTACTGAGTTCCAAATATGTTATATGTGATAATCTGAACATAAGTGCCTGCCTGAGACCCTGGACACTCTTTGTGGTGACAAGCCTACAATCCCCTAAGCCTGCCTGGCATTCCGCCTATTGATGGGAAAGCAGGTGAGTTGCAAGATAACTACTTAGATTAAGTCATTGGCTAACTAGACCCTAAGTGCCCCATTTTTCCTCCTCAGGGAACCCCAGAGTGCAGAATGTGAGTCTGGAGAGAGAGGGTAGGGGTATTGAATGGAGGGCCCTGACTTTGGGAGAAGTTATGGCAGTCCGAGTCCCAGGCTCAACATGAGCAGTGAAGCCCTGGGTAGCTGTTTGGCGGTGTCTTAGTAAATTACACATCATATGAATTCCCAAATCAACTTTCTCTGATTCGTTTCCTCCAGGCATCCATGGCAGGGCAGCAGCTTTGGACGGTGAGGAATTTTTGAAATGCAGCGTTAGCAACTAAGAAATTGGGTCCTGCCGCAAGCAGCAGGGAGATGCTGGAAGAGCTTGGTTGAGGCTTCTAATGATCCGAAGTCTTTTTCATCCGTCCTGGAAAAGGCCACCTGGCCAACTCTAAACAGACCTTTGGAACTTCTCTGCTCAGAGTGTGGTCCACAGAACCTTGGGATCTTGTAAGAAACACAGTATCTCAGGCCCCATCCCAGACCTACGTCAGAATTGGCACGTTGACAATATCCCCCAGGTGATTTGGTGGACACTCAATTGAGTAGAGTTGCTTTATAAACACACGTAATACATCAGTTCCCCCAGCAGGCTTTGAAGACCCAGGTTGTTCACCCCGTCTCTCACTTAAGCTCCCTATATCATCTTGCTGACAATTAAAGAAACCTTTTTATTTTCTTTCTTAACCCATACTATTTGGACATAACCCATTTACTAGCCACCACTCCCCTTGAACCATCTCTGCTTAATAGAAATATAATGCAAGCCCTAAATGCAAATTAAATATGTAATTTAAAATATTCTGGCAGCCACATTTTAAAAAGTGTAAGGAAATGGCTGGCATTAATTTTAATCATATATTTCATTTAACCCAATATATCCAAAATATTTTCATGTCAAAATGTAGTCAATATAGAAAATTATTGGGGCAATTTACATTCTTTTCTCATACCAAGTCTTCAAAATCCAGTGTATATTTTACACTTACTACACATCTTAGTTTGGATGATCACCTTTCCAGGAGCTCAATAGCTACCTGTGAACGTGTAGACACTGTAGATCTGGATTCTAAGGTCCTTTATCTGTGGAATTCTATTGTTGAACACAGTTGCCTGGTATGTAACATGCACTCAGTGAATTAATTCATTAAATCACCTATTCATTAAACAAATACTGAGTGCCGACTAATGTCAGACTCAGCTCTAGGCACAGGGGATAAAACAAAGTCCTTGTCCTTAGAGAACTTACTGTCTAGGGTAAGAAAGGCTAGTAACACACACACAGATAAATTCATTATATGTTGGGTAGCAAGCTGAGTTGAGGAGATAACACTGGAGCAGAGATTTGAATGCAAGAAGGAGCAAGCCTCAGAGATACCTGGGGAGGGGGAAAGGAAGCATTCCTGGCCGAGGGTACAACAGAAGCAAAGGTCCTGGAGAGGGTGTGTACGTGGCAAATTTGAGGAAGACATACGAGGGTAGTGGGCTGCAGTCTATTCCAGAGGTGAGGAGGGGCAGGAAATGAGGTAAACTAAGGATCCAGGGGCCAGATTATGCTGGGGTTTCCCTGTCATGGTAAGAATTTTGGATTCATACAATGTGTGATGGGAGCCACTAGAGGATTTTTGAGTAGGGGTGTGACAGGAACTGGTATTGGTTGGAAAAGGATCCCTCTGGCTCTTGGGGGAGAATAGACTCGTTGAACTGAACCTGAGTCAGAAGGTCTGAAGTCCCTCTCTTTACCCAGGTCCACTGAAGCTTGTCTCTGGTTGCCCAGAAAAGTTGCTTCAGACAGGTGAGGTGTATGCCACTTTCTGGGATGCCTTTTGTATCACTCATGCCCACAGTGTGCCCTTCCAGGGAGCTGTGTCTGAGCTGTATGTTTACTGACTCCTCAAACTTCT
>NW_005353324.1:1829659-1841944 GCF_000412655.1 Myotis brandtii | reverse complement strand
GGGAGTTATGGGGGGGAAAAAAAGAGGAACAAATGTAACCTGAACAATAAAGATTTAATTAAAAAAAAAAAAAAAGAAATTGGATCCTGTCACAAGCAGCAGGGAGATTCTGGAAGAGCTTGGTTGAGGCTTCTAATGGTCCGAAGTCTTTCCCATCCGTCCTGGAAAAGGCCACCTGGACAACTCTAAACAGACCTTTGGAACTTCTCTGCTCAGAGTGTGGTCCACAAAACCTTGGGACCTTGTAAGAAACACAGAATCTCAGGCCCCATCCCAGACCTACGTCAGAATTGGCACGTTGACAATATCCCCCAGGTGATTTGGTGGACACTCAATTGAGTAGAGTTGCTTTATAAACACACGTAATACATCAGTTCCCCCAGCAGGCTTTGAAGACCCAGGTTGTTCACCCCGTCTCTCACTTAAGCTCCCTATATCATCTTGCTGACAATTAAAGAAACCTTTTTATTTTCTTTCTTAACCCATACTATTTGGACATAACCCATTTACTAGCCACCACTCCCCTTGAACCATCTCTGCTTAATAGAAATATAATGCAAGCCCTAAATGCAAATTAAATATGTAATTTAAAATATTCTGGCAGCCACATTTTAAAAAGTGTAAGGAAATGGCTGGCATTAATTTTAATCATATATTTCATTTAACCCAATATATCCAAAATATTTTCATGTCAAAATGTAGTCAATATAGAAAATTATTGGGGCAATTTACATTCTTTTCTCATACCAAGTCTTCAAAATCCAGTGTATATTTTACACTTACTACACATCTTAGTTTGGATGATCACCTTTCCAGGAGCTCAATAGCTACCTGTGAACGTGTAGACACTGTAGATCTGGATTCTAAGGTCCTTTATCTGTGGAATTCTATTGTTGAACACAGTTGCCTGGTATGTAACATGCACTCAGTGAATTAATTCATTAAATCACCTATTCATTAAACAAATACTGAGTGCCGACTAATGTCAGACTCAGCTCTAGGCACAGGGGATAAAACAAAGTCCTTGTCCTTAGAGAACTTACTGTCTAGGGTAAGAAAGGCTAGTAACACACACACAGATAAATTCATTATATGTTGGGTAGCAAGCTGAGTTGAGGAGATAACACTGGAGCAGAGATTTGAATGCAAGAAGGAGCAAGCCTCAGAGATACCTGGGGAGGGGGAAAGGAAGCATTCCTGGCCGAGGGTACAACAGAAGCAAAGGTCCTGGAGAGGGTGTGTACGTGGCAAATTTGAGGAAGACATACGAGGGTAGTGGGCTGCAGTCTATTCCAGAGGTGAGGAGGGGCAGGAAATGAGGTAAACTAAGGATCCAGGGGCCAGATTATGCTGGGGTTTCCCTGTCATGGTAAGAATTTTGGATTCATACAATGTGTGATGGGAGCCACTAGAGGATTTTTGAGTAGGGGTGTGACATGAACTGGTATTGGTTGGAAAAGGATCCCTCTGGCTCTTGGGGGAGAATAGACTCGTTGAACTGAACCTGAGTCAGAAGGTCTGAAGTCCCTCTCTTTACCCAGGTCCACTGAAGCTTGTCTCTGGTTGCCCAGAAAAGTTGCTTCAGACAGGTGAGGTGTATGCCACTTTCTGGGATGCCTTTTGTATCACTCATGCCCACAGTGTGCCCTTCCAGGGAGCTGTGTCTGAGCTGTATGTTTACTGACTCCTCAAACTTCTGGCTCATTGTGCTTGCCGGCTGACAAACCACACTGTGTAATTTATGTCTCTCTGAGTCCTACTGCCACTCATTTTCCATCCTTTTAAAATTTAAAACAAGTACATATACATACACAGACACAATACACACTCTATACTATTTTATGAGGCTTCCCTGATCAGCAAAGTGTCGGTTTGACAGCCTCGGTGCTTCTCCCAGTACCAGAAGCCTGGTTGGTGTTAGGAAGACCCCTTGGGGGCTGATTAAAATCTCTGCCTCGTGTCACCTGCCTGAAACAGAAGCCTAGTCCCTTCTGTCACCAGGCAAAACCCTTCCAGCACTCAACATGAGGTGCAGGGTTTCATCCTTTGGAATGAAATTGAAAACCGCAGCTCCTGTAAGGTGCTTGGAATTTAGCCTGGTTGTCAAATTGGATCTAACGTCAATTGTGGCAAAATTGTGAAGTCAGTAAAGTTTGTTTTGGTGCTCCCAGATTGCTTTTGCTACTGCTGCTACTACAACTATAACACAAGCTACCACCACCACCACCACGATTACAACAGCTAAGTTTTCCTTAGGCTAGGTGCTGTCCATTCATGGTCTCATTTAATCCTCTCAATTTAATGAGCTGTACTATTATCATCCCCATTTTACAGAGGGGAGAATTGAGACTCAGAGAAATCACATGCCTGGGTAGCTGGAATAGTTGAGATTCAAACTTAGGTTGGCTTTCCTGAGTCTGCAGTCCCAACCATTATGCTATGCTGAATCCAAGATTTCCTTTTCCCAGTGTTGCCCATTTATTCACTCACTCATTCCACTATATCCTTCATTTTCCCATGGTCTTTCTGTTCGCGGTCTACAGGAAGTTAGCCAAGGACAGAAATGTTCTCACTGGTGAGGATGCTGGAAGTCAGAGAAGAATCTCTATCAAGGGCCTACCGTGTTGTTATCATAGAGCTTTTTTCTTGTTATCCTTATAATTGTCATATCGTAGGGAAGGCAACTGGGGCCAGCTTAGAAGCAGACTCTGAGATGAAGGTTCATGGGGAAGGGATGCTAGAAAATATTCCTAGGTGGGAGGGGAAATTGGGACAGAGAAGGGCAGGAGGTCAAGCAAAGGTGCTTAGCTTTGGCTCAGAAACACAGGACGCTCTTAAATCTTGATTAGAATTATCTTGGTCTTTTTTTAAAAATATACTTTATTGATTTTTTACAGAGAGGAAGGGAGAGGGATAGAGAGCTAGAAACATCGATGAGAGAGAAACATCGATCAGCTGCCTCCTGCACACCTCCTACTAGGATGTGCCCCCAACAAAGGTACACGCCCTTGACCGGAATCCAACCTGGGACCTTTCAGTCTGCAGTCTGACACTAGCCACTGAGCCAAACCGGTTAGGGCAAATTCTCTTGGTCTTAATACAAAGCTCTGGGTCTTAATTCAGAGATGCCTTCAAGGGGCAAGGTGACTGCAGCATTTATACCCTGTACCATCAGTCACTGGCCAAAGACTGGGAGCATCCTCAGGCTTTCTGGGCCCTGTCAGCCTGAGGACAGCTTTGACAGGCCTTTGAGAAGAAAGACATCATAGGCCCATCTGCACAAAAATGGAAGGGGATCAGAGGGGAAATGGGCTGAGTCCTGACAGCATGCTCCAGAGACTAATGAGAGGATGTGAATTTCTCCACAGCGGCAGGACTGCAATGAAAACCAGGGTCTGATTCACTTCTAAGCCTGGGTCTTTGTCTTTCTCATTACAGGTAATGCTGAGTTGTCCTGGGCAGTGTTTGTGGGTGACACAGAGACTTTTCCAGGGCCCCTGAAGTCATCATCCCAGAAAGGTGCTTTCATCTACTTGTAAAACCAGTTATGCCAATGAGACTGGGGAACAATTCTGCTTTGGGGTTCCTAGGGGAGTTTATTGTTGTTTTCATTCCTTCTTCATTTTTTTTTTTAGTTTGTATATTTTGATTTTAATGGTTTTATTGGGGTATAATTCACATCCCATGCAATTCATCCATTTAAAGTGTACAGTTCAATGACTTAATATATTCACAGTTTTGTAACGCCCAGCAGTATTTAATTTTAGAATATTTTCATTGCCCTCAAAAGAAACTTCCTACTCATTAGCAGTTCCTTCCTATTTCTCTTCTCTCATATCCTGGCAAACTATAGTTTACTTTCTGTTGGCATGCATATGCCCATTCTGGACATTTCATATAAATGGAAGATATAACATGTGGCCTTTTGTGTAAGGCTTGTTTTACTTAGCATAATATTTTTAAGGTTCATCCATATTGTAGCATGCATTAGTACTTCACATGTTTTTATGGCTGAATAATATTATATTGTAAGAATATAGCAAGTTTTATTTGTCCACTCATCAGTTGATGGGCATTTGGGTTGTTTACACTTTCTGTTATTACCCTATGAACATGTGTGTGTCAGGTTTTGTGTGACGTTGCTTTTATTCCTCTTGGATCTAGAGTGGACTTTCTGGTGCATATGCTAAACTTTTTGAGAACTGCCAAAAAGTTTCCCAAGCCAACTGCACCATTTTACATTCCAACCAGAAACATGTGAGGGTGCTGATTTCTCTGCATCATTGCACACACTTGTTACTGTGTGACTTTTTTATTATAGGCATCCTAGTGGGTGTGAAGTGGTATCTCATTGTGGTTTTGCTTTGCATTTCCCATTAAGAATGGCATGTTGAGCTTCTTCTCATGCATTTATTGGACACTTTTATATCTTTGGATAAATGTCTATTTAGTTCCTTTGCCAATTTTTAATTGGATTAATTGTTTTTATATTGTTGCATTTTCATAGCCATATATTCTGGATACTAGAGCCTTATCAGATATATCACTTGCAAATGTTCATCTCATTCTTTGCATTGCCTTTTCACTGTCTTGATTTTTTCCTTTGAAGCACAAAGTTTTTAATTTTCATGAAGTCCAATGTATCAACTTTTTTCCTTTGCTTGCTTGTGTTTTGGGTGTCATATCTAATAGACATTGTCTAATCCAAGGTCACAAAAATTTATACTTTTTTAAAAATTTTTTTATTAAATCTTTATTGTTCAGATTACATTTGTTCCTCTTTTTTCCCCCCCATAACCCCCCTCCTCCCAGTTCCCGCCCCACCCTCCGCCCTCACTCCCCACCCACTGTCCTCATCCATAGGTGCACGATTTTTAGACAGAGAGAAACATCAATGTGAGAGAGACACATTGATTGGTTGCTCTTGACTGGAATTGAACCTCGGACCCTTCAGTCTGTGGGCTGACACTCTATCCACTGAGCCAAACCAGCTAGGGCCTAAGAGTTTTATAGTTTTAGCTCCTGCATCTAGGTGTTTGATGCATCTTGAGTTAGTTTTTGCATATGGTGTAAGGCAAGGGACCAGCTTCATATTTTTTCATGTTGATGTTCAGTTCATAGTCAGACTTTCTTATTCCAGGCACTATCCCTTCCCTTTTCTCCTTCTTCCTACCTGGATTACAGAGGCGATGGCTGGTGATGCAGCAGCCAGCTTCTGACTATGAGGGAGAAACCTACATAACTTTGGAAATTCTGGCACTGAATGGTTGACTGGACTTATTATGCAAAAAATTCCCCAGAATAAAAATCAGAAAACTCACCCCACCAATTAAGCCCCCAAACCATAATTATTTAAGAGTTTTCTGTTATCCTGTATCCAGAAGCACTGCTCTCTGACTCATTGCTTCTCTCTTCTCTCCTGGAGTGGATATTTCATGTACTGGTTGATGTTCCTCCTCACAGTGACTCCACCCTGCCACCCTGCAGAAACTGTATCATCCTGTTAGTCTTTTATTGGTCACTATAATTTAATCTGTCTATGTATCTATCTACCTATTTTTTTAAAAATATTTTTATTGATTTTAGAAAGGAAGGGAGAGGGAGAGAAAGATAGAAGCATCAATGATGAAAGAGAATCATTGATTGGCTGCTTCCTGCATGCCCCACACTGGGGATTGAGCCCACAACCTGGGTATGTGCCCTTGACTGAAATCGAACCTGGGATCCTTCAGTCTACAGGCTGATGCTTTATCCACTGAGCCAAACCGCCTTCATCCATCCATCCATCCACCCACTCACCCACCCACCCACCCATCTGTCTGTAACAGTTATTGCTGAATTACTGCAACCAATAACTACCATATCAGTGACTTTGGCCAATGGAAATGTATTCTTTGATTAAAATAAACTGCAGACATTTTATGGGGGGGGCGCTTTTTTCACGTTGTTCCCACTTAAAAAATCTACACAGGTTGTTGGAGCCTCTACCAGCCTCTACTGGTCACTGCAGTAAGTTGAAGAGAGCACTGAAGGGTGATGCACAGGATGTAGAAATGATGCACGTTCCTTTTGCTTGTAACCCATTGCTAGACTATATAAATAGACTATTCAAATCTAAACCTAAGGAGCAGGGGAGTGCTTTCTTGCACCATGAAGGGGATGAACTGGACACACTAGTAAACAGCACAAGTATCTATCATCCCCCCTCTCTCAATCCCCTCCTTCTTTTCTTCATCTTCCTCCTATTCCTTCTCCTTGTCTCTCTTCTTTTTCTTTTTCCTTATCTATCTTTATCTTCCTAAACTTAATTTACTAGCAATTTGTCATTTAATTTAACAAAGTTAAAACACCCTCTTACGGTAAAATATGTGACCAGTAGATTGGAGATTTCTCATTATTATATAGCCAAACGTCTGTGAGTCTAAGTTCTTTTGTGTTTTTATTCACCAGTAGTATAAAAACAGTTGTATTAGTTTTCTACGGCTGTTGCAACAAATCGCCCTAAATTTTGGTGGATTATAACTACCATTTATTCTCATCTAGTTCTGGAGGCCAAAGTGAAATTAGGCTTCACTTTAGTCGGAGGCTCGAGTGAAGAATCTGTTTTTTTCCTTCCTCAGTTTTTAGAGCTGACTTCCCTGTGTTCCCTGCCTGTGGCCTTTTCCTCCATTTTTAAAGCCAGCAGTGTAGCATGGTCAGGTCTCTCTCTCTCTCTCTGCTTCTTTGTTACATCGCTTTCTCCTCTTTTGTCTTTTTAATCAAATCTCCCTGGGCCTCTCTTCTAAGGACATGTGTGATTGCATTTAGAACCCACCTGGATGATCCAGGCTAATTTCCACATCTCAGGACCCTTAACTTAATCACATCTGCAAAGTCACTTTTTTCGCTATAAGGTAACGCTCACAGGTACCAGAAATTGGGACCTGGATATTTTTAGGGATTGTTACTGAGCTCATCATACTAGTTACATGAAAAATAGCGAAACTGCATCTCTAATGTTGGAGACAAAAATTAGGGATAATGTTTATTGATTCATCTCTGTACCAAATATTCACAGTAGTTACCCGAGCAGAACTTATAAGAAAAGAAATGGGATCCCAAATAGTACAATAATTAGTAATTGTGGATCATTTTTCTATTGTGGCTTTTACATATTTTTTTAATGCTGATTTGGAATTAGCTGCACCCAGAGATTACATTTCATAGTCAAAATCTAAATGTATTTTGCTTTATAAGGATAGTGTCTGGATCTGCTTTATTTAGCAGAAAATTCATTGCTGATACCTCCAAAATGAAACTCGCTGGAAACATTTGTACATATGGGGCTATGAATTATGATTTTCCCCTTATAAGATATTTGCAAGTCAGAAAAGCAAAATCACTGCTTTCTCGCTTCCCCCACTCCCTTGGGAGGGGCCAGTGAATCTCATTCTTTGGCAGGAGACAACCTGTCTCATGCTCAAGCAAGCTGGTGCACACCCCTTATATTAAACTAGATGCTCCCAAATGTCATACACATCTACAAAGATAAAACCTAAATTGAATATTAATGAGTAATGAACGTTGAAAACAAAATTGCCTGTTCGAAATGTGCTCATGAGTTATGAGAACAACATCTCAGTCTTCTCTTCCCACCTCTTGTTGTTGAAAAGAGCTGTCCATGAGGTTGGTTAAGTGAGCCCTGGGACCCTCACATATTTCCCCAGGATTACTGCAGACTCTCGAGCAAATAATTTGTTCCGTATTGCTGAATTCTTAAGAAATAAAATTACTCACCCTTAAAAAAAGTCTTTTCAGGACCCCAGGGTAATTTCTGCCTTTCACCCCCATCTTCTGGCTGTTGGACTCTTACAGGGCTAATGCAATAATTCCTTGGCACTTTTCTCTTGCAGCTGCTGACAGGGTGAACTTTTCCTTGGGTCTGTGGTGCCTGGCTGACAGGTGGACTGTAACTACTTTCACATTTTTATTCATTACAGGAACCGAAGTGGGAATACTTCCATGTCTCCTGTGGCTTCCGTTGACTCTTTGAGGTGATCTGAACCTGATCTCATCAAAATTAATGGCTTATGATCGTTCACACTATTACTGTTAATGGGGTTGAGCAAGCCATATCCCCTGCAGATATGGCGCTTCTTTGGGATTTATCATAGAGCACAGTTTTCGAAGATGGGTGATCGAGACTGCGCCCAGCCCGTAGGGTAGGAATTTGGAGCACTTAACAAAGATAGTTTGCAAAATGAATAGGCAAATTGCTGTTGTTGGTCAAGCATGTGGTGGTAAAAAGAGCAATGATGTTTAAGAATATGTTTAAAATATGTGCTGATGTTAACAAAAGAAAAGGTAGACTTTAGACTGTAATATAAATGATTTTTTTTGGGAGGGGGCCAATTTCAACCTGAGGATATTTTTCCATTGATTTTTAGGGAAAGTCGAGGAGAGAGGAAAAGACAGAGAGAAACATCCATGTGAGAGAAACACATCAATTGGTTGCCTCCTGCATGTGCTCTGACCAGCGCCCAGACTGAGGAGGAGCCTACAACCAAGGAATCAAACCTGGGACCCTTTGGTCCCTAGGCCGATGCTCAATCCACTGAGCTAAACCAGCTAGGGCAAGGAATTTTTATTTTATTTTATTTATTTTTTTAGTATAAGGTCTGGCAAGGCTGCCCATTTGGCTCTTTCAGCCTGTGATGCCCCTCTGCCCCATGCCAGAAGAACAGAAGAGTCTAATACATGAGACTTAACTTTGTTTGGCTTAATTTACTTCCATTGTCCATTCTTCTCACCTAGCCAGTGAGTTCAAAGAGCTTTGTCAAGGCTGTATGAGTCAACCTCGGACTGAAGCAGGGTAAGGCTTAATCCTGGGGCAAGCATAGGCACATTTAGTGTGAGGAACAAAAGTGGAACTGGAAGCTAATTAAGGTCACGTGATACTGATATTGCAGAAAATATCAAAGTGGTATATCAATGGTCCATGTGATATGGATATTGCAGAAAATATCAAAGTGGCATATCAACCTTGATAAAGAAGGAAATCCTGCCATTTGTGACAACATGGATGAATCTTGAGGACATTATCCTATGTGAGGTATGTTGGACAGAAAAAGACAAAAGCTAAAAAAAAAAGAAAAAAGAAAAATAACACTGTATGATAACATATATTGGGGGAAATCTAACAATGTGAAATTCATAAAAACAGAGTAGAAGGTGATTAACAGGGTCTGGGGGTGAGGAAATTGGGGAGATATTTTTTTAAGGATACAAATTTGTAACTAGTTGATAAATAAGTTCTGAAGATCTAATGCACAGCATAGTGATTCTAGTCAACAAGCCTGTATTATAAACTTCAAGGTTGCTAAGAGACTAGATCTTAATTTTTCTCACGACAGAAAAAAATAATGATAATTGTATGAGATGATAAAGGTGTTAGCTAACAGTATGGTGGTAATCGTTAGCAATATATAGTCATTTCAAACCAACACATGGTGCATCTTAAATGTACACAATGCTATATGTCAATTATACTGCAATAAAAGGAAAGATGTCAGTCTCTTTATTGCACACACATTTAAAGATTATTGCAACAGGTAATTACAAACTGAGGAGTTCTATAAAAACAAACACTAATCTAGAGGTATTTGTTTTTTGATTTATTTAGGTTGGGTGGTCAGGGTGGATTATTCTGATGAATGACATATAAATTGAGAGGTTAAGAGTAGAAGAGCCAGGGGAGAAGCTGTGAATGCAGTAACATGTGGAAGTAAAAAACCCCAAGAGAGGTCATGAAAGAGAGGGAATGGGCATTAAGATGAGATTGTTGAAGAAGGAAAGGACTAGATCAGTGGTTCTCAACCTTGGCTGCACATTAGAATCACCTGGGAATCTTTTTAAAATCCTGATTTCTGGGCCTCAACCTCTGGAAATTCTGTTTCTTTGTTATTAAATGTTGTGGCCACTGGACTAGATCCTGTAGGTCTTAAAAAGCCTGTGTTGTGTTTTGAGTGCCAGAAGCCACTGATGTGTTTTAAGCAGATGACTGACATTACCTGACCACTTTAGTTGTTATGTGGAGTCTGTATTGTAGGGGCTGAGCATGGCAGAAGGGAGAACAGTTAGGAAGTTATCCCAGAAGACCAGGAGAGATAATGGTGGTGGTGGTTTGGGCTGGAGGGGTGGCAGTAAAGATGAAGCAAAGTGAATGATTCAAAAATTATTTTAGGAGATAAATGATTAGGACTTTGTGGCTGAATGGAGGGAGTGAGTAGAGAATTTCCAACTAACTTCAAGCCTTGAAAAACAGGGTACCATTTACTGTGATAAGGTCAGTAGTGGAGGAAAATGATTTGGAAGGGGAGTGGATGGAAGTATTTGGGTGTGAGGATTAAGGAGTTTTGTTTTTGACAATTTAGCTTTAATAAGTTGTGACATATCCATGCAGAGATGCTGTATTAGTCAAGGTTCTCCAGAGAAACAGAACCAATCAGAGATTAGATATAGATACAGATGATATAGATATAGATATCTATACTAATAAAAGGGTAATATGATAATTAGGGCAGATGTATTCCAGATGACCTTCTGGACATCCTTCCGGACAAAGCCACAGTGGCTGTGAAGGGCCGAGGCACTGCTGTGAAGGGCCCAGGCTCAGACTGGCAATGGCAGCAGCAGTGGGGACATGGGGGCGGTGCCTTCCCCTGATCCACAAGGTTGCCTCCCACAGAGGGAGGCCAGGCTGCTGCTTAGGAAAGGGGCCGAGGCAGAGGTGGTTAGGGGTGATCAGGCTGGCAGGGGAGCAAGTTAGGGGTGATCAGACCAGCAGGCAGAGGCAGAGACAGTTAGGGGCAATCAGGCAGGAGAGCAGTTAGGAGCCAGCGGTCCCGGATTGTGAGATGGTGCAGGCCGGGCTGAGGGACCACCCCCCTCCCATGAACGAATTTTGTGCACCGGGCCTCTAGTAGAGATATAAAGAGATTTATTATAGGGTTTAGCTCATGTGGCTATGGAAGTCCAGAAGTCCCACAATCTGCCATCTGCAAGATGGGGAACAGGAAAACCAGTGGTATTTTAGTCTGTGTTCAGAGGCCTGAGAACTGGGGGGCTGTTGGTGTAAATTATGATCTGAATTTGAATGCCAGAGAAACAGGAGCTCCAATGGCTGACGGCAAAAGAAGATGGATGTCTTGGCTCAAGGGTAGGTAGAGAATTGGCCTTTCCTCCACCTTTTTATTCTATTTGGGCCCTCTCTAGATTGGATGCTGCCCACCCACATTGGGGAGGGCCATCTGCTTTATTCAGTTCACCAATTCAAATGCTAAGCTATTCCAGAAACACCCTCATAGACACACACAGAAATAATGTTTTATCAGCTATCTGGGCATCCCTTAGCCC
Organism: Myotis brandtii; assembly: GCF_000412655.1. Classification (NCBI taxonomy): domain Eukaryota; kingdom Metazoa; phylum Chordata; class Mammalia; order Chiroptera; family Vespertilionidae; genus Myotis; species Myotis brandtii. The sequence goes on along the minus strand of NW_005353324.1, from coordinate 1,830,550 downwards.
AGTCAAATTGACACATAAAATTAATCATTATAGATGCCAAATGTGTAGTTGGACAGGTGAGTCTGGAGCTCAGAGGAAAGGTTTGAGATGGAGAATAAATTAGGGAGTGGTTAGCACATAGATGAAATCTGAAGCAAGAGATAGGTTAAAATTATCAAAGGAGAGGGTGTTGGTAGAGAAGTGGGGTAAAGGAGAAGGTATAGCAAGCAAGATAATAAGGAAGTTGCTCCAATAGTAGGAAGCAAATTAGGAAACGAAAGTGCTATGGAAGCTGTAAGGAAAGTACAATAAGGAGGAGAGAGGGGTCAACTTTGTTGAATGTTGCTGGGACCTCAAATATGATAATACCTTGAAGTGTCTAGTGGAGTTTGCAGCAGGAGATCACTGATGAGTTTGCAGAAGAGCATTTCAGTAAAGTAGTGGGTGTGAAAGCCAGATTGGAATGAGCCCAGGCAGAAATGGGAGTTGAAGAAGAGGAAAAATGTATGTAAACAACTTTTTTCAAGAAGTTGTCCTGTGAGCAGCAAGTTTGGTATTAGCTGAAGGAGAATATTTTGAAGAGAGCCTTATAAAGATAATTTGAGTGCTAATGGGGATAATTCTTGAGGGGCAACTTTTGAGACTATTCATTTTGAATTCCATTGATTCCTTGAGAGGCTATAGAGCACAGAGTTGCGAAGTTTGGGTTGTGGAGCAGGCTGCCTGGGTTCAAATCCTGGCTCTTGCCCTCAGTGGCTGTGTGACAACAGTGAGTGAGTTATTTAACCGCGCTGTGCCTTGCTTACACCATTTATGAAGTAGGGATAATGATAATGGGACCTGTCTCATGAGGTTAAATGGGTCAATATTTGCAAAGTCCTTGGAATAGAGCCTGGCAGATAGTACACACTA
>NW_005353324.1:1820808-1829470 GCF_000412655.1 Myotis brandtii | reverse complement strand
AACATGCTACAAATAGTTATAAGTAGAATTTCTGAGACATTAAGTATACACATTTTTTAAAGCCTTTAGCAAGACCAAATTGCTTTTCACAAACATCACCAGCTTGTATGTTCATGGGCAGTGAAAAGGAAGGTTAGCTTCTGGATATCTTTAGTAACATATTTTAAATTCACTGCATTTTGCAAGGCAAAAAAAAAAAGATAGTGTTTATTATTATTTAACTAACTACATTTGATTGATGAATAGTTAGACTAAATATTCTTTGAAAGCTTGTTGGCAATTTGAGTTTTCCCTTAAGTAAATTGTCTGTTTTTGTTCATGCCTGCAACACTGCCACAGACGCTTTTCCATATTATCTTTAAAGAACTATTAAAACATCTCTCATAAAACTTGCAAACTTTTGTTGTTTGCCTGTTAAGTGCTGGTTTAGGGGCCAAAAAGGCCTTCAGTTGTCATCAAACATATGTACTTTTCTATATGTTTTTCTCTTCTTCACTCAGAAATGAGATATTCATCTATTTTCCCTTTTGCATTTTCATACTTTGATTTTATGAATTATATTTATAATCTAGGTAGAATTTATTTTAGTGTGTAGGATAAAGCAGGCTTACAATTTTATTTTGCACAGATATTTAAGCAGTTCTACCAACATTATTTAATGAATAATCTATTCTTCTCTTATGGGTTAGACAGAAACTCTATATCAAATGTAACCATATATAAATATTTGGATTTATTTGCACTCTTTCTGGTCTTTCCATTGTTTTTTCCTGTTGTTTCAATGATCTGTTCCCCTTATTGCTGTTTTAGTGCAGTGCTCTCAGTTGTATGACTTTGAAATGAAAAATTTAAAATCAATACAAGAATAATATAATTTTGTATTTGACTCTGTAAAATCCATTAAATTTTTTTTTTCAAAATTGATGGCATGTTTCTGCCTGCTCTTTTTTTTATTTGAAAAGTAGTGTATTTTAAAGTTGTACCTAAATATTCTGATAGGACTGTAATAACATTTGCATTCTGCTTATGAAATAACTTAGGGTTTTTATGCCTCCCATGGCATGATTTCTGTGTTAGTCAGGGCCTTTCATGAGAGCAGGACCTGGGAATGTTAGGAGAGATCACTCCCATGATTAGGTTACTAACCAGTTGGTTTTTGAATTCGTCAAAATTGAGATTATCCAGGTGGGGTGGACCCAACCAAGTGTGCCCTTAATAGGACTTGAGCCCCTCCTGAAAGAGAGATTAAAGTTTAAGGGGGAGTTCCATATGCGGGAGATTCTCCACTGCTGCTTTGAAGATGGAGGGACCAAGCCCTGACCAGTTTGGTTCAGTGGCTAGAGTGTCGGCCTGTGGACTGAAGAGTCCCAGGTTCGATTCCAGTCAAGGGCATGTACCTTGGTTGCGGGCACATCCCCAGTAGTGGGTGTGCAGGAGGCAGCTGATGGATGTTTCTCTCTCATGGATGTTTCTAACTCTCTATCCCTCTCCCTTACTCTCTGTAAAAAATCAATAAAATATATTAAAAAAAAGATGGAGGGTCCATGTTGCAAGGGCCAACGAATGGCCTTTTGGAACTGACAGCACCCCTGACCAACAACCAGCAAAGAGCTAAATTCTGCAATCTGCCTACATGAGCCTGGAAGAAGACTCTGAGATCCAGATTAGAGTACATCCTTCCAACACCTTGATTTTGGCCTTGTGAGATCCCAAGCTGAAAACCCAGCCATGTCATATCTAGACCTCTGACCTACATATAACTGAGCTTGTCAATGGGTATCATTTTCAGCTGCTTTGTGGTAATTTGTTACACAGCAAAAGAAATCGAATGCAGTTTCCATTTACTAATGTCTTCATTTTCATAAATCTCAGTAAGTGAGGTTTATGAGTCCAAATATTTACTGGTAAATCTTTTCCTAAGTGTATCAGTCGGGGCTCTTGCTTAGAGACAGCATAATCCTCCTGTAAGTGTCAGCAGAAAAAGGATTGTTTATTTAAAAAGAAAAAAGACTGAGTTGTTCTCAGAACCTCTGGAGAAGTTGGAGAACCAGGCTGAGATGCGAGATATGCAGGAACAAAGCAGCCAGATGGGAACGGCAGGACCACACCACAGGGCTGTTCTAGCAGGAGCACGTTGCAGATATGTCCCTGCCATCAGCACCTCTGACATGTCCTGGATGCCTGCAACCCTGCCACAGACGCTTCGGAGGAACACAAGTCCTTAGCCATCAAGGTTACCAGAAGATCTGACTTTCCTGCGCAGCTGCTGCCTCATGTTGCTTACTCTCCCCGCAACCGAGGTTTCACTTAGTGGTTCTGCTTAGTGGAAACCAGGCCACATATCCAAGTTGACCTGTAAGGGAGGCTGGAGCACATAGTTTTAAGGCTTCTAGCCTCAATAATACAGGAAGGCAAGCTAGAAAGAGGTAGAAATGGGTGCCGATAAGGAGGTTTACAACATCTGTCATTCTACACAATTCACATCTTGCTGCTATTGTGGATGGTTATTTACTCTTAAATTTTAAAACTAATTGCTACACTATAGGACTGCTACTACATTTTATAAAATTATCTTGTGATCTTGCATGTTGCCAAATTACTAATAGTTGTTGTAAATTTTTAATTCATTCTTGTAATTTCAAATCATAATATTGGCCAGTTACCATGGTTTAGTTAAATAACACCAGGCCCCCAACAACACAGGTCAAATTTCAGTGACCATGAGATGTTAACTGTAATTGCAAAAAGTACAAATTTTCTGCTAGCTCTTCAGTTCACAAATCGCTCCCTGATAACAGATGCACATTATGTTCAGTGGCCAGCCGCATCACTTCTTTCACAGTCTGTGGGTGACTTGTCACTGTGCACCTGTTAGTTCACACACACAGATCACATAGTTGTACTGTTTCCTCATGAAAAACCCATGTGACATTTGACAGGAATGAATAATTGAAAGAGGGAAGTGGCTCTCTTTCATCAACAAAGAAGGAAGTGCACAAGGAAACAAAAAGTGATAACACCGGAAGTAGAATTTGAATCGAACATAAATGGAACTAGAGAAGAAATACCTGACCATGGGAAGGCAGACACTGCTGCTGCTCCAGTGATTCCAAATGTGCAACCAGACTAAGTTAGTGAAGGTCCACCTACTGACATGGATGAGGACAGTGGTTGCCATGGACAGAATGGAGATGTCTGCGAGGAGGTGACTCAGAGAAACAACTTCACATTAAAGGAACATTCAGAGGTTTTTTTTTTATGACATTGAAAGTGCAAAAGATGAAATGTTGGAAGATGATCCAAATTCAGAAAAGAACTTAATTTACCAAAGTATAGAGAAGATGCTTGCTCTGTATAGTAAGTTTTACCATGAGAAGCACAGTTGAAACTTGATAAGGTTATTTACAAAGAAATAGCACACGTTCTCACTGGGTCTAATGTTTTAAATTACAGTGTATCAAATAAATATTGATTTTATTATTTTTTATTCCCTTATAAATTTCTAACTGACAGCAACTGAGTTTTTAATGTCTTGATGAGAGTTTTTAAAGGTCATGGAACAAAGATCTCTTTGTACAGTTTCAGCTTGTATGGTATTTTTATGGTTCTGTCTATATCCCTTATGCTCTCCCATCAACTAGCTCCTTCAGAACAAAGATAAATAATATATATGGGAGGGGGCTTCACTTAAAGAATGACTAGGCTAGATATAGACTCTCGAGACACAATAATGTATTCTGAAAAGTTTGCACTGTTATATTCTGGAATTCAGTATTGGGAAGAGATATTCAAAGCTGTTCTCATGTTCTTTCCTTTTATGGATTTTAATTTTTACATTTTATATTTAGATATGTTTTGTAGGAGTGTTTGTGAGCTTCAAGAGGATTGTTCTTTATTTGTCTCAGGGCCCATCCTTACCTCCAAGTTTGACTGTTCAAGTTAAGGATGTTTGTGGTCATGTGCTGCTAGGATCTTTTCTGTCTTCCTGTGAAACATGGATGCTGAACCAGAAAGGACAGTGTGAGTTTCCCTCACCTTAGACCGAATCCTCTCCAATATACAACACTGATTTAAGGATGTTCCAATAAAAATCTGTATGGATATAGATCCATTTTAGTAAGCTTCTTAGAAGGAGTCAGGGTTAAATTACTATGATCAGGTTACATTCTCAGCCACCAGCCCGCTTTGCGCGCGCACCTCCGCACCTGAGTTTTTTCCACACTGCGCCTCCTCTGAGCCTCGGTGTGCTGTTATTTTTCCTTCTAGTTGAAGAGTCTCTCCTCAGCCAGCCTTCCTGTGGATGCTGAACATGTCCGTTCCGTCTTTTAGTTGTATTTTTGAAGTGGTTGTTTGCGGCAGCAGTCTCCGGTGTTTACCTATGCCGCCATCTTGGTCTCTCCCGATATAGATCCATTTTAGTAAGCTTCTTAGAAGGAGTCAGGGTTAAATTACTATGATCAAGCTACCATTTTCTCTAGAAATTCACAACTCATTCTTAAAATCTTCCGTTGTTCTACTGAAAGCTTTAGTCTTTAAAGCAAACATAGGAGGAGTCTATTATTGATGGCGTTTTTATTCAGTATTTTAGTGCATAACTTCACCATAGGAAGAAAGGGTTGACATTAGGAAGTTCTGCATCTGATAGTATAGGTAGGGGCTGAGCTATCTGTCTAACTTCCTCAGTTGTGGACTTTACTTGATCTAGACTGTGTCAGTATTGACAAAAAAAAAAAAGATCAAAAAAGGAAGGAAGCAAAAGTGTGAGATAGTATATTTCATTTTGGTTGACTACTTTCACATGGCCTGTACTTAAATTGTTATCATAAGTTATAGGAATCCCATACCCAGAGCTTCTAAACATGATAAGAAATGGCTCATTAGCACAATAATGGCTGCTGAAAAATTAATCATGTTGACTTCGATTGGAAAAAAAAAATTCTCTCTCAGCATAGATCACTGGATTCTTGCATTATTAAAACTGGCTGAACTAGCATACAGATCCTTAAGTGTCTGATGAAGAGTGGGACCATGAATTGATTTGGACTTCTAACCTAGAGCAATACTTTACATAATTTAGATCCTGTCAGAAAGTACTCAGAGTTCTAACAAATATTGACTCTTTGGCAAAGATCAGGTGAAGACCCACACTTCTTTTACTTTAGTTTCCTCCTTCCTTGCTTCTCTCTACTGCTTGGTATAGTTTTTCATTTCCATCTTTCCTCTGGTATTGTTTTGTTTATTTTAATACTAGAGGCCTGGTGCAATATATTCATGCACTCAGGGGGGCGTCCCTCAGCTCGGCCTGCGCCCTCTCACAGTCTGGGAGTCCTCGGGGGATGTCCAACTGACAGCTTAGGCCCACTCCCACCAGCAGTCAGAGATCCTTAGTGCTGCCGCGGAGGTGGGAGAGGCTCTCACCACCGCCATGCTCACCAGCTGTGAGCCTGGCTTCTGACTGAGCAGCGCTCCCCCTGTGGGAGTGCACTGGCCACCAGGGGGCAGCTCCTGTGTTGAGAATCTGCCCCCTGGTGGTCAGTGAACATCATAGCGACCAGTTGTTCTGCTGTTCGGTTGATTTGCATATTAGCCTTTTATTATATAGGATCTTTTCCTACCCAAAAAATTGATTTAAAGGGCATCAAAATTGCCAACTACACTCTAGAAGAGCTGTACCAATTTTCATCTCTACTAGTGAAAATGAGAGTGTCAATGTCTCCACATATTTGCCACAGAAGTGTGTAATTTTATTTTAATATTTGGTAACTTGCTAGGCAAAAGAATGATATGCTCTTTTTAAAAAATATATATTTTATTGATTTTTTTACAGAGAGGAAGGGAGAGGGATAGAGAGTTAGAAACATCAATGAGAGAGAAACATTGACCAGCTGCCCCCTGCATACCCCTCACTGGGGATGTGCCCGCAACCAAGGTACATGCCCTTGACTGGAATCGAACCCAGGACCCTTCAGTCCACAGGCCGATGCTCTAGCCCCTGAGCCAAACTGGTCAGGACATGATATGCTTTTTTAATTTACACATTACTTGTGCTTACTTGCAAGACTGAACATTTTCCCATTTGTTTTATATACTTTCTTTTATATTTCTTTTTCTTTTTTTGAAAATGGTCTGTTTGTGACCTTTTGGCATTTATCTACCAGGAAAAAATCAGATTATTAAAAAAAAAGACTTAAATAAATTAGTTGAACTAGAGATATTAAGTACTATTCAAAATACTGAAAAACAATGGTGTTATATCCACAGGGTATAGAGGGCATGGAGAAGGTTGTAAACTAAAGAATATTACCAAATCAGGATGACTTTCATGTGGAAAGGCTAGAAGAAGGTCATTTCTAGACATCAAAAGGCTTAGAAAATAGAATATCTATAAGTGCTTTAAAAAAATAATCAAAATTTTAGTTCCACTGAAAGAATTAGGAAAATGCACGATTAATTCTTAATGTTTGGTATGTTAGAGTTATTAAATGTTCTACTTATAATAACTCCTTAAGAGTTACAACTTCCTGGAAGGAGCAATAGATAATTAATTAAAAGGAAAGAATACATTTATATATGCAGAAATGTAGCAGTTTTATTTCATAAAAATATATAAACAAACTAAATATTTAATAATAGGGGTCTCGGTTTTATACAGTGGGATGGTATAGCATACCAGGCATTGTAAGTAATGACACCTGCCAGGCACTGTGCTAATTGTTTTACATTCATTATCTTCTTTAGTTGCAACACCTTTATGAGGTCGGTACGTTTATTAACTCTATTATACAGATAGTGCCACCGAGGCTTAGAGAAGTTAATTTGCTCAACGCCATGTAGCTAGGGCTCAAACTGAGGTCTACCTGACTCCAGTGTTCTCATTCATATCCATTATGGCCTACTCTAGATGCAAAGATATATAGATGGCTACCTGGATGTGTCATTATGGAAATCTTTTCTACAATTTACACTTATCACTTTTGAATTTAGGAAAAGTAATTAGTGAAAAATGAAGTAAATTTAAGAAAAATAACTTTTTGAGATAAAGAAGGAGTGAGGATCCAGAAGAAGGAGTTCTGGGCACAGTTGAAGTAGATAATGCTCCTTTCTCACAGATAAAGACCTTTGGGATAACTAGCTTAATCCTCTTTGACATTTTCCACAATCTAGAAACTCAAAACCCAAGATCAGGTTGCCTTTGAAAAGGAGGATATGTAACTTTTAATGTTGAAAGTTACACCCAAGAGGGTTGGCACGTTTCTAGAAGCTACAGTGGTGTAATAGTCAGAGTTTAATCAGGAAAACAGAAGCTCCTCTAGGTGTTTTGAAGAGAGGGAATTTAATATAGAGAATTTATCTACATGGGTTGGAGTAACTGGAAGAGCAAAACAGGGAAAAGGAACTGGAGCAGAAGAGACAAATCCAGCTGATACCCAGAGAGCAAGAAGCAGCTAGCATTACTGGCTAGAATCCATGTGTCTACACGTACTGCTTGAGTGTTAGCCATTGGTTCCAAATTTGCTGAAAGTTTCTGGGAACTCTGTTTTTTTCAACCAGGCCTGGAATCTCCATCAATGCTGTCATCATGGCTGTGCTGTAGATACTGCTTTTGCTGCCAAAGATGTTATTAATAACTGGAGACAAGTTCACTTCTCCCCTCTTTTTCCTTTCATTATCTCACATTGCCTTTCATTGGCAGAATCTAATTGGAGTCCAGTTGACAAGTGAGTTAAGAATATGTAGTTTTCAAGCTTCCACAATTTCTATTCTATCTAGCAGAGCAAAGAAGGGCTGGGATAGGGGCTGACTGCAGACACAAATTACTGACACTGTCCACTTTCTTGGCTGTACAGCATCCATTCTTACCCTACTCCTCATATTTAATTTCCATACAAGGTTCTGCTTCTATGTGATCTAATGTATACATTTCTTTTATAAAGAGTGATGCTATTTCTTCATCTAAATCATTGAATAATTCTGCCTGAATATTCTATTTGTTGCAAGTTAAATTAAAAAATTACTTATCACAAATCTTCTTTGAATAAAGAAATGGGGGAGAAGGATGGAGTAAAATTGGTCAATATACACCAAAATATCTCCTTACAAAACAAGATAGAAAAATATTTATAGTTGCTATAGTATTCATTTCTGTAACTTGTCATAAGGCTATGTTGATATTTATAAATTTCTTCTTTTATTAACATTTCATTTTCTTTGCTCTGAGCCAGCTCTCTTTGGGTTAAGATTCTAAACTTTCATTCCTGAAGTATCTGAATCACTAATAATTTTCTTTCTTGGATTTCTATTGTCTTCTTTTAGCCTTTATTTTTGTAAAGCAAATAATAAGAGAAGCATTAGGAAATCTCAAAGGTTTCCAAAAGTCTTCCTTGTTCTAACTGTGTGATGGAAACATAATTTCCTTTTGATAATTAACTATACTTTTTGCCATTTGATTTTGTGACATGACAAGCCTGAAATATCTAGCTAACAGTATCAACTTTCCATTCAATTGAATTATTTGTTTTATTTTTAAGTGGATCTATTTCTCTCCTTGGAATGAAGACCTCAAAAAATATCAGAGACCAATATTCTGGGGCAGTGGTCGGCAAACTCATTAGTCAACAGAGCCAAATATCAACAGTACAACGATTGAAATTTCTTTTGAGAG
>NW_005353324.1:1781114-1820747 GCF_000412655.1 Myotis brandtii | reverse complement strand
TCCCAAGGCTTAGGAAGAGCCACACTCAAGGGGCCAAAGAGCTGCATGTGGCTCGCGAGCCGCAGTTTGCTGACCATGGTTCTGGGGGAATGGCAAAAATTCTGTAAGTGGATTATTAGGGTTAATAGAAGAGCCATTACCAATTCCATCACTCGGTTCCATGATCTATCTTTTATGGTCATGGCAAAAACAGCATCATATACAAAGTGAGGCAAAAATAGGTTTATAGTTGTTCCTGTGGGAAATAATACAATAATTAATAAATAATAATACAAGAATAAACTCTGTTTGGTGTACTCACAACTGTACATCTACTTTTGCCCCATCTTGTATTAGTGATCAGTTCAAAGCATATGCTACACCTTGAAGGACAATACCTCCCCCTGTCAGGTCACATAATTGACTCATCAGTAGGCTACTCTACTATTATTTCATACCAGCTGCTTCTGGATGCAGGGACACCGAGGTAATGATAGCGGATTTTCTGGATGTGAGCCCATTGTTGTGCTATTTTGACATAAGATGAGCTCCTTGGTAAGAAGCAATGTTGTGTGAGATACCATGATAGTGAATAAGGTACTGTATTAGTTTCATCAGGCTGCCATAACAAAACCACACATGGGATGGCTTAAAATAACAAAATTTATTCTCTTAAAGTTCTGGAGGCCAGAAGTCTGAAATGAAGTTTCCATTGGAGCAACACCTTTTCCAAAGACTCTCAGGAAAAAAATCCTTCCTTGCCTCTTCCAGCTTCTGATGGCCCTGGCGTTCCTGGGCTTGTGGCAGTATAACGCCAATCTTCAAACTCCAATGACTCTACTTCTTATCTTTGTATCTCTCTCTTCTTATAAGGGCACCAGTCACTTAATTTAGGATCTTCCCTAAATCCAGGATAATTTCATAGACATATCCTTAACTAATTACAATGGCAAAGACCATATTTCTAAATAAAATCACATTATGAGGTTCTGCATAGATATGAATTTGGGGGGGGGGGGGGGCACTGTTCAAACCATTACACTATGCAACCTATTGTGCATGAGGCCTGATGTAAAGGATCCATTGTCATCAATCTGCCTCTAGGTGTCTGGCTGATACCACGTAGAGGGATCCACACTGTCCTTACTATTAGTAGGTGGAGCATTCATCAGTGGTAGTAACTTAAAGAGCCTTAGTGAGGGGGTGTCCACCTTGTTGGATCCTGATTGCTTATTATGGTGTCTACTTTGTATATTGAATAAGCACTGTGGTGGCTGGATGAGGGACTGGTTGTCATCTACAGAATGAGTAATCTTGTCCTGCTGATTATTGAGAGCTTCCTCTGTAGTGAATGCCCTTTAGTGAGTATTAATATGAGACCCAGATTTCCTTTCATTCTTGCTTATTCTGAGCCAGACATTTACATGTCTCTTCCTAAGACCACCTTATCACCACTCAGGCTATCTTTTATCTTCCAAATCTTTGACTACCTGGTTAAACTAGAGGGATTCACTATGAATCAGTGAAGATCTGAACATCAGGCTTTTTCTCTGGCCATGGATAGTGGACAACTAGATAGACTTATTGAAGATCTACCCAGTAGGATGATTTGCCTTCCACATTGTCTTTCAAGGACTTTCATATGATAGCAGCCCACTTCCAGTATGCAGACAAGGCTAAAGATTTTTCTTCCTCAGTCAATTGGTTATATAGAACAATCTATAAGGCAGTATTTGTGGGTTGAGAGGGAAACAAGAATGCAGCAAGAGAAGATTTTGAGAGACTTTTATTTGTGCTTCATGACTTGTTCAATTTCAGTTTCCTTTCTATTTGATGATGGAATATTGTATGGACGTGTATGGCCAATGTCACGAATTTGTGGAAAAGAAAGCACTAAATGTATTATGTGTAGATTTGACCTGGGTCATGTAGTGTCTTTTGGTCAGACACTCATCTGTAACAGGGCTCACTAGCAAGCTAGGAGCTGCTCTTCCAAAGGGCAGTTATATGCACAGAAGAACATGGCTTTACTCCCAAATCCTAGGGATTTCTGCTCTAATTCTCTATTTGGGGACTTCTAGAATCTTCATAAAGCAATCCTAATTATTCACAGGATCTTCAAGCATTGTTGAATCTTCTGGGTCATAGGTCCTAGTGTAGGCAGAACAATTATCTCCCAAAGATGTTTACTTCCTAATCTCCAGAACCTGTGAAGATGTTGCCTTCCATAGCCAAAGGGAATTAAGGAAGCAGATGGAATAAAGGTTACTAATTAGTTGATTTTAAGGGATTATCCCGGATCTTCTGGGTAGGCCCAAAGTAATCACAAGGGTCCTTAAATGTAGAAGCAGGAAAGTCAGTATCAGAGGATGTGAAAGACTCAACTGACCGTTGCTGGTCTCTGTGGTGTTTTGTGGGATGTCGAAATGACTGAGGTCCCTGAGTGTTACATTATAATAGAAAAGTGCAAAGTTAACATAACCTACAGGTAAGGCAGGGAAAGTAAACTGTTCCTGTTATATACATCAAACTACTTATAGTGGCCTTTGCTAACTAATATAAGTAATAAACTATTTCTATGTTGATTAGTTGTAGAAAATAGACCATATATCTTTGAGCAGCTAAAACTGGAATCACCATTTTATTACATTTATGTCATTCTCCAACAGTCATCTATCTTTTGCACAGGTCAGACAGGGGGGTTAAGTAACGAGGCAATGGTAATCACAAAACATAGCCTTTCAAATCTTTTATGGTGGCACTTATTCCTGCAAATCCTCTGTAGATGTAGAATTGCATTTGGTTTACTGGTCTTATAAGTATAGGTAGATGCAGGCCTTACCATTGGTCCTCCTTACAGCCATCATTCCATTGATCAGGAAGCCAGTGGAGGATTTTTGTCATCTTTTCAATATGACTGTTGCAATCACACAATCAAGAGCTAGGAAAATAAACCTAGGGTCTGTAGGATGGCTTATAGACCCAATGAGCCCACAGGGAGCCCATATTTTTTTCCATTTGACCTCTACAAACACCTCCTAGGTCAGGCAGACAGTAGAAATGCTTTGCGTATCTAGAAATCTATATAAACTCAGAGCCCGTGTCTCGTTCCAGATGATCAGGTTATTTCCCCTTCTCCTCTGTGTAGTCACTGTGGTCAATAGCTACAAAGCCCTTCTAGGGGGAAATTTTTTTTACAGAAAAAGTCACAGAATATATTTTGTAACATAGTAGCAGGGCCCTTTCTCACCATGGCCTTTCCTCAACTTCATTCAAGGAGCTCTGGGACTTTGAATGGGCTGAGGACTGAGAGGTTAAGAGGCCATGACTCCTCAAAGTTTCTCAGCAGACCTAGACTATGTAATATTTAAATAGATTGTTATCTATTGAATTACTAAAAAATAGAATGATCAATTAGCCATCCACAAAGATTCCTGTGCGACAAAGAATTCTGATCACCATTCTCTCCTTGTTACTCATTAGAGGATCGTTAGACTTGCCTTATCTATGCCAGTTAAGCACTCCCACCTGGCTCCATTGAAATCAGGGGAGTCCAGTGTAATAATAGCATTATGCGCTATCATTCCTCATATATCAATGACAGTTCCCACAGAACTTTTCAAGGATATTAGAGATCTCCTCAACAATGCAGAGCACTAGGTTACTAATGCATTGCTTAATGCCCTAGAAGAGAGTACCATATTGACTTTATTGGATAACACGGATGTGGAAGAAGATATAGCATTTCCAAAACATTGACATTAGGTCATTGTGGAGGTTAGATTTTGGTCAATTTTTTAAAGAAAATTCTTGGAACCACTACTAATATTTCAAACAAGAGTTGACATTGGAGAGACTGGAAGAAAATGACAATGAATGAGAATAGGAAGAAAAAAAAGGGTAACACTCAGAAATCAGAAGCAACTACTGCCCCTGATGGAAACTCAAACTCCTGAGCCTGCTGCTGTCCTGCTTGAGACGCTGGCAGTTGGTTGAGAACCCACCTAAGAAGTGCCTCATTCCCCACGGATAAAGTATGTCATCAGCATGGTGCCTGCTCCTGCTAGAGTATGGAGAGATTATGCCTTGGACAATCAGGGAAAGCTGCACTAAAGAGGTGATGCTGGGGCTGCTTCTGAGGGATGAATATGCCTGTTTTCAGGTAGCAAAACATTTGCAAGAGCCAATTTCCCTCCATAAGTTATAAATAGCCTTTTTTTCTTTTTATTTATTTTTTATTTTTGATTGTTTCTCAGTGTTTTCTTTTCCCTCCCTACCCATTAGATTTATGGTACCAAGTGTAGTGACATAAAGAGACAAGCTATCTGAAAACGTTTAGAATGCTGTACATAATTCGGGTATTAACTTCTTCCAAATTTTATTTGTTAACTTTTAGCTTTTTTTTTTCCTTTATTGATTAAGGTATTACATATGTGTCCTTATTCCCCCATCTCCTCCCCCCACTCATGCCCTCAGCCCCCTGTTGTCTGTATCCATTGGTTAGGCCTATATGCTTGCATATAAGTCCTTTGGTGGATCTCTCCCCCTTACCCCCACCCTCCCCTACCTTCCCTCTAAATAGCCTTTTGAAATGTCGAGGAGGGTTTTTGTCAAATTATGGTCCACAGACCTCCTGTTTCAGTGTTGGGGCACCCCAGAAGAGATGAAATAAATTAGAATTTCCCCAGTGGGAGCTGGAAATCTTGTGTGTTTTAACACACACACTAAGTTATTCTTATATAAAATAAAGTTTGAATCAACTAAAATTTTAGGAACTTTAGCAATTATTCATTCAACTAATTATGACTCAAAAGGAGTAGAAAACTGCAAGAAAGTTTTTCCACCCACATATGCATTTGATTTTGGCTGAATATATCTCTGTGTGTGTATAGATAGCACGTGTTCAGCAGCAGAGGATACACAGTGAGCGTATTGTGTGTATTTGTTACTTGAGGGTGCTTATGCATATGCAAGTATGTGGGCCATTTTCTGTTGAATTTTAAAAATAATGATAACAAAATGCTCTCTATGCTTTTGGAAGATAAAATCATCAAGGAGTTCTGTGAAACATAGAGACAGAACTTCTTTAACAACACCCCCAACGTTTTTCTTACTATTTTATTCTATGTGTGAAGGAAACATGTCCAGAATAAGAAACAAATGGTTCATCATTAAAGGACGGTACCTCTCATTATATCATCTTCTTGAGCTTTCCTTCTAAACCTCATTTCCAAGTTGAAGTAAAGAGAAATCTGAGTTGCTTGTTATTCTCCTCAGAAGTTCGGAAATTTTTCTTTGAGGTCTCAGGACAAAAGGAAATGTAATTTCACTAACATAACTATGTTCAAGTTACTGAACAAGAAATAGCAGAAAAAGAGAAACTTTGTACATGGGTAATTTTAATGGACTAACAAAATTTATTGCTGAATGAGAAAGGCCTAGTGACAATCTGCAAATAGTAAAAAGATGACACAGATCTGGATTGAGCTGAGTTTTCACTGGACTGAGTGAAATGGAATTTCATAACATATCTTGATCTTCCGTATGCCTGAGAGAGGAATAAATTCTGTCTTTAAAGGTCAAGCCTTCAGAAAGCACAAGTGTGTGTAGTATTTTCATCTTATTTAGAGTGGGAGCATTATTTTTCACTTTGATCTATTTATTGAAATGTAAATTTCCATTAAGCACAAGATTTTAAGTGAACAATTTGTAGAAGGGTTTTCCAGTTTAAATATTAGTTCACAGAGTTTTCACTATAGCGACATATTTATCTTTAGGCGAGGTAAATATTCAGCCGACTGGGTTGAATTAAGTCTTAGTGTTTTAAGAGGGGGAGGAATTAGATTGCCAAAAATATTACTCAATTTAT
Source organism: Myotis brandtii (assembly GCF_000412655.1). Taxonomy (NCBI): domain Eukaryota; kingdom Metazoa; phylum Chordata; class Mammalia; order Chiroptera; family Vespertilionidae; genus Myotis; species Myotis brandtii. Next base: position 1,814,899 of record NW_005353324.1, on the reverse strand, counting down.
TCCACCTGTAAAGTGCACTGATTTACTTCATCTCTCTCTGTCACTTTTTAAAAAAGCATGATTATAATTGCAAATTCTAGAGCATCAGTTGTCCAAAAGATGAGATTGTCATTAAAAATGAAAAGAGAGAAAACCTAAGACATTTAGAAAAAAAAGTCTATTTATTGTTCTGCCTCATTTTGCTTTCTTCAGAGGTACTGGGAAATTTGGTGCAGATCAAAGGAAATTAAAAATACCTGCTGATAAGATCAGATAATCTAAAGTTTCAGAAAGAAAATTATAAATTACACATGCAAGGGAAAGAATTGAATTAAACCCAAAATCATTGTTAAAAAGAGTAAGAGAGAGCCTTGGCCAGTGTTTCTAAGTGGTTAGAGCACAAGCCCATGCCTAGAAGGGTCCCAGGTTCAATTCCCAGTCAAGGGCACATGAATGGTTGCAAGTTCCATCACCAGCCCAGGCTGGGCACATGCGGGAGGCAACCAATTGATGTGTCTCTCTAACAAGGGTCTCTCTCCCTCTCTCTCTCTCCCTCTCTCTCTCTCTCCCTCCCCTTCCTACCTTCTACTCTCTCTAAAAGTCAATGAGGAAAAGTATCCTTGGGTGAGGATTAACAACAAAAATAGAGTAGGAGAGAAACAGGTGATCTAGGAGACCTCACTCTTTGATGGGAACCACAAGATGGTTTTGCTAAGGTCAGTCATTTTTCCCCCCTCATGGGAGGATATGTTTATTGATTTTAGAGATAGATGAAAGGAGAGAGAGAAACATCCATTGGCTGCCTCCTGTATGTGCCCCAACCAGGAGTCAAACCCACAGCTGAGCCCCAGCCAGGGCTAAGGTCAATGTTGTTGATGAGACACCAAATTAGCTGTTGGTTCTTAGGGAGCATAGCACCTTGACATTTTGGGGGGCTGCAGTTGGCTTCTTAGGTAACATACCAGCACATAGCACTTGTGTGATGCTGGGTAAATCACAGAGAAGCATATCAAACATGTTTTGGGACTGGCATTTCTGTTGGATTCGTCAGTCAGAGTTCCACTCAACATGCACAACAGAAAGGATCTCTGTGCCTGTCACACCTTTGTGGGAGGGAAAGGTAAGGCTGTCTGACATATGGATTCTTGATCAAATCCAGAAACTTTTTGGACTTTTTAAAAAATATATGTTTTTATTGATATTTTAGAGAGAGAGAGAGAGGAAGGGAGAGAGAAAGAGAGAAACATCAATGTGAGAGAAACATCAATTGATTGACTGCGTCCTGCACACCCCCTACTAGGGGTTGTGCCCACAACCCTGGGCATGTGCTCTGACCGGAAATGGAACCAGCGACCTTTTGCTGCATGGGACAACACTCAACCAATTGAGCCACACCGGCCAGGGCTCTAATTTTTGATGATTTGAGGAGGAAATCCTGTCTACTCTAAATCAGTTTATGGTAGAAGATTGGGGATTCAGTGAGAATTAAAAATATGAAATAAAAACATTGGTCTGTTCTAAGTTGTTGCCAGTTGAGACAAAATAATATAGAAAATGGACAAATATGGTATGCATATAGAAGTTGCTATGAGAATTAAATGACTTAATACATAAAAAGACACTAGAGCCAGACCTGGAAAATAGTGAGCACTTGCAATTACTGTTCAAATATACAATTAGGTAAATAGATTTGTATGGGTCGGAGAACCAATCATGATACATATAGCTTTGTGTCAGTAGAGAGAGTTTGAACAAATGGTACTTAATATAAAATGTTAATGTATTTAGGACCACTGAATCAGCTTTGAGGTATTATAATTTTTCATAATTCTTGGAGAAAAGCCTTCAGCATGGCATTAGTTTGCTTCTGGGAGATAGCATGCTTTGAAAGAAAGAGCAATGTCTTTGGTATCAGACAGATGTGAGTTAAAAATCTCAGTTCTGCCACATATAAGCTGGATGGCCTCAGCTAAATTGTTTAGATTCTTTCAATCTCAGATTTTTCATCTATAAAATGTAGGTGTGATGAGCATGAATTGGGAAAACTTTGCATGAGTGCAAATACACAGTAGGTGCTTAACATATGTGCATGTCTTCTGGTTCTCATTCTCTTGATATAATCTATTGCTTAAGACTAGGATTTGTGCAGGAAAAAATTGCTTATCAACTTATACATCAATTCAGACTAACCTAATGCTAAGGAGATATTTAATTTTCCAAGTATAGTTTCTTTTATGTTCCTATTATCAATTCTCTTTTTAAGATCAGCTTTAACTAAGTGTTATTATGCTTTAGAATTCCTTAAAACCAGTCTTCATAGATTTTGGGCTTTGTCTAGTATAATTGGTTTTCAAAATGTAATTCTCTGTCAAGGATAATAAATGATCAAATCTGAGAACATTTTTTTCCTTTGGTTAAAAGTTGAAAGAAAGACTGCAATTATTTTGTTTTAGTAAGAAAAGCAATTGTATGTGCTTCTGTGTCCCTGATTTTTGTAGACTTTCTGCTGAAAAAACTTCCCCTGGTTCTCTGTGCTTTTGAAAAATGAACTGCAGACAGAGGTCTAGACAGAAGCCAACTTTCTCTCTGCCTTTTGTGAAATTTAAACAAGGAGGCTACTAGGCTGAGGTGGTTCTAATGTCTTTACAGCTTACCTATGCAAACCCAAACCTAAAGACAACTAATCATAAACAGTCAACCAGTTTTTCCCAAATCAGGTAACCTCTTAAGCTATAGACAATCAAATGATTTCCACATGTTCTCTAAAATAGTCTTCCTCTAGCTGCTGTTGGTAGAGTGCTCCTAACCACTTCCGGTTTAAGGGTTGCCTGATTGGAATGGACTTTTTGCCCAAATAAACTCTTAAAAATGTTAAGATGCCTCAGTTGCACCCTATCAGAAAACAAAAAACAAAAACCCGGGGCCTTCACCTTTTGTGTACATTTGTTTATACATTCTGTATGGATATTAGCATGGACTGTAGTACATATTGTAAAATGTACCCTAAATAGAAATAAAAACGATGGAAAGAAAAGTGAAATAAATTTTAAAAAATATGCTGGTAAGCATGATAGTTTCTGATTAGTACAAGTTTCTATTTTTACAGCACAATCTACATGTAGGGTGACTGTTATCAGAAATGACTGAGGGTGTAAATTTGTATTTCAGTCGTCTTAAGACTATTGACTGCACTGAGCTGGCTTTTTGTCAAACCTGTTTAGATTGTCATTGTTTTAGTATCGTACTCGAAGAAGGTGACATCAACTCTGTTATTTCCTTGTTAGTTGTGCTTGCATGTTTAGAATGCTATTTGGTTTCTTTGCAGGAATCTTTTAAAGTGACCTGTCCATGTTGTAAAGGTTGATTTGGAGAGATCATACTAATTAAACCCACTTAATTAGTAAAAACCACTTAATTAGTTACACATAAAATATACTATGTCACCATGGATTGGAAGTGAATGCATGGGCGAGGATGCTGAACTGGTCCTCCCATGTATGGAACCTCTTTCCTTAGGACACCTTGTCCTCCTCACGTAAAATGACCATGTGTCCCATGACAAGCAGGGGATATCCTGAACAATCCATGTGTCAAATAATTATAGAGGGTAATTTATTATTTGTTTGGAAGGAAAAGATAAGTAAAAAATAGACTTATCAACATTTTATTTCACATTCCAGTGGGTCATCTGGACTGGATTTGAGAGATCTGTCAACAGCAAGGGTCATTAACCTTTTCTTATAAAGGGCAAGACAGCAAATATTTTTAGCTTTGTGTTGCAACTATTCAACTTCGCCATGGTAGTGTGAAAGCAGCCATAGATAGTACATAAACAACTAGTTGCAGCTGTGTTCCAATAAAACTTTATTTACAAAATTTACAAAACATTTGTAAATATCAGCATTTGTTCGGATTTGGAAAGAAGACAATATTTTGCCACTCATGATCTAGAGAATTGTGAGTGTGCAATACACTAATAAAACAATGAATCCCAGTTTTCAAGGAAATTACCTGGGGAGAAATCTCTCTTTAAAGTGGATGGCTTAGTTCATCTCCAATGTCCTTTACAAATTACATTGGACTATAGACCATTCATGCTGGTAACTGATGAGTTGATGTGGCCTTTCTATTTCTGATTTATTCTCTCTCTCAATCACACACACACCTACACACACATACCCTACACCCACACACACATAGTAATGAGGTAGCCACCATGGTTTGAAATTAATGAAACTATATCAAGGGAGATTCAGATGTGTTCTGATTGGTGAAGTTGTAACTTTGGGGCATAACGAGTAAAGAAACTTAATTAAATTGTCAGGGCATCTTTTTCTTTTAGCATCTATCAAATGCTTAAGCAAATTATGAGAGCTCCAAGGAAATATGGAAATAATTGAATGAGGACAAGTAAACACCTGAAGTAACAAATTATAATTGAAGGAAATGAACAGAAATTTTTTTTCACATAGTGATGGGGGGAGGGGGAAATCTTTGTCAGTAGACAACCCAGCATTCTGTTGATGCTTTCCATGTTTTTACCTCTACTCTGTTATGTCTCCTTCTACCCATTGGGTGACTTTCTGATCCTCTTTCTTAATTACCTAGAGCCGTGGTCAGCAAACCATGGCTCGCGAGCCACATGCGGCTCTTTGGCCCCTTGAGTGTGGCTCTTCCACAAAATACCACGTGCGGGCGCGCATGTACAGTGCGATTGAAACTTCGTGGCCCATGCGCAGAAGTTGGTATTTTGTGGAAGAGCCGGTATTTAGGTCCTAGAGTCTTCAAGATATTTTAAACTCCCTACTAAGGGGCTCCATCTTGGCCAATTTTGCCTTTCTCCTCACGGTCCTCTTCCCATAATACAATAGTAATACAAAATATGATAGCAACCATCTTCATTAGTGAGTCCCCATAATTATAGCATGATAAATGCAAGACTCAGTGAAAAAAATTTCAAGAGAAACCAGAGGTACAAAGTTTTTTATATACAAAGCAGAAGTCATGCTTGTAAAGCTTTACATATTCACTCAACTTTCTAATATTGAGCTAGGTAAGCATGATAAAATGGGCCAAATCACCTTATCCTTTGGAATTTGGGCTCAACTGCAATTTTATATAAATCTTTCTACTAACCCAAGAATACCTTGTTCATGTGGCATTTTAATAGAATAAGTTGTTTCATCGGAATAAATTTCCAGATAACTAAAATTGGCTCTTTTAAGGGAAATAAAGGAAGTCCACATTATTGTATACTGCTTGCCAGGCATGGTGTTAGATATATAATAAACCTTGGCTTATTTAGTCCTTCAATAACTGTAAGACGTAAGTATTAATATGAAAATTTAAAATGTTACAGAGAAGAAACTGGAGCTCTAAGAAGTTAAGTAAGTTGTCTAAGAACACAGAGGAAGAAGGGGCTCAATTTTCACCCAGACCTAAATTGTCTCCATTGTCTGATGCAGCCCTTCTTAATTTTTGAAATTTTGTGTGCTTCTATTTATAAGTATTGTCACAAAATCTTTGAACAAGGATATTAAATATTTTTCAAGCTGTTCTTGATAACCCAGTGTTGTCATATGAATCATAGACGCTCAGGGACTCTGAAGTATGAAGGGTATTTGTCCTTCAGCCCCATCTGTAGTGTTTTTTTTTTTTGAGTTCTTGTGTCTTTTTTTTTATTAGTTTTCCATCTTCATGATCATCAACAAGCTTTCAGCTGTCACTTTATTCCTCTCTCCCCGACTGCCTCTCTCAAGCTAGCTACTACTCTCCATTTCTAATTCTCAAAGTCTAACATCCCGATGACTAGAAAACCAAACAACCAAACCTGCTAGAACTTTGTCTAAAGTCAGTGTTTTTAGGATCAGTGTGAGGATATGAGGAGATGGGCTATGAGGCAATTATCTTAGCTGGTCACAGACATTTCTGCTTCTTCTCTATTTTCTTGATTATGTGCTATAAAATTGAGAACCCTGGATAAGTGCGCTGCAGAAAACGGAGACCTTATCACTTTTATCTTAGGTATATTTTAGAAATATGCCTGTAACCTAATTTCTCCTTAATATTTTCTTTCATTTCAGCTTGCTAAACTTGTCTCTTTCTACTCTTTTTGTCCATCTATTTTATACACAAAGATTAGGAGTTGAAGAAATTCTATTTCTCAATCACTGAGAAATACAGAAAAATAGAAGTTGAATAGAATGTTGACTGTGAGGGAGGTAAGAGGGGTTTTCGTTCTGGGGAGACTTGGGCTTGATTTCTTTGCTTCTATTTTATGTCAGAATAGAATATGTGATCTACTTGAAAAAGTAGTAAGCACAATGTGAAATTTTATCAAATGTTACTGAATAATATTGAATATCATTTAGGAAAATATTATGAAATTTATTTGAAAATAGAACTTTCTCAGGGAGATTAGGAATAGGGGTTTCTTCATGAAAGTTTTTTTTTTTAAATTCATAGACAGCTGGGCATAGAAGAAAAAAGCTGTATATCTGAAAAGCTGTGGAATGTGAATACACCCAGAGCTATTGGCTTGGATGGTTTATGTGTCTCTTGTCTCCCAAAGACCTTGAGCTACTTGAAGGTTGGTGATGTCTAATTTCTTTCTGTATCTCCAGATTCCAGCACAGTGCTCATTACATTGTTGATACAAAATAGGATTATTTTAATGAATGAACAGATGGATTAATGAATGAAAGTGGTGAAGAAATTTGTTGTTGCCATAAGCCAAATGCACTTAAGAGAGTCAGGCTCACTTAGCTGGCATGGCTAGTGGGTGAGCATCAACCTATAAACCAGGAGGTCATGGTTTGATTCCTGGTCAGGGCACATGCCTGGGTTGTGGACACGATACCCCGTACGGGGCATGCAAGAAACAGCCAATAAATGATTCTCTCTCATCATTGATGTTTCTATCTCTCTTTACTTCTCCCTTCCTCTCTAAAACTCAATAAAAATATATTTAAAGAAAAAAAGAGAGAGAGAGCCAGCCTTTTATATAACAAGCTTTCCTGTGGATAAGACATGGCAAGAATGGTGAATTCAAATGTGTTTCAGTAAGACATTCAGTGCCACAATGATGTACTTGGGGTTGTTTTAGGAACCATGATGGGATGTTTCCTTTACTTTTGAAATTTATTTTTATTCTTTCAATGCATTACTTTAAAATAAAAATGAAGTAGAACACTGTTATAAAGCTGACTTATTACATTGATGGAGATAGAGAGAGGCCTAGTTCTAATCCCTGAAATATAACAACTACATGCAATAAAACCCACCAGGCTGCTCTGAAGGCTAGTATTAGTTCTGTCCCCTCAACCTTAGAATCTAAACATTTTCCCCCCAGAATTCTATTGAGAAAGAGAATTCTTTGCAGCATAGGATTTAAGCATCAGTAAAAAGGACTAACGCTCATAGGGGTTTTATTTCATCACCGTTATCCTCATTATAAATAAGAAATATTTTATTCCTTCCTCCAGACACAGCATTTCACTAGATGCCATCCTCTGTCTCATGGTGTAACCTTTATAAATTCAATACACTAATACAAAGTGGAAGTCCTTAAAACTGCTTAAAAATTCCCAAGACACATATATAATGTTTACAGTATGCATGGTGAGATTTAGAAACATCACAGAAGTTCAAGAAAATGGTAAAAATTTTTATTTGGAGAATAAAGCTCTGTGTTATTGAGTGATTTCTAAGTTGCTCCTAGTTTATTTTCTCCCTGCTATTTTCTTGAATTCTTGCAAAGTTTTAGAAATATCATCTTTTTCATTACAGCAAAAAAAAGTCCTAGAACTTTTGCAAACTCTACTGTGTTAAGCAAGTATAGCAGACACCGGTAAGTGTCCATTTTCTGTCTCTTCCTTGCAAGGGTATCCCTAATATTGTTTAAGGTAAAAATGTGCTCCATTAAGCATTCACCTTCCCTGCCCTTACACTAAAAATCCATGTGAACAGTTCTTACCAATAAGAGTAGGTAGAAATCTGCTGATTGCTCCTGGGTAATCGTTTGCCTCACTGACTGTTATGGACTTAATGTTTGTATTTCTCCCCCCGCTCTCCCCCAACTTGTACATTGAGGCCCTAGTGTGATGGCATTTGAAGTTAGGGCTTTTGGGAGATAATTAAGTTTAGATGTAGAATTAGAGCCTTTATAATTGCCTCCTCCCCACCTTTCTTTTCATGAGAATGCATCAAGGGAAGGCCATATGAGCATACAGCAAGAAGGTGGCTGTCTACAAGTCAGGAAGAGAGCTCTCACCAGACACCAAATCTGCTGGCATTTTGCTCTTGGACTTCCCAGGCTCCAGAACAGTGAGAAATAAATGTCTTTGTTAAGCCACTCAGTCTATCATATCTGGTTATAGCAGCCTGAGTGGATTAAGACACTGACAAGAAAATAGGTGAGGTGTTGCCTCCTTCTTGCCTCCAACTTTCTTCTTTTTGCTTTGAATGCAGATGTGATGTCCAAAACTAAAGCAGACATTTTGTAGTCATAGAATGACAAGTGTAGAATAAAAGCCAACATACTAAGGATAGAAGTGCAGAAGGATAGAAAGACCTTGGGTCCTTGGTGACACCTTTGAGCAACTAATATGTTGTAATCATCTACTTTCAGACTTCTTGATACATGGAAAAAGAAAACCCTGATTTATTTAAACTACTACAAGGTGAGTTTGCTGCTAGAAACACTTTAAAGCATTCATAAAAGTGAGAAATGGCTGTGGTCTATATTCAACTTTCTGTATCCACGTAGATTATTTAATTCCTTTTTCTTTGCAATTTCCCCAAGCAACTGGATGTAATATCAACTAAGAGTGTCTTCATTAAGTTAAAATAAAATGTTAACTAGGTAGACTCTCTCTAAGGAGAAATTGTTTAAGCCTCAAATATTCGTTAATAAATTTTCTAAGGAACTTCTATTATTTGGAGAAATCACTGACTTTAGTAACAACTTTTGCAGTAATAAGTATTTAGTCTTTTTGAAGATGATACCAGCATGGAAACTATACTTCATAAGCTCCTGCGAGACAGTATTTTCAGGCAGTCTATAACTACTCTGTAGAGTCAGTCTCTGTAACAAACCAACAGGATTGGGTTGATTTTGCTAGTTGCTTTGAAGGATCAGACATTAAGATATCTGAAAATGCAAATCAAATACATGCATTTAGTTTCAAATTATTTGTCATAGTCACTGCAGGACTGCATTTCAACAACTTCTTACCTACACCTTCACCTGTCTGTGCATTGATGACACTGATTGTCATCCTAAAGATGACATTTGCATGAGTATTTGTTCATGGGGCTTTTTATTTGCATATGTATTTTTCACTTTTAATATCACCACAATGTTTCCTCTCATTTAGCCCTAATCATCTCACATTTCCCAAATCACTCTCTAGTCCTTTGTACACCAGCGCCAAGGACTGAAGTAACTAGACTTGGATCTAAGGAACAACTATGCTCTTTGAGAATTGAGCTTTTTTCTCTTTTTAGATCCCACCAAAGGTAACTTTTTAAAAGGTTATAACTACTCAAATTCTTGAACCTTTAGATAAGATACTTCAAATACTTAGTATAGAGCTATGGCTTTAAAGAACCAACCAACAAACATCAACGAACCAACTAAACAAGCAAATACAACCCTCTGGCTTACACAGAGAACACCGAACACCAAGACTGATAATTTATAGCTATTGGGGGTACTAATGTACCATCTTCATAAACTCTCATACCTAGTGAAAATATTTGGGGGATGAGGTACATTCTTGTTTTCTCACAAATGTTAGATAGATGAGTTTTGTTCTAAATCACTTTACAAATGGTTGGCTTTACCTTAATGGTTTCACACAGCTCCTGACCAATGGGAAAAATAAAATTATTAAAACTATTTTTTAAAGATGATATATTGAGCCATAGAGAGATTTAGCTGCTCTCCTCATTTTTTTTAATGTCACACAATGACTTGTTGGTATTGATGAAACTGAATTTACTCCATTTTCAATTTAATATGTTCCCTGTAAATTACTACAAATTTTATGGGTCTGTTCCCCTACCATGGCCAATATTTATTGTAAAACAATCAAGGTCAGATTTTCAATTCTATTAGTGAGCAATTGCATGGAAACCAACTGGATTGGCTAAGAGGTGAACAATCAGATTCAGCCCCAAACAGATTGACCAGGCAATGATTTCCTCATAAAATGTGGTCATCCATAGCCTAACTGCTGATAAATATAAATCAGTGTTATTTAAATAGCATCCGGAAAGAACACTGCTCCACCTTCTAAAAATCTTTTTCTTCAGTTTGATTGATAACTAATCAACCATATACTCTGAATAATAAAATCACACAAGAATTTCCTATAGATTTGGATGTATTAACAGTAACCATTTGAATTCATATAACATACATATTTTTTTTTAAAAAAATCCATATAAAAAGAAAATACAGTAGTCCCCAGTGTATACATTATCCACAGTGTATACATTCCAAGACCCCCAGTGGATGCCTAAAATGCAGAGTGTACTGAACCCTATATGTACTATGTTTTTTTCTGAGCATACGTAGCTATGATAAAGCTTAATTTGTAAATTAGGCACAGTAAGAGACTAACAACAATAACTACTAATAAAATGGAATAATTATAACAATATACCATAATCAAAATTATGTGAATGTGGTCTCTCTTCTTGCTCAAAATACCTATTTTACTGGATTCACTTTTCTAGTAATAAAACAAAATGATAAAGTGCCTATGTGATGACATGAAGTGAGGTGAATGAGACATTATTAAGTAAAATAAGGCTTACTTAAACATAAGCACTGTGATACCCTGATAGTCAATCTGACACTGAGATGGCTATTCAGTGACTAACAGTGGATAGTGTACACAGTGTGGATATGGTGGACAAAGGGATGATTCAGGTCCCAGGCAGGAAGGAGCAGAGTTCATCACAATACTCAGAATGCCATGCAATTTAAAACTTGAGATTTGTTTATTTCTGGAATTTTCCATTTAATGATTTTAGACTGTGGTTAGCTGTGGGTAACTGAAGCTGCAGAAATCAAACCTGTGGATAAGAGTGGACTAGAGTAATTCTAAATTATAGTCTCAGGAGAGCAGTAGGAGAGTGGATGCAATGAATAGAGAGAGTCTTGTGAAACTTGAGTAGGTGGCCGGATGATGCTCTGATACAGATGTTTTCACTTCTGTTGCTATAAAGAAGAAAACAAATGTGACCATTTGTCAACACCTGGAGAAAACTTTAAAGAGGTAACTGTGCAACATAGACAAGGATTTTCTAAACACCAGTCTGTCGGAGGAAAAATTACTCAATTTAAGACAGGCAAACATTAAACGGACATGCTGAATTGCTTTGAAGGTTGAAAGATCCAGTTGGTTAAACTTTTGCAATATATAAAACTTCACAATTCTTCTTTTCAAAATGGCTTTCTTTTTGAGCTGGGTTGGTTAGGAAAATCTTTAGGTTATCCAGGCTATTGTTAACCATAATAAAATGCCTTAGAGTGGCTGAATCAGTCTTCTAAATTCTATGATATTATCTTGCAGCTGAGATTCGAGTGCAGAAGAAAACATCTGAGGCTCCCTGTGTTTAACTTTTACTCCCTATGACTGAATACATGGGAAAACGTGTCTAAATTAGCCTTGTGCTGATCTCTGCTCTGCACAGGTTAGAACATCCTCCAAAGCATCCATTTTCACACTTAGTTGCTTTCAAACATTAGAAGCAAGGAGTGAATGGTCTTTATTTTTTCTTCTTATTGCTGTCAAAAAGTGGAAGATGCTTTGATGGACATTTTCTCTAAGTGGGAATTTTTCTGTATTCTGGGAGTTTGTCTTCCACAATTGGGTTTGAGTATGTTATGTGCTTCCTGATTAGGATTTCTGATTAGGACACAGATAATCATCTGAAGTAAATGCTGCTGGATATTTTTGGGCTTCACATAAATATACATGAATGCGAATGGCAGGAAAATAGTAAATAACAATGCAATGCTGAGTGATTAGAGTCTAATATGCTATGTTGTCAGGGAAGAAATGTGAGTTCAATTTCCAGTTGTAGCCTCATATAACTCACCCAGTTCTCAGTGCAGGAGGGACTGACCCTGTATAAATGTGTGTTTGCTGTTTTGCTCCCCAAACCCCGCAAAAGAGTCAGAATTCTAATTCCGGAATTATTCTTCCCCTTCGATGTTCATCTGTGTTTTGAAGTATGTGATCAATTACACTGATGTATTTCTGTACCGTTGGATGTTTTTATTTATTTATTTATTTATTATTTATTTATTTATTTATTTATTTATTTTTTTGTTGTATACCATTCATGGCTTTGGATGTTTTTAAATGTCTTCATAAGAAGAAAGGAAGGAAGATAGACAAATAATACACAAATAAATAAAAAACATATTGTGTTCACCAGACTGAGACATTAATCATGTTGAAACTTTGAGAATGAGCAAACCCTTTAAAATTTTCACTTCTTTTCAACCCATCTGTATGCCAGGTGGCAAACCACCTCCCGCACGCTCCTGATTTTGTTATTCTGCATGCGGGTGCTGCCTTTGCTGGCCTGGGTGTCCATGGTAGTGCACAGGCTGCCCCCTTCACTCCCTGTCCACAGCTGTTTCCCCACAGGTGGGATTGGGGACAGGGCTGTGCATTCCTCTGTTTACTTTATAGGGTGAGGCTGAGATGCAGTGATGAGGACATTGGCCTTGAGTTATGGCCTGACACAGTGCCAAAGACAGGAACTTAGAGCTTTCTAATCCCCAGCCCTGTGAAATACCAGCTTTTATTTTCTCTTCATCTCAGCTTCATAGTCTCTTCCGTAAATCAGGCCCAGGGGCTTTGCCACAGCGCTGACTGCCAGACACCTTCACCTAACACCCTGTAAATGGGCTGTCAGGACTCGTGGACTGGAGTCTGAGATAAATGGTTTGAAGCCTGCTTCACGAAGACACACTGACTCCATGATTTCAATTCCAGTTTCCTTCTCGAATTCCACTGACATGGCCAAAGGAATACAAAAAACATGAAAACATCTTATGCGTTGCAAAACAAGAAAGTGCCCTCCATATGCCGGAGACTCTCAGTGAGACACACTGCAAATGACAACAGTGGGCTTTGACCAAACTGTGAAGCACTATGTCGGAGGTGAAGCTGGCTTGAGGAGTGAGAGGATGCAATCTGGAATTGAATACTGCACCGAGAGCTGTGTAGGCTGAAGCCAGGAGCCAGCCCTTGAGAAGTGACAGTGGCGGGCACATCTCAGTTCTTGCAGAAGCTGTGAGGATGTGCAAGTGTCAACAAAGAGAAAGATGCGCTTGAGGGAGCTGCCAGCAGTGGGAATATTTCCCTCTTGGGGCTAGATCATGCACCTAGAACCTTTAACAGAATTGAGAGTGAAATTTCTGGGCTTCAAAGTCAGAGCCTAACAGTTGTCACATGTACTTGTCTTTCTTACCAACTGCAATACCTACCCAATATTAGAGCATTTCCTCTCCTGGAGTCCTCAGCTTAAAGGTGGGAGTCTTTACTTATCTAAAGGTTCTTTGCCCCAGAGCCGCGTGCTCCCACAGTGCTAGAAAGGAGATGAGAGTAACGACAGTAAAGGGAGTCTCAGTGGGCTGGCTGAGCTGCTCTTCCAGCGAGTTGCAAGCATTGTTCTGCTCTTAAACTCCTTTGCTCAGGGCACAGAGGGCAGAGATTTTGGCTGATGTTGAAATCTAGTCATAGTCACCCAGTTCTTAATACCAAAAGGCTTCTTTTCAGGCAAAGATCTATTAAACCTGCCTGGTTGGGTCCCATTTGATTTCAACAAACTGCAGCTTCGCTCTCGATCCATAAGGAAGTCTTCAACATCTGCAAACTTCCTAATCAAAGATGCAGCATGTGTGGGATTTACATACGTAGTTTATTCTTTATTAGTATACCCACACTGTCCTCTTACTGGAATTTTAGTATACCCAGGAACAATGTTTTTTATATGAAACATAACAACACCTTACATAAAATAATTTAAGGATATTTTTCCATAGAGTAGAAAGATTATTCCATGGATGGCATCAAGAGGAACTTGTGGCTCCTTTTGGTATTTTCCTGAGGGTCCCTAATATGACTGAACTAAGTCATGTTTTGCTTAGAACAGGAGCATTCATGTCTGTTAGAAAAAGAAGGCAATGACCTTGCTCATTTAGAGACTCCAGGACAAATTGAAAAGGAACTCGTTACCACAGCTGCTGAGGTCCTGACCTGAGATCACCTCTGCCCATCCCACCTCCGCCTCTGCACAGACAGTCCAAGTCTGATCCATGGAAACAGATACAGCAAAGCTGAAGGCTGCCCTCTCTTCCCTATGTGGGTCACAAAGAAATTACTAGTACAAAGAGAACAAGACAATCTTTTAAAAATGTCTCCTTTCCTAATTCTGGACAATAGGCTATTCTTACTTCCTGCCCAACCACCAACAGTCACTCACATTTTAGGGATGAAAAAAGTAGAGAAGAATCAATAGACATACAAAAAATCTCAGCCTTTTGTCAGAAAAGGATCTAAAGAATCAGAGCAAAAATCTCCCTGTGAAGCAAACTTACTACATGGAACTGGAGATAGCTTCAGAAACTGTGTGTGTGTGTGTGTGTGTGTGTGTGTGTTTGAAAAGGCTTAACAGGGCATTGCATCTATGAAAAGGGAAACCTTAAGGTAGAGGATGATTAAAAAAACAGCCTCATGCTTTATAATATGAAAATACCACAATGGATCTTCTCTATGCTTTTGAATTTTATCAAAATAAAAGTTTTCCCCTCCCCAGCATGCAATACTGAACATATACAGCAGCTGTTGCTATAATAGAAAAGTATATCTGAACCCTAGAACACATTAACAATGATATACAGGTAATTACATGAATTAAAATAGTCAGGATGAATTTATTCAGGAAATTGATTACAATAAGAATTTCAAAGGGAGAAAGAGAGAGTATACTAAAGAAACAATAAAGAAAAAATTTAAAAAATGTCCTGACTTGAATGTTCAGATCAGTTATGTAATTGGGAAAAATTAATTAAAATGACCCATATGTAGACCATCTTATTGAAATTTCTGTATACAGAAAAGTCTGGTGGCTGCCAATCAAACTTTTCCTTGGAAACATTCAATTCCAGAAGACAATGAAAAAGCACTGTCAAGAGTTTTGTAGCAAAAATCATTGTGACCCTAGTATTGTGGACCCAATCCAAAGATCATTCATGTGCAAGAGCAATTGAAAGGCATTCTGAGAGCTGGAAGGAATCAGAAAGCAAATTACCAATGTGCTGTTCCTGAAAATATAAATCAATAGAATATTTGTAATTAAATGAGAAATGCAATGAAATAAAGAACTTATAAATGAGAAGGAAGAAAAACATAAATGGCAGTGAGAAAGCTCATAAAACAGAGCTAAAGCTAAATAATTATTCTTATTATGATTATATGATTATGGAAAGTAGAATTACAATGGAATAGTAAATCATATCTTTAAATTATTCCAGATTATTCCTACAAAATCTAAGAGGTGAGGGTGGTATGGTGAATATTTGTCCATTGTCCACTGAAATCCATCCATCCCTCCTGCCACAGAAATAGAGTTGAGGCTAGGCATATGGTGGTCTCCATGGTAGACTGTACTTCACTCTTGTGAATGTGTGTGGCCATTGACTATCTTCTTGTAAAAGAAAAAAAAAGCAGAATTGGTGGATTCCATTCCCAGTCTAGAATGTAAGACATTAGGCATGATCTTTTGGACATAGAAGTGACTCAGTTTTACTCATGAAGGTGGCAACAAATGCCCAAGTGCATGGGAGTCAATGCCTTGGAAGGAACTTAGGTTCCTCATTGAATGAGGACATGGCTGTTCTGCTGACCTGGATCATTCACATGCAAACTGTGACATGGGGTCTTTTTGTTACAACATACTAGCTTTACCCTGATTTATACAGGCCAGGTGAGAGGAAGAAATAGTATGCATTAAGCAATGGACATAGCCACTCATGTGCATAAAAGGTACAATCTAAACATATAATGTTTTGCAACAATCTAATCACTTCATACATATTATTATGCAACCTGATTTTTTATAATAGACAATATCATATTGGCTATTCTTCCCTACCAATATATAAAGAGTTACATATTATTTGTAATTTTCAAATAGTACTCTATAGTATGGTGGTTCCATAATGCATTTAATTCTACATTTTTCTATTTGAGCATTGCATTTTGTCATAATATTTGGCTATTGCAAATAATTCTATCACATATGTAGGTGTGTATATATCTTTGATTTCACTTCATTGAAGTTCACTCATATATGAGGGAGAAACATCAAATAAAGATTTTTCATGGACTATAATCAGGACAGATTTAAAAAGGCAAAGTTGCCTGTGTCTCTGGAACAGAATCTTTACCCCTCCTGGGTAAGCTGAACAACTGAAACCACCGAAAACAGAGTTTTGTCCTTAATGAACTGGCATAGTCGGCAGGAAAGGCAATCACAATGATTTGTGACTTGCCTAAGAAACCTTGTGATTCAGATATGGAGCACAAATGATGTATTTGTATCTGTTGGCTGTGGATGGCCTTCCGTTTTCACCATCACCTCAGCCAACTCAGCCAGGTCTACACCGCTGCCCGTGTTGTGGTTTCCCAGTCTCCTCTTTCAGTCATCTCTGGCTCCCAGTGACCCTGAGCTGACTGTGAGGACTTCAGCACCTTTTCAATGTACCTTGATCAAGGGAATATTGTTTTTGGATGATAACTATTCAGTAACATTTAAGCACTTGGGTATCAGAAAATAGGAAGCAAGAAGTACAGAGGCACCCTGGCTGGTTTGGCTCAGTGGATAGAGCATTGGCCTGCTGACTAAAGGGTCCCGGGTTCGATTCTGGTCAAGGGTACATGCCTGGGTTTTGGGCTCAATCCCCAGTGAAGGGTATGCAGGAGGCAGCCAATCAATGATTCTCTGTCACCATTGATGTTTCTATCTCTCTTTCCCTCTCCCTTCCTCTCTGAAATCAATAAAAATATATATATTTTTTTAAAAGAAGAAGGACAGAGACAACAACAACAACAGAAATGTTGGAACTTCATATTCAGTATTTTAGTTGGACTAGAACTAAGCAGAGATCAGGTTCTATGGGATAGTTTGGCCAATCTTAGATAACAAGGCGGTTCTGTTTTGTTTAGTTTATGGATTGACTTCTTTCCCTGGAAGTGTTGATCCAGTCAATAACATATATTATTACACAGACTCTGCATTGACTGGCCAATCAGTAGTCAAGCATGCATTTGTTATAGGATTTTAATCAGTGAGTTTATACTGATCTCACTTCTAAAGTTTGAGCCATTTCATTTGCTATCTGGGTGGTAATCATGGAAATACTTCAGCTTATACATGTTTGTACATTGACTTTTTATTCAGATTAGAAGTCCTTTTATGATCTGGAGAAATAAAAAAATCTCAGATCCCTTCTATTGAATCAATATGGTGGGCTATTAAAGAAAAATAACAACAGGGGTAGGTTGTGGGTGAGTAGTAGTGGTTCTTCAATTGTGTATGCTACCTGTGGGAGGGTCAACTGATTACACAGAGGAATATTCCTGGTTGTACACATTGAGGGGACATAAATGTATTTTTTATATAACAGGTCACTGCCAATTAGTCTCTGGACTTAATTAGTCTCATTGTGAAGGACAAATACCTTTGATGAAATTAAATAGATCATGTACTGATTTCTAAATAACTTCTTCATAAAATAACTGGACTATAATTATTCTTATCCCGGATGTTTCTTTAGTTTCTTTGAGGCTCTGGGAAATAGCAATACGAGCAGTTAATTGTAGGGGACTCAATTCCAATGAAGATGTGTCAAGGTTAATAATATTTCTGTGCCGAATATGTAAGGGAATGTGTTGATTTGTTTGGAGGTGAAGTGTGTACCATTTGGATTTCTGGGTATGGCTATAAGATTCTTACTAGAGAAATTTAGGGATAGATGACTAATCTGGCTGTTGGAAAGTTGGCAGCCACTCTGGGAAAGGTGAATTAGGGAATTCAGTTTCTAAATGAACAATGACAATAGAGAGAGCAGTAGAAAACGCTGGGGGATGGGAATTGTAACCCTCTATTTTGAACCAACAGAAAGGAAAGTCAGGTAGTAAGAGAAGAAAACAAAGTCCTTTGCTTTAACCATTCATTTTGATTTAAAATTCGATGGGTAAAACAGTCTATAATCCACTCTTGTGGCAGCTCTCGATTTCTTCTTTCTTTTTCTTTTTTAGTGAGCCATAGAGTTTGCCCTTCAGACGGAATAGACAACTAGGTTGTAGGATCCTGGGCAGTGTTTACACCAGGAAACAACAATCCACAGTTGTATGACCTATAGTTTAAGAGCAGGATTTGTGGTTAAAAGTACTTGAAGTGATCCTTTTAAGGCAGACTTTTATATTTTATTCAATATATCCTCCCTCCTTATTTGGTATCATACAGAAGTATGTCTGGGGATACTTGGAAGGCAGCTTACACCTCTTGGGCATATAACAGTAATATTAATTTTGTTAGAATCACAAAAGGTCAGAATTGAGCAAGGTAAAATCTTTCAGAGGTTGAGTCAATCTGAGTCTTATAGGTATATTTGTATAATAATTACATATGGTGAGAGTTTAAAGGAATTTTACAGTATAAATCAGTTTCTTTAGGGTAGGGTTAGAAATTTAGGTTAAGAGGGATTAAATTCTTAAAATTTTGACAGTTTTATTTGAAAATTATCACAGTAAAATTGACTTCTTTTCTTGCAGTGTATAGTTCTAAGAATTTCAGTATATGTATAGATTCTTGTAACCACCACCACAATTTGAATGCAGAACAATCCACCACTCAAAAAAATTCCTCCAATGGTATCTTTTTATAGTCACATCCTTGACCCACTTTAACCCCTGGAAACCACTGGAGTTCTGTCTTTTTTTGAAAATGTCATATAAATGAGGTCATACCATATATAAACTTTAAAATTGCCTTGTTTAGCTTAGCATATGCCCTTGAGATTCATCAAAGTTGTTGTGTGTATTAATAGTCTATCCCTTTTTATTGCTGAGTAGAATTCCATGATGAATGTCTCAAAGTTTGTTTATCCACTCACCTGTTAAAGGACATTTGGATTCTGTCCAGCTTTGGACAATTACTTATGGAGTTGCTATAAAATTTATGTACAGGTTTTTGTGCTATTGGAAACGGGAGGAATGGTGATTATTATTATAAAGTGACAAACAACTTGGCTGACTTGTGTTCTGCAAAAAGTAGAACTTGCAAATGACGAACTTGGATATTTAGCTGAAGAGATTTTGTAAGCAGTGTTAAAGAGATGGCCTAGTTTCTCCTTGCTACTTGCGGTTAAAATGCCAGAGGAGAGAGATAAATTGAAGCAGAAATTGTTTAACCAAAAGAAACTAGAACTTCAAGATTTGGAAAATAATCAGCTTGTCCAAATTGAAGTAGTTAAGAAAGCTTATTTTAGAGACAAACATCAGGAGTGTGGTAGACAACCATTTGTTAGAGATGACACATGCAACGTATGGATGCAATCATGTGACTCCTGGATTCAACCATCCCAGTAGAAGCCCAGAATAGAGATTTGTTTATCCAGGAATGATCTGCGGAGAACCCTGTTTTCTGATGGCTTGGATCCGTCTGGATTGCACTGGAGACTAACAAGGATTTTGAGAATTTCATACCAGCAGAAATGCTGCCAGTTTAGACTGTAAGGGACAGAGACAGGAAGAAATGGAGAAAGGCTTCTGGATTGCTGGGATTCTATAGGACAGGCCAATAGAGCTGTTTGGCTGTAACTTGCATTATTCTTCAAGAAAAGGAAGGAATAACCCTGAAGATGACTTAGAGGTCACTAGGGTGGCTACTGCCACCACAGGTGCACAGGGCACGGGCCTTCGAGGTGAGGCCGTCTCCTTCTTGGTTTCAGCTAATGGGGGTGTCTCCTCAGTTTAAATAGACCAAGAGGCCACTGCTCAGGGCGGAGGGAGCAGGGCTGCCATGCTTATGCTCTGAGAAGTCGGTGGGCCTAAAAGAGCGTTGGATTAAAGAGAATTATTCTCAAGCCTTCAAAGCTAATGAGAATTGTCCTTCTAAGTTTTGGACTTGCTTATGACCTGTGATCCATTTCTTTTCTCTGATTTCTCCCCTTTGGAATGAGAATGTCTATTCTACGCTTGTCCCACCATTGGATATTAGAAGCAGATCATTTGTTTTCTGGTTTCACAGGCTTACAGCTGGAGAGGAATTTGGCCTCAAAATGAATTGTACCTTAAGTCTCACTCACATTTATTTAGATAAGATTTTTGACTTAGAGTTGATGCCAGTATAGATGAAAACTTTTGAGGTTCTCGGAATAGGTTGAATGCATTTTGCATGTGAGAAAGACATGAATTTTGGAGGGCCAAAAGGTGAAGTGTTATGGGCTGATTTATGGCCCCCAATCTATATATTGATGTCCCAACCCTCAGTACCTTAGAATGTGACTGTATTTGAAGGTAGGGTTTTTAAAGAGGTAATAATGATGTCAATAGGGTGGACCTAATCCCATATGACTGGTATCCATTCACCTGGAGGAAACCTGGGTACAGACAGCTATAGAGGGAAGACCATGTGAAGATAGAGGAAGAAGATGACCATCTACAAACCATGAAGAGAAGTTTCTGAAGAAACCAACTTTGCTGACACCTGGATTTTATACTTCTAACCTCTAGATCTATGAGAAAATAAATTCTGTTGTTTAAGCCACCCAGTCTGTTGTATTTTGCTATGGCATCCTGGAAAGCAAATACAATAAGTTGTCATTACTCTAGGGTAAGTATGCCTGGGTGAGATTGGTGGGTTGTAAATTAAGAGTATATTTTACTTTATAAGAAACTGCCAAAATTTTCCAGAGTGGTTGTACCATTTTGCTTTCCCAACAACATTATATGAGAATTCTAGTTGCTCTATTTTCTTACTAGCACTTGGCATTGTCAGTTTTTTTTTAAATTTAGCCATTCTAGTAGATGTATTGCAGTGCTTCATCAAAATTTTAATTTGTATTTCCCTAATGGCTAATGATGTTGAGCAACTTTGAATGTGTTTATCTTTACATCTTTATTGGTAGAGGGTCCAGTTTCTTTGCTAATTTTCAAATTGGGTTGTTTGTATTTCCCTAATGGCTAATGATGTTGAGCAACTTTTAATGTGTTTATCTTTACATCTTTATTGGTATAAGGTTCCGTTTCTTTGCTAATTTTCAAATTGGGTTGTTTTTATATTGTTGTGTTTTGAGAATTATTCATATATTCAGAATACAAGTGTTTTGTCAGATACATGATTTGCAAATATTTTCTTCCAGTCTGTAACTTGTTTACATCCTATTAACAGGGTGTTTTGAAGCACAAAAGTTTTTTTTTAATATTTAAAAATATTTTTATTGATTTCAGAGAGGAAGGGAGAGGGAGAGAGAAATAGAAACATCAATGATGAGAGAGAATCATTGATCAGCTGCCTCCTGCATGCGAGCTCAC
Source organism: Myotis brandtii (assembly GCF_000412655.1). Lineage (NCBI taxonomy): Eukaryota > Metazoa > Chordata > Mammalia > Chiroptera > Vespertilionidae > Myotis > Myotis brandtii. The sequence goes on along the minus strand of NW_005353324.1, from coordinate 1,793,288 downwards.
AACTGGAATGAACCTGGGACCCTTCAGTCCGCAAGCCAATGCTCTATCCACTAAGCCAAACTGGTTATAGTCAAAAGTTTTTATTTTTGATGAAGACCAACTTATCAACTTTGTCTTTTATGGATTGTGTTTTTGGTGTCATGGAAGAACACTTTGCCTAACCCTAGGTCAAATGATTTTCTTCTAAAAATTTATAACTTCCTATCTTATTTTAGATCTATGACCCACTTTGAGCCAATTTTTGTACAAAGTGTGTGAGCATACACAGACCTTCTCCTACTTATTCAATGAAAGCCTAATCTAGGTGCAGCTGTAAAAGAATTTTGCAGATGTAATTAAAGTTCCTCATCAGTTGATTTTGAGTTATTAAAAAGGGAAACTATTGTGGGTTGGCTTGACTTAATTAACTGAAAACTTTTTAAAGAGGGATTTTAAGGCCCTTCACATGGGAAAGAAAACTGTAGACTCTGCATTTGGGGCTCTCACAATTAAGGCCCTTCACATGGGAAAGAAAACTGTAGACTCTTTCTGCATTTGGGGCTCTCACAGTCACTTTGCATTGCTGATTTGCTGATTTACCTTGTTGGTGTGAAGCAGCAGCTGCATCTGCAATGGCTGTCCCTCCCTTCTGGCTTTCTTAAGTTTCTTGACTTCTGGGCTAGGTGTGTGTATTTAGCTCCTTGATGAAAAGCTCTGGTTTTCACAGGCTACTCTCATCACCAAAGTCAGAGGCAAGAAGAATGAATACTGGTTTCTGTCCATCCTATTAGGGTTCCCACTCATGCTCATTGGGTTCTGGATTGTATGTGAGCATTCTTTCCTATCTGTGAAATTTAGGGCTGCTTGTCCAGCCCCACAATTACACAAAACAATTCCTTGTTCTGTTTCTCTGCATGAACCATGACTAATATAGTTATCTTTGTTTTCTGTTATGTTGGTTTCGTACTTTGGTGAAAATTAGAATCACAGTTGATCTGTAGGACAAAACTCTTTCTCCCCTTGGGTAAAATGAGTGGCTGAAAGCCATCAAGGAGGGCAGTTTGCCTTGAGCAGACTGACAGAGTGATCAGGGAAGGCAATTGCAGTTACTGATGGGTTTTCTAAGAAACCTTATTATTTCAGCTTGCAAACATAAATGACGCACTCAAATCTTTGTAATGGCTACTGATTTCCTTCCATTAGCACCTTTGCCTTAGGCCATGTCTCTACTGTTTCCTTTGTTACATTTTCTTAATATTATTGCATGAAATAAGCATTTGGAAAATGTCTCTTCCAATATAATACTACCAAAATGCTTTTACATGTGTATAGGTTAAAAAGAAACCTGAAAGTAAATATACCAGAATGTTGATAGTGGGCATCACTGGGTGTTAATATTATGGTTAAACTTTTTTGTGTTTTTGATTATTGGGACTTTTTACATTTTCTTCAATGAACATGGTATTTGTGTCCCCCTAAATCTATATATTGAAGCCTTAATCCCCAATGTGACTGTATTTGGAGATGGAAACTCTAAAGAAGTAAATAAGATTAAATAAGGTCCTAAGGGGAGAGCTCTGGCCTGATAGGATCAGTAGTATTCTGATAAGAGACTCGGGGGAGTTTGCTCTCCTCTTTCCCCCATATCAGGGCAGAATGAGAAGGTGGCAGTCTACAAGACAACAGAGAGCCCTCACCAGAAAGTGAAACCTGAGGTTTCTTGAACCTGGACTCTCTAGCCTCCAGAACTGCAAGAAAATAAATTTCTGTTGTTTAAGCCATCCAGTCTATACAGTTGTTATGGCAGCTCAAACATATGAGGACACGTGATTATTTTTGTAACAAGTATATAAACAACAATACTATAGTTATTTTAAGAAAAATAAAGCCTGCCCTAACTGGTTTGGCTCAGTGGATAGAGCGTCGGCCTGTGGACTGAAGGGTCCAGGGTTCGATTCCGGTCAAGGGCATATACCTTGGTTGCGGGCACATCCCCAGTGGGGAGTGTGCAGGAGGCAGCTGAATTGATGTTTCTCTCTCATCAATGTTTCTAACTATCCCTCTCCCTTTCTCTCTGTAAAAAATCAATAAAATATATTAAAAAAAGAAAAGAAAAATAAAGCCTGACTTAAAAGGCAGTAAAAACCAAAAGTGCAAGATCATTTGATAATTATGTAAGTTTCCAGGCATTGCTAATTATATCTTGAATTCTTCAAATGAAACATATACAATAAATGCTAAATAGAGATGCTGAGAAATATGTTATTTGGAGAAAACTTGTGTTTCTTGGAGAGAGCTATACAATTTATTTTTATTGGAGGAGTGAAATTTAGGTAAGTAATTTACATATAGAGAGTCCAGTTACAAAAGTTTTGCATGGCCACACAGTCTCTGCCTTCTCCCCATTACACACACACACACACACACACACACACACACACACACACATACACACACACACACGCACACACACACACACTTTTTTTTAAAGTTCCACACCAGCTTGATACTACAACATAACATATTGTAAGACTAAAACTCTATCTCATCAAGAACCTATGTTAAATTACACTCAAATTTAATCAATAATGTCACAGCTTTCCCACCTATTGGGTTTTGTATCTGATTACAGTACTTGTCAAATGACATTTTTGACATCAGATGGTGTTGACGGGTGCCCTCCTCTTTCCTCAGCTACTATAATCTTTTCTATTTTCCAATGCTGGCCCTTATTTGATTTCGAGGGAGAAAAGACTTAAAGACATACTCTAAAGCAAAGCAGATGGTTAGTGGCATGCTAATGGAAGGTGTGTGCTCTCATTTCATCTTCCGAGTAGAATTTTGTCCTTTATGCCTCTGAATGTGTTTCTGTCGATCTCCATTTCAATATGTTTCAAAGTCTCTTTCTAGAATGACTTCATATTCTTATTCTCTCTCTCTGTCCCTCTCTCTCTTGCTCTGGTCATTCTTGCTTCTTCCTTAAGCTCATTTGGATTTTGTGGTGAACAATGACCAACATTTTTTTTGAGAGAAAATTTGATAATTCACATGAGGTAATTCACATTTTTGACCCAAAGTACTGTTTGTTATATAGGAAGCATTTTGTAGGAGATATATTAAAACAATTCACTTTGTCACTTGTCTGGCATGTAGATAATCACTGTATTATTTACACTGAGTTTCATGCTGTTCTACCTCAAAAACACTCCAGGATTTGCTATATTTCCCATGGTGGTTGGACTAGAGGCCATTATTGAGATCAAATGCTTCTGAATTTCTATAATAGAATGAAGTATGGTGACCAAACCTCTTACTTTAGGTAACCATATAATTAATTCCATTAGGTAGCATAATAATAAAGTTGAGATTTGACTTTATTTGATATTATTTCAGTTCTTCTTCTTATTTAGTCTTTTAAAATAACCCCAATTTATTGTAGGTCAATATTGAAACTTTTTAGATCTCTTCCTTCTTTCCCTGCTCTCACCAGTAAAGTATCTGGATTTTAAGGAGGGTGGAGAAAGGACTTACAGGAGCTTAGATGTCTGGGACAGTGAGCCTCGGATCCCTTGGGCTGCTACCTTCACAGCAGAGGCAGGATCCCTTGGGAGAAAGGACTTACAGGAGCTTAGATGTCTGGGACAGGGAGCCTCGGAATTGTGTGCAGGATCCCTTAGGCTGCTACCTTCACAGCAGAGGCAGGTCTGTCCTTGTTCTTCTTTTGAGGTGTTTCTGAGTTTCACATCTGGTCTTTGCAGGTTTTACTTGGTCTATGTAGGACAGCAGTTACTGAATAAAGCTCATTGTTCTCAGTCATTTACCTCTTACTATGGAAGCATCTTTGCCCAACTCCCACTGCCCTCTCAGCACTTTGTGTCCCTGCACTGGGCATATGGGAACTTCTGGATAAATTGCAGGCCACTTAAAATCCATGGGGAACCAGAACGTTGTCTCAGCGATCTAAGTCAGCCCCGTTTTTTACCTGTGCATTGGGATGGGGCAACAAACTGCATACAGTGCCTCCGCTAAAGGCTTGAAGCCATCTCAATTCTACCCAGAGAGTGAACCGCTCTTCCTGATTTCCCCATACTTATTTCAGTGTTTGGAACATAACCCTCTCTAGCCTCTTGAGGATAAACACCATGAGGGTTTGTAGTTGATCACAATTCTCTGCCATTTTCCTTTCTCTTTTCTATGTTTCCTGGTCTGGAAGTCTGGGCTAGCACCCTTTTTATTATAGCAAATGCTCTCCCTTGCAACATATCCTGAGTTTAAAAATAATCTTATTCTATGTGTCAAAATTGAAACCTACTTTATTTTTCTTCAGACTCCTGCTGTGAAAATCATAATCTCCCTGGGGCTTCTGGCATAACAAGGGGAATGTTACAGATCAGGAAAAGTCAAAGAAAAGCAACTTAATATGTTTATAAAATATGATTTCTCCTTCAGTAATTTAGTCAGTTATCCCACTAATATTTATTGATTTCTTGTCATGAGTTAGATATTAGGAATGTAGAAAAAAAGACAGTGTGTATGGGGTGAGATGAGTGAAATCTAGAAGGCTAGAGAAATGGAAATACTTTCTGAGATTAGCATTTACCTTAACTCTTAGATTTCTTTCTTTTTCAAAAAAATTGTTTTTATTGTTTACTAGAGGCCCAGTGCACGAATTTGTACACTAGTGGGGGGGTCCCTCGGCCTAGCCTGCAGGATCAGGCCAAAACTGGCTCTCTGACATCCCCTGAGGGGTCCAGGATTGTGAGAGGGCACAGGCCAGGCTGAGGGACCCCACTGGTGCATGATTGGGGCCGGAGAGAGATGAAGGAGGTTGGCCAGCTGGAGAGGGAGAGCTCCAGGGGTGTCTGGCCCATTTCCCTCAGTCCTGATTGGCTAAACCCCAGCAGCAAGCTCACCTACTGGTCAGAGAGTCTGCCCCCTGGTGGTCAGTGCATGTCATAGTGAGTGGTTGAGTGGCCTTAGCATATCATTTCATTAGCATATTATGCTTTGATTGGTTGAATGGCCAACTGGTCGACCAGACACTTAGCATATTAGGCTTTTATTATACAGGATAGTATTACAGATGTCCCCCATAACTCTCCCCCCACCCTCCAACCCCCAGATTTCTTTCTATTGATGGATTCTGTAGGGAAACCCATTGTCAAGTTTAGTAAAACAAGAGCCCAAATCTCTAGTTTTTGTAATAATGGGAGACTCTCCTTATGGGCAAAGGCAACTGGACAGCCCATCCTTGTCCCTCTTGGGGAATTTCTCTCCATGAAGTTGATTTCAGGAAGTTGCTGACTTCCCTCTCCCCATTCTGGGCAAGTGTGTGCATAAATGCTTCCCTGATTCCATTCTGAACAATTAAGAAGGCCATGGTTTAATGTTTAATGAAGTCTTTATTTAGGTCATAGAAAGAGAAAATGAGAGATTCAAAATAGAAAATAAGATGCAATAAAAATTTTCTGGCTTTCTGATGTACTTGAATCCTGATTCATTCTCACCATATCCCTGGAATGGTTCTGTCTTGCCTAGCTACAAGGTGCCATTCTACCTGCCTCTCAGCTCTCCACAGCAGGTTAGCAGCCGCTCTTTCTTTTCTGCATGGGAGTGCCTTCAAACCTGCCTAGATTTCATGAGGTACCAGGCCAAGATGGCAGCAGCAAGACACCTATTAAAGAAATAGAAGTTTCATTTCCTTTCATCCCAAGTGTGCTCTACAGATTTTTGGTTTTCTGTCCCAGGCTTTGTCTCCTCCTAGAGCAGTGGTTCTCAACCTTCCTAATGCCGCGACCCTTTAATACAGCTCCTCATGTTGTGGTGCCCCCCAATTTCATTGTTACAAATTGAACATAATTAAAGCATAGTGATTAATCACAAAACAATATGTAATTATATATGTGTTTTCTGATGGTCTTAGGTGACTCCTGTGAAAGGGTCGTTCAACCCCCAAAGGGTCACGACCCACAGGTTGAGAACCGCTGTCCTAGAGTCATTGATACTCCTTGAAGGGAACTCCCCAACTACCTGTGGGAGTGTTGCCTTATATGGTTTCAATGAAAAATCATATGAAAATCATGAGAATTCAACTTTTTTACAAGATACACAAAAAGTAGTAAAGGGGATTACAGAATTTGCCTGTAACCATGTCTGAAAAATGTTGTAGACATTTAATTTCTATCTAATTTTTAAAACCAAGATATAATTAATATACCATAAATCCAGTCTTTTAAAGTGTATAAGTCAGTGTTTTTAGATTGTTCAAATCATTGCACAACCATCACTGCTGTCTAATTCCAGAGCATTTTCTTTAACCCCAAAGAAACTCCATTCTCGTTAGCAGTCCCTCTCCATTCCCCACTCTTGCCAAACCCCGTCAACCATTAGTCCACTTTCTGGCTCTATGGATTTATCTGTCCTGCGCATTTCAGATAAATGGATGTTGGAGGAGATCATCAGGAGGGCAGGACTGCTGGCTGAGCTACCAGCTGGACCCAAATAATCTGAGGTTCCTCATCCTCACCCCTGTCCTTGGGATGTGTGTTCTGCTTGTCTTCCCCTCTCTAGAAGCAGCTCTGAGGACAGAGCCTAGAGCAGTCATGTGCTATTGAGACCTTCTGGACTGTATAGTAGTACATGAATGGACCCAGTTAAGTCCTCTATATAAACTTTTAAGATTCTCGCAGGTGGGTGCGGAGATCTACTCATCTTGTGGTACCCAAGATAAGCCTTGTAAATAAGTTCCCTTATTAAACCTGCCACCTACAATCTGGAGTGGTCTGCTTCTTTTTGCCATCTCTGTTTGTCCTCTGTGTATGGAGGCCGTTTTCAGATTTCACTCAGGAAGCTCAGGAGGTTGTGAACCGACAACAAAATCCTTTAATATGTGTTCTTTTTGTGCTAGGCTTCTTTCACTTAGCATATTTTCAAGTTTTATTCATGGTGTAGTATGTTTTAGTGGTTTTTGGATGCCTGAATAATATTCCATTCATTTTTTAAAATTCACTCATTAACTGATGGACATTTGGGCTGTTTACTTGTTTGCTGTTATGAATATTGCTGCTATGAACATTGATGTGCAAGTTCTTGGGTGAACATTTGTTTTTCATTCTCTTGGGTATATATCAATACCTATGAGTGGAAGTCTTGGGTCACATGCTAACTTTATGCTCAACTTTTTGAGGAATTGCTTACCTGTTTTCCAAAATGGCTGCACATTTTGCATTTCTACTAGCAGTGTATGAGGGTTCCAATTTCTCCACATTCTTTCCAACACTTGTTATTGTCCATCTTTTTTATTATTGCATCTTATTGGGTATAAGTGGTACCTTGTTGGGGTTTGATTTGCATTTTCCATTAGGAGTAGGATGTTGAGCTTTTCACGTGCTTATTGGCCATTTTCATATCATTGTTGGAGAAATATCTACTCAGATTCTTTGCCAATTTTTAAATTGGGTTATTTGTCTTTAAATTGTTAGGTTGTAATACTTCTTTATATATTCTTATTACTAGACTCTTATCAGATATATGATTTGCAATGTTTCTCTCCTCTGTGAGTTGTTTTTTCACTTTCTAGATAGTGTTCTTTGAAGCACAAGAGATCTCAATTTTGATAAAGTTACATTTATCTATTTTTTTTTCCTTTCATTGCTTATGTTTTCAGTGTCATATCTTAAGAAACCATTGTCTAATCTCAGGCACAAAGGTTTACATTTATGTTTTATTCTAAGAGTTTTTTGTTGTTTTTTTTTAAGAAGGAGTGGGGTATTGGACAAAGAAAGTGAAGAAGCAATTTCCAAACAAAAAGAATGGAAGATGAAAAGTTACAGAGTTGTGAGAGGATTTGGTGATTTTTATAAGACACAGGTCCCTGGGGCATAGCGTACAATTTTCTCATGTAGTGTTTCATTTTTATACAAATTGGCACTTTTACTCTCTTCCAGCAAAATGTGTACACTTTTTAATAATGTATTTTAAGGGGCCTGGATGGACTGCTTTTTCTGAACACACACTATTATTTATTAGCTTAAGGTTGCCTGGGCGCTGGATAGTTTTACCACATATGTTGCCAATAATAACAAGGGAGGAAAAATCCTAGCGGAAGAGGTCATTTCATTGTTATTGATCGTCTGATATCTTAAGAATTTCATCAAGCAAAGTGACAATGTACATAGCACCTGCGCTGAAAGCCTTAGCTGAGAGAACAAGAATGAATCAGTACAGTAAATAAGACATTGTGTTCCCTTTCTTGGCCTGCTACACCAAGGTCATTGTTAAAAAACACAAGTTCTCCAGAGTACTGGTCCTTAAACCGGCTGCACGTTAGAAACACCTGGAGAGAGTTTAAAAAACACAGACCTAGTGAATCAGAATGTCATTTTTGTGTGTGTGTGTTTGTGTTTGCTTTTAATTTAATGCTCCAGGGATTCTCATACCCAGCCAGGTTTGGGGACCAGCACCCTAGAGGACATTGCCTTCCCCCACAGCTGTCCCACTATGTTGATGGCTCTCAGCCAAGTTAATCAATACAAATAAGAATAAATGAATACTACATTCTGACTGTGTCAGAAATATCTTCTTAATCAGTTAGCAAAGGGACAGGAGAAGGGAATTCAGCGAGTTTAACCAAGCAGGTGGGTTTTATTCACTTAACTGGGAGAGAAATGCCATGACCACTATATTGTCTACAGAAACCAGTCTCAGAAGTCCATAAATTTATGCTTGCATTTAATGATCATCACTCAATAATGAAATCAGCCACAATGCTGCAACTATGGACAAGATTGACAAAACGTGCATTTGCTTTGACTCTGAGCATACCATTTTATTAAATGGGCTGAAGTCCGTGGAGAAATAATCAGGAATCAGTTTTATTTTTCTCCCATCACCGCCTTCAGACATTCTCTGATAAATTTCCCTTCTCAACCCCTGGACAGAATCTCTAGTAGAAATCTCAATCACTGCTATGGGCATAAAAAGTTCAGTTCACATCCATTTCAAACATTCTTCTCAGCTTGACCCAACCTGTCACCTTGGGAACTTGAGGTGGTGGTGATGGTGGGGGGCAGGCAGGGAGGAAAGTTTGGTTGGTTTTATTCTTATCAGTTGTTTCTCCTTCTACCTTCTCCAAGGTAGGGGTGTGGGGGAACATAGAGGAGATAAATGGTGATAAAAACAACAACAAAGACAAAGAAAGGCTTCCCCCAAGGGAATAACTTTCCCAAACCACAGGGCCACAAAGTCGGTGGGCAGTCAGGTCTCTTGGGTCCTGATCCAGCACTTTTGTTTCTGTACCTGCCACTCACCACATCACTTGTACCTCTTCTGGATTACTTTGTTCTATAAATCTTTCTGTTTCCACTCTCCCTAACCTTTTCTTCTAGGTGGTGTCTTTTTGGCCTTTCTAGTTCCTTCCACAAGAGGGACCTGACTGATGAAGGTTGTTTTAGAGAAACTCCTGGAGACATCAGAAATACACCTGTCAAACCAAGGCCTAGCAGGGCTTCACCACTCAAACATTTCCTCTCTTTGTCTGGTACCAACTCTGGTTACCCTGAAATAATACTTCCTCACGTCCTGGAGAGAGAGGGAGGGGGCGGGAGGGAGGGAGAGAAAGAGAGAAAATAAATGAATGAATGTGAATAAAACAAATAAATAAAAATAAAATAAATGATGCTATTACATTTGGATATCTGTAGGGTAAAAAGAGGAGAGAGAGAGAGAGAGAGAGAGAGAGAGAAGAAAAGGAACTTTAGGTAAATTGGCAAATAGTGTAATGTTTTAGCTCTTTATTATATAATTTAAAAAGCATGAAGAAAAGTACAATGCTTATGTACCAACAACCCAGCTTAAGAAATATAGCATTTCCAGTATAGACCCACAAATCCTTATTTGAAACCCAAGTTGTGTTTTAAATTTCAGAATAGTTCAAATTTTGGAAAGGCTAATGGTGTGTATAGTCCATGTATATATTATGTAACACTTCCAGTGAGTTCTGGGGCCATACCTCTAGTTAAATACATTCATATTTCTACAACCTAAATGTTTGGCTCTTTAGCCTAAATGAGGTCAAATTCTCTTGATCCTCCTAATGAGTTTTGGAATTTCGCAATGACAGCCGGGGCAGTGGAACTACATAATGAATGCACCACCCTCGGAATCCCTTCCTGATCACCATTCTCTTTGCTGCTACCAGAGATATCTATTCTCCAGAATTAGTTTAGAATTCTCAGGCATTCCTTTACAACTTTGCTATATATCTTTGACTTCCATATATTGTTTTGTGTTTTACTCATTTGAGAGGCAAATTTTCACATGATGAGTGTTGTTGGAATCTGGAAATGGCTTTCCTTTATCAGATCCAGTGCCCAAATGCAGGCTCCTTAGTTTGTTTGTTTTGATTTCTTTTCCCCCAGTTTTATTGAAATATAATTGCTATATAACATTGCATTGGTTTTAGGTGTACAGCATAATAATTTGATATATGTATATATTGTGAAATGATTACCACACTGAATTTAGTTAACACCTATTACCTCACAGTTAAAGTGTTTTTCCTTGTGATGAAAACTTTTAAGGTTTACTCTCTTAGCAACTTTCAAATATACAACACAGTATTGTTAACTATAGTCACCATGCTGTACATACATGCCTATGAATTATTTATCAGTGGAAGTTTGTATCTTTTGATCACCTTCACTCATCTCCCCCACTCTAGCCCCTCACCTCTGGTAACAGCAATCTGTGTCTATGAGTTTGATTTTCTTCTCTGTCTGATGTATTTCACTTAGCATAGTGCCCTCAAGGGTTTTTAGTTTTGTGGGGCTTATTTGTGGAGATTCTTCAGCTAACCTCCTCAGGGAACTTCACCATGAATTCTCCTCTTTCAAGGGAGATGCCTTCTCTGACCTCATTCACCACCCCTCCTTACCCCTGCTCTGCATCTTTCTACCTACATAATGTGGCTTTCTTATTTATAATGATTTCCAGGGGTTAAAATGGAAACATTCTTATTCAGCCAGCATTGGAAGTGGCTTATTTATGGAGTCTGACATGTCAGCTGTTTCCTGTTTCGATGGTCAAAAAAGAGAATAAATACTTGGCTAAAATTAAAATTATCCAGATAATATTTTAAACCCCCTTTTTCCTCACAATTCTTATATCATATTTATTCAGGTATAATTTACATACAATGAAACTTACCTTTTAAAAAATGTATAGTTCTATGAATCTTAGCAAATGAATATCAATGTCACCATCACCATCATCTAGAAATAGACATACCCATTTTCTTAAAAACTTTCTTCGTATCCCTGAATAGTTAATCCCTTCCCATACTCCCAGGGTCTGCCAACTACTGATTTTACTCTGTCCCTGTAGTTCTCCTTTTCTAGAACAGCATGTGAAGGGAAGTGTACACTATATAGCCTTGTGTCTGTCTTCTTTCACTTAGCATGATGCTTTTGAGATTCATCCATGTTGATGTATCACAGTTTTGTGTGTGTGTGTGTGTGTGTGTGTGTGTGTGCTGAGAAGTGGTTTTGTACCATTTACCAGTTGATGGACCTTTGGGTTCTATCTGGTCTGGAGCAATTATGAATAAAGATTCTATAAATACTGTGATCACAAAGAAAGTCTTTTTTTTAAATTTAAAATATATTTTATTGATTTTTTGCAGAGAGGAAGGGGGAGGGATAGAGAGTTAGAAACATCAATGAGTGAGAAACATCGATCAGCTGCCTCCTGCACACCCCCTACTGAGGATGTGCCCGCAACCAAGATACATGCCCTTGACCGGAATCGAACCTGGGACCCTTCAGTCTGCAGGCCGATGCTCTATCCACTGAGCCAAACTGGTTAAGGCCACAAAGAAAGTCTTAAAAATATTTCCAAATTATAAATTAGAGAATCCACATTTTCTGATCATAACATAAATAAAATTACAAGAGTCAACTAAAGAATTTTAACACTTTTGAAACTTAAAATAAAAACAAAAATTTTCATAAATACTTCTCTGGTCAAAGGGAAAAATCAAACTTTATTTACAGACTAGAAATAAATGACTCAAATAACACATGTAACCTTATATGCTTTTATTATTAAACTAGAGCCCTGGTGCACGGATTCATGCACTGGTGGGGTCCCTTGGCCTGGCCTGCACCCTCTCACAATCCAGGACCCCTCGGGGGATGT
>NW_005353324.1:1774510-1780838 GCF_000412655.1 Myotis brandtii | reverse complement strand
ATATAAGACTTAGTTATTTAAAATATTCAATAAAATATAGTCTTCTGATAGCTAATTAAGAATGGCAGATAAATGTACACTAGGAATATAAAATAGGAGTATAATATGCAAGAATAATGAAATTTCAAAAACTGTAACACAGGGCTATATACAGGGCTATAAGATTCAAAATCATTGAAGAAATGGAAACCTTCCTAGGCAAATATTAGTGAACAAAATTGAAGCAAAAGCATAAAGTTTAAATTTGTAAATGGCATAGAGTGAAAAAATTGTCAGTATATGTAGCCCCCATAAAGGCATTGGTCTAGTGACATAATGAACAATTTTTGGCAAATATTCAATGAAAAGTTATTTAAGTATGTTTCAGGAGACTTCAGATTAACATAAGTAGTTCAACACAACCATTTGTATCTTTCCTTTTTCCAATTCCAACAAAAGATATTAAGGAAAAAATATTAACAATAAAAAAGATAGGAAACCTATGAGGATGAAGAGAATTGGAGAAAAGACAGTAGCAGAATGGAAGAGAAATGTCAAATTGTATTTAGAAGGTGGAACGTGGCTACAGAGAGTAAACTGGGCAGAGCAGAGGGAAGTTGAAATATTAATACTTAGCAAAAGAGGACAAAAAGAGGTGCCCAGCAAAACTCAAGAAAGGCTCAGAGTCCTGCAAGATGTAGAAGATTTAGTGCTGAATACTTACTGATTGGCTGAAAGCCCATAGAGCTGCGATTTTCAATCTTTTCAATCTCATGGCACACATAAACTAATTACTAACATTGTGAGGAATACCAAAAAACTATATTTTTTGCCAATCTGACAAAATAGGTATAATTTTAACTCATGCACAGCAGACAGCTATTGTGTTGGCTGTTGTCATTCTTTTATTTGACAATCTAAGGGGAAAGAGGTCGGTGCTCCTGACTAAATAGTCAGGTATAGCCTGTTTTAAAAATTTTCGCAGTGCATCAATGTCCCAAGGCAGGCTGGTTGAAATTTGCTGCCAAAGATTAATTAGAGTGGTTTCACATAATAGCCACTCTAATTACCTGATTACTACCTTAAGACAATATATCTTGTTCTAAGGAGAAATAGAACCAGGGACCCTCATACTCAAGAACACTGCAAACGGCGAAGAATGGAAAATAGATGCTATACTAAAAGCAAAACGTGTGCACTGGTGAGTTCTGCCACCTCCCTTTCCTCTGCTTCCGACCCTTCCCTCCTGACCCCAGTCTCCAGAATGTACACAACAGGGGTCAAAGCTGTCCTTTGCTCCTCAGGCAGGAGAGTGGGAGATTATCCTGTGGAGACACTGAACAGCCCCCAAGAAGAGGCCTGAGAATCTCTCAAAAGATCTGGAATGTTGCCTCATTGCATTATAGTGACCACCACTCAATGAGCCTGTCCCGGACCCACTGCATTTTCAGTCAACTTTTTATTGACTCATTCATAGATGAAGAGACAGCCAAATAATACCAGATATTTGAGGAGTGATTTTAATATTAAAGATAGAGAACAAAACAAAACAAAATAAAAAATCAATTAGGGAAAATGACCTTGGGGGAAATTAAAAGCAAATCAGGGAGCACAAGAAAACTATGCTGCCCTCTCAAAATATAAAATAGTTATTAATATGCTCGGAGAGAGAGGGGAAAAAGTTATGTGGCAAAACACCGCATTCATGAGCACATGGAAGATGTTATATAAAAAGGACCATTAGAACATAGGGAAGTCTTAGAAAGGTCAAATAAAGCAACCACATCAATTTAAATGAATGTTTGAAAGATAAAATGAAGAACTATTTTAGAAATTAGAATACAAAGAAGTTTATAATAAAGTTGAAAAGATAACATTTGTGAATCAATGCCTAAAGTCCAACATCCAAATAATAGACAGTTTAAGAAGAGACAGCTGAGAAAACAGAGAAGAAATAATATGAGGAAAAATCCCAGCAGGGAAGGGTCCAAGTCTTCAGACAGTAAGGGCCCTTGTGTCCAGTTCAATGAATGAAAAAAGCTCACCCTACAGCCATGCCATTGGGACACTTTTAATTAGTTAGTAATTAATTAATTAATTAATGCATGTATTTATGTATGTATGTATGTATTACATTTATCTTTATTGTTGAAAGTATTACATACAGATGTCCTCCTTCTTCCTCCATTGGCCCTCTCCACCCCGTCCCCGCTCCCAGGCCTTCACAGCAGTAAAGAACAAAATCTTAGGCTTCTTTTGAAAAGAAAAAAGTCACCTATGAATAAATGGTGATCATTAGATAATCCTGGAATTTTAAAAAATATAACCAGATGCTAGAAAACTGTTGAACAACACGTTAATATTTGAGTGAAAAGTATTTTTAGTCGCTAACTGTATATACCCAGACAACCTACTAATCCCATAGTATAAGGTGAGGGTACTGAATAAGTTTCTCTCTCATGTACTCTTTTTAAGAAGCCATTGAATTTTACTTTAGTAAAGTGATGGGTAAAAGCAAGAGGGAGGAAGACATGAGATAAGAAATAGGGCTTTAATCACAGAGGAGTAATAAAGTCCTCAGATGACAACTGTGCACCAGTTATAAAGAAGTGAGTCAGTCATGGGTCCGTTTTAAGCATTTGGAAAAATTATTGATAGATCAATGGGTATATTTTTATTATTTATTTATTTATTTATTTATTTTGGTTAATCCTCACCTGAGGATATTTTCCCATTGATTTTTAGAGAGAGTAGAAGAGAAGAGGAGCAACAGAGAGAGACATCAATTGATTGCGAGCCTGCAACTAAGGTATGTGCATTTGACCAGAAGCAAACCCAGGACCCTTCAGTCTGTGGGCTGATACTCTATCCACTGAGCCAAACCAGCTGGGGCTGGGTATATTTTTAAAAGTTAGTGAAAAGCACAGCAAAAACTGTATAAATTTAAAAAAACCCAGTTACTGATATCAGGAAAAATTGTATTAGGAGATAAGCATGATCATAGACCATTCTTTCTCAGTGATAAATAACATGCACCATAAACTATTTATATAAACAATGAATTCTAATAACATATGTTGAGAGTTTAAGAAAAAGGGAATTTGGAGGGTGTGTAAAACATGATTCTTATAACTACAAGTTTATGAATAGTGTCCACATTTTGGTAAATCAAGAAACAACAGTATAAACAATTACATAGAAATGTAGAGATAAATAGAAAAAACAACTAAGAAAGTAGGAATGGGACTAAGCAAAATGGTTGGTGAGAAGATTGCTTTATTTAATTATAAGCCTTTAAGTAACTTTTTCCTGTTTTAATAACACACATGCATTATGTGATAAAGATAAAAAAATAACTTGAAAGAGGAAAATGAATAAAACATGTTTACAGCATTGAAGAAGGTAGGAGCTTCCTAAATCATTTTCTGAAGGTAACATTTCAGTTAAAAACTTAAAGATGAAATGCCAAATAGAAAACTGCCCATAAATCTCAGCTATAAATGTTAAAGTCCCAGTAAAATATTGACAAATGAAATTCATAAAGTAATAATAAACAGTGACCAAGCTGACTTTAGTTAAGAAACAAGGAAATATTAACATTATGAAAAAGGACAAAAGTATGCAGGCTTTTCTTAATAGACATTGGTTACAATTACTAGTATATATCATTGTTGCTTAAAAGGAAAATCTTGGTGTACCAGAAAAATAATGTTTTATTTTTATGACAAGAATGTCTGAAAAAAAGAATGTCTGAAATAATCACTCAACATCATCTTTAATAATAGCACACTAGAAAAAGTACCTGAAATTAGTCAAAGATAACTATAATTATCTCTATTGTTCTGGACATTTTGAGCAAAACCATAAGGCAAAGAAAGACATAAATAGTGTAAATATTGGGAAGATAACAAATTGTTTTATCTGTAAACTAGCATCCTGGTGCACGGATTCATGAACATTGAAAGGAAATTAATTAGAAGAAATATTTTAATACTGCTATTCATTGCTTGCTAATGAAAAGAAAATAGGATTCTACTGTATCGCCTATCTATCTACTCCAGGACTTCTGTGAAAATCAAATGAGATGAGACATGGGAAAATGCATCACAGACATTTGGTTAAATTGTAAAATGTTTGCACCTGGCTATAAAGCAAGTCGGGTTCCTGGGCTGAAGAAACTCCAAGAAGGCTAGTTGCCAGGCATTGCTATGTGATGTCATTTCCCGGTGCCCACAGCGACAGTTTCCAGGCTGGGCTGGGCTGTGGGCCACATTTTGCACCATGGGGTCTTGGCAGAGTTGACTGCAATTTGGTGGGGTGTCACTCCAGGGTGGTGGCAGGGCCTGTATCCCACTTGGGGGAAGCCAAGTGTTGGTTTGTTGGCACCAGGTCTGTGGTGCCGTTTATTTTTAAACTAGAGGCCCGGTGCACAAAAATTTGTGCACTCAGGGGGGAGAGGGGGTCCCTCAGCCCATCCTGTGCCCTCTCGCAGTCTGGGTGTTGAGCATCTGCCCCCTGGTGGTCAGTGCACATCATAGCTACTGGTCGGAAGGACGGACACTTAGCCTTTTATATATAGAGACTAGAGGCCCGATGCACAAAATTCCTGCAAGGGGCTTGGCCCTTGCAGCCCTGGCTACATGGGCCGGCCCTCACAGCCCCTCACAGCCCCTCGCAGCCTTGGCCAGCCCTCAGAGCCCCTCGCAGCCCCAGCTTTCTCCGGAAGGTCATCCAGAAAGATGTCTGGAAGGTCGTTTGGCTGTTCAGTCTAATTAGCACATTAGTTCTTTATTATATAGGATGATATGTTTATCTACCTGAAAAACACATGAAAATAAATTGAAAAGCTATTAGAATTTCTAATAATAGAGTTTATAAAGATATTTGATAAAAAATAAATATACCAAAGCTAACTTTTTACACCAATAAAAACTAATTTGAAATTATAATGAATGTGAAATATCCTAATTATAATAACAAAATAAAAAATGCTTAAGAGTAAACTTAAACATGGAGGAGCTATTGTAACAAATTACCATAAACTAGCCACTCAAAGCATCAGATATTTATTGTCTCACAATTCTGGAGGCCTGAGGTCGAAGTCAGGATTTCTGTAGGGCTCACTTCCTCTGAAGGCTGCAGGGGAGATTTTGTTACTTGTCTCTTAGCTTCTGTTGGCTGTAGATGTTATTTGACTTGTGGCCTCATCCTTCCATTCTCTGCCATTGTGGTCACATTTTCTTCTTTCTCAGTGTGTCGCTCTCGTATATACACTTGTGATAGTATTTAGAGCCTAACTAGATTATTGAAGGTAATCTCCTCATCTCAAGATTCTTAACCTAATTATATCTGCAAAGATCATTTTTCCAAATAAGTAACATTTACAAATTTGGGAATTGGGACTTGATGTCTTAGGGTGGTGACAACACACAAACTCACCATACAACCTACTACACATATGTCCTAAGGATAAATTGGGAATTACATAAAATTTTAAAGAAACTATAATATATCCAGAACATACTGCAACTCAGATACTCATAAATATGTGTACCTACATATCTCTGTATAGATACACATTTTTTGCTTTGTACTTTCTTCACCTAGTTGAATACTTGAATTCATAGAGAGAAAAATAATGTTAAAATTTTACACTATTCTAATATATACATTTTATGTGATCAAAATTAGAATAGCAATGATACATATTTTTGGAGGACAGCCCATCATATGGAAACTTTGCAAATTTTTTTTTAATTTTGTCTAAAAAAACTTAAACAAATGTAGATAGCCAAAGCAATTTGAAAAGATGATTAGAGACTATCTTGGCTCCATTGTATGTTCTTGCCTCCTTTGTCAAATATTAATTGAGCATATTGGTTCGGGCTAATTTCTGGACTCTCTATTCTATTCCACTGATCTATATGTCTGTTCTTGTGCCAGTACCAGGCAGTTTTGAGAACAGTGGCTTTGTAATACAGCTTGATATCTGGCATTGAGATCCCACCTACTTTGTTCTTTCTCAGGATCGCTGCAGCTATTCGGGGTCTTTTTTTATTCCAGATGAATTTTTGGAGAGTTCGTTCTAGATCTTTGAAGTAGGCCATTGGTATTTTAATGGGAAGTGCGTTGAATTTATAGATTGCTTTGGGTAGTATGGACATTTTAATGATGTTGATTCTACCAATCCAAGAACATGGTATGTTCTTCCATCTCTTTATGTCTTCCTCTATCTCTTTTTTCAACGTCCTGTAGTTTTCTGAGTAGAGGTCTTTTACCTCTTTAGTTAAGTTTATTCCTAGGTAGCTTAATTTTTTTGGTGCGATGGTAAATGGGATAGTTTTTATAA
>NW_005353324.1:1756573-1773506 GCF_000412655.1 Myotis brandtii | reverse complement strand
TGTTGAGCATCTGCCCCCTGGTGGTCAGTGCACATCATAGCTACTGGTCGGAAGGACGGACACTTAGCCTTTTATATATAGAGACTAGAGGCCCGATGCACAAAATTCCTGCAAGGGGCTTGGCCCTTGCAGCCCTGGCTACATGGGCCGGCCCTCACAGCCCCTCACAGCCCCTCGCAGCCTTGGCCAGCCCTCAGAGCCCCTCGCAGCCCCAGCTTTCTCCGGAAGGTCATCCAGAAAGATGTCTGGAAGGTCGTTTGGCTGTTCAGTCTAATTAGCACATTAGTTCTTTATTATATAGGACTGGAGGCCCAGTGCACAGATTCATCCACTGGTGGGGTCCCTTGGCCTGGCCTGCAGGGATTGGGCTGAAACCAGCTCTCCAACGTCCTCTGAGGGTTTCCAGATTGCAAGAGGGCAGTTCTCCGGTGACACACCCTGGAATCAGGCTCCCTCCTCTCTGGTTCTGGGTGTGTCACCCAAGAACTGCAGCTGCTAAGTCACCGCAGCTCAGCAGCTACTATGTTGAGCATCTGCCCCCTGATGGTCAGTGTGCATCATAGCTAACAGTCAGACGGTTGAATGGTCGGATGGTCACTTAGGCTTTTATATATATAGATAGATGGTTAAGCTTGAGAAAAAGTCAGGATTTCTGTAGGGCTCACTTCCTCTGAAGGCTGCAGGGGAGATTTTGTTACTTGTCTCTTAGCTTCTGTTGGCTGTAGATGTTATTTGACTTGTGGCCTCATCCTTCCATTCTCTGCCATTGTGGTCACATTTTCTTCTTTCTCAGTGTGTCGCTCTCGTATATACACTTGTGATAGTATTTAGAGCCTAACTAGATTATTGAAGGTAATCTCCTCATCTCAAGATTCTTAACCTAATTATATCTGCAAAGATCATTTTTCCAAATAAGTAACATTTACAAATTTGGGAATTGGGACTTGATGTCTTAGGGTGGTGACAACACACAAACTCACCATACAACCTACTACACATATGTCCTAAGGATAAATTGGGAATTACATAAAATTTTAAAGAAACTATAATATATCCAGAACATACTGCAACTCAGATACTCATAAATATGTGTACCTACATATCTCTGTATAGATACACATTTTTTGCTTTGTACTTTCTTCACCTAGTTGAATACTTGAATTCATAGAGAGAAAAATAATGTTAAAATTTTACACTATTCTAATATATACATTTTATGTGATCAAAATTAGAATAGCAATGATACATATTTTTAGAGGAAAGCCCATCATATGGAAACTTTGCAAATTTTTTTTAATTTTGTCTAAAAAAACTTAAACAAATGTAAATAGCCAAAGCAATTTGAAAAGATGATTAGAGAATACTTTCTCTACTGGATATTAAAATATATCCTAAAATCAAAATACTTAACAAAATATTATACTGGCACAGGAATGGATGGGTCAATGTTATAGAACCAAATAGGAAATCCAGAAACATTATATAGACACACAAATAGCTCTACACCTACATTCACATATATGTTAGTTTCCTGTCATTGCTCTAACAAACTATCAGAACTATCAAACAAATTTGGTAGCTTCAAGCAATACAAATTTACAAATCTGGAGGCCACAACTTTGAGATGGGTCAGTAGGGCTACATTCCTTCCAGAGTTTCTAGGAGAGAATCAGTTTCCCTGTCTTTTCCAGCTTGTGGAGACCATCTGAATTCCTTCACTCCAAGTTCCTCTCTCCATCTTCATAGCCACCAGCATACCGCCCTTGAATCTCTCTTTCTCCGACCTCTGCTTCCAGTACAACCCCTTCTCTAACTCTGCTTTTGTCATCACTTCACCTTCTCTGACCCTAGTGATCCTTCCTCCCCCTTGTAAGAATCTTTGGGGTTATAGTGTGCCTTCTAGATTGCCATGATTAGTTTTACGCATCAATTTGGCGAGACTATAGTTCCCAGTTATTCAATCAAACACTAATCTAGGTATTGGTCTGAAGGCATTTTGTACCTGTGATTAAAGCCCATAATTAGTTGACCTTAAGTAAAGGAGATTATCCTAGACCTAGATAATCTGGATGGGCCAGATTCAATCAATTGAAAGGCCTTGAAAGCAGAACTGAGACTTCTCTGATGAGAGAAGCTTCTTTGGACAGAAGCTTCATCCTGTGTGCAGAGTTTCAGCCTAGCCTTCCAGATGGCCTGCCTGTCTATGGATTTCAGACTCTTTTTGCCAGCTCTCACTATGGCATAAACCAGTTCCTTACAATTAATCTTTAATATACATCACCTATTGCCTCTGTTTTTTTGGCTGATCCCTGGCTGAGGCACAGTTCAGGATAATCTCCTTATGTCAAAATTCTGCGTAGCAGAGAGTGGGCTTTCACCAAACATCTGATTCCCCAGCACCTTGATCTTGAACTTCCCAGCCTCCAGTATTGGGATAAATATAATGTTTGTTCTTTAAGCCAACCAGTCTACGGTACATCTGCACTGACTAAATTGCCTCTGTTTTTTTGGCTGATCCCTGGCTGAGGCACAGTTCAGGATAATCTCCTTATGTCAAAATTCTGCATAGCAGAGAGTGGGTTTTCACCAAACATCTGATCCCCCAGAACCTTGATCTTGAACTTCCCAGCCTCCAGTACAATGTATTGGGATAAATTGAATGTTTGTTCTTTAAGCCAACCAGTCTATGGTACACCTGCACTGACTAATGCAGATGTCTGATAGGCACTTCACACTAAACTTGTCCCAACTGTACTTCCAACATCTAATTTCCTAAACCTGCTCTACTTGTAGTTTTGTCCAGCTCAGTCCATGGCAACATCAGTTTTCAGGATAAAAATAATGGAGTTGTTAAACACTCCTCCGTTATCTTTTCCCCATCTTATATCCAATTTCTAGGCAAGTCTTATAGGTTGTACATTCCTTATACACAAAAATCTTATCTTCTCATCTTCTCCACCTAAGTCAAAGTCATCATCATTTTTAGTGTGGGCTAATGAAATAACTTCCTAATAGTTTTTCTTGCTTTTGTACTTCCCCCTTCCTTTATTCTTAACCCAATAAAAAGAGTGCTCTCAGAAAACATATAATGGCTTTAAGAAAGGCAACTCTGTAACTTATACCTCGAATTAAAACATGTTTAATAGTGAAAGTGGAGCACTACCCAAAATCATGCCAGGAAAACCAGTGCAAACTGACCCATTACCTTGTTACCCCTCTGACTTCGTCTTCTACTACTCTTCCTGTTGTTCATTCAGTGCCAGTCATTCCAACTTGCTCAGCCTGCAAGGCATGCTCTGCCTTAGGGCCTTTGCACTTGCAGTTCATTCTTTCTAGAATGCTCTTTCCTGAAATATTCACAAATTGTTTTCTTCCTTCCTTCATGGCTTTTAAAAATGTTACAATAGCCAAGATATGGAAGCAACCCGGTGCTCATCAATAGACAAGTGGCTAAAAAAGCTGTGGTACAATGGAATATTACTTGGCCATAAAAAGAATGAAATCTTACCATTTGGGACAGCATGGATGGACCTAAAAGGTATTATGCTAAGCAAAATAAGCCAGACAGAGAAAAACCAAGTACCATATGATTTCATTTACATGTGGAATCTAAAGAACAAAATAAATAAACAAACAAAATTGAAACAGACTTGAAATTATAGACAACAGACAGATTGCTACCAGATGGGGATGGGTGAAAAATTTGAAGGAATTAAAAAGTACTAATTGGTACTTATAAAATAGTCATGGGGATGTAAAGTACAGCATAGGGAATACAGTAAATCATATTGTAATAACTCTGTTTGGGGCCAGGTGGGTACTTGAATTATTTGAAGGAACACTCTGTAAAGTAAGTGCTATGCTGTACACCTGAAACTAATAAAAATAACATTGAACACAAACTATAATTGAAACACAAAATTTTTAAAAAATGCTGCTTTCTCAGTGAGACCTTTTCTAGTCTTTCTTTTCCTATTCAAGTTTTTTTTCTTACTTCATTTCCTTGCCCTTTTCATTATTTTTCTTATTGCCATTGAATGTATATATGTTTTATTCATTTTTCTTATTTATGGTCTGTCTTTCACTGGAACCCAAGAACATGTGTTTTTAACCTTTTTCCCTCTGGTTTACTCACTGTAGTATCTCTAGCACCAAGAATAAACAAAATATTTGTTCAATGAATAAATGAATGGATTGAAAAAATCACAATATTTTACTTATAAGTGTGAAATATTGGAATATACTTACATGTTCCATAGTAAAAGATTAATTAATTCAATTATGGTGCATTTATGTAGTGGACTATTTGTGCCAGTAAAAATCATAGCTTAAAAAAACATTCATTTACAGGAAATGGTACATGAGTAAAGGAATTTACAAAGCAGTATGTATCTGCTATTGTTTGAATAAAGATGTGAGCAAGCAAATATGCATAGTGATAATTGTGGTTATCACTGGGTTATGAGATTATAGCTAAATTGTATTTCCTTCTTCTTGTGTGTCTGAATATTCCACTTTGACTCCCATGTACAGGTAGGATTTATCTAGTGAAAGGGAAAAAAATTGAATATTGCTATCCTTTTTGGTT
This sequence comes from Myotis brandtii, assembly GCF_000412655.1. NCBI lineage: Eukaryota > Metazoa > Chordata > Mammalia > Chiroptera > Vespertilionidae > Myotis > Myotis brandtii. The sequence continues at coordinate 1,768,918 of NW_005353324.1, read as the reverse complement.
AAATCTAGAGTTTTTAAATTATTTTTGTGTCAATTTGGCTGTGATTTTTCATCCTTTGGGCCATGATTTTAATGGAAAAATGTGGTTTTCTAAACTATGGTGTTATCTGTGGATTTGTCATAGATGGCCTTTCTTATTTTAAAACATGTTCCCTTTACACCCACTTTGTAGAGAGTTTTTATCATAAATTAATGTTGAATTTTGTCAAATGCTTTTTTGCCTTGAGATGATCATATGATTTTCAGCCTTCATTTTTACTTTTAACTTAATTTTATTTTAAATATGCTTTTGTGATTTTTTAGATAGAGAGGGAGAGGGAGAGGGAGAGAGAAACATTGTTGAGAGAGAAACATTGATCTGCTGCCTCCTACACGCCCCCTACTGGCAGTCGAGCCTGCAATCCTGGCATGTGCCCTGATCCAAGAATCCAAGGGACAATCTCTGAGTGCTTAGGGCAATGCTCAACCAACTGAGCCACACCGACCAGGGCTATCCTTCATTTTTAAAGTCATGGAAACTCTAAAAGTACTTGAAGTAGCTAAAATTGATACAGGGGAAGGTTCTCTAGATGAAATGAGAGTTGGGAGCATGCGTTTCAGGACTTTGAGGAACTCATTTTGAAAAGCACCGAGACAGATGGTCTCTTAGTTGCGGTGGCAGAGACAGCTGGCTCTGCTTTGGTTCCCCTTCCATAATGTAGTGCTGTTGCTCGGGCGTGGCTCCTCAGTCATGGACTCCTCTTCTCAGCTCCTTGCACATCTGGGTAGGGCCATGTGACTGGGCTCAGGGCAGTGCATGGTAGGGTGAGCGGGATGAATATAACTACCGGGCCTGGTCTATAGCCAACACCTCTCCCCCCTGCGATGCTTCACAGTCTCTTCTCCCATCTGTTGGTCAGATGTCGATGCCGAGGGTGCCTTTAGGAGCATGCATTGATGAAGGAAGATGTCAGCGTGGGCCTCTGAATGCAACACAGGAACTCCTAAGTGCTGCTCTTGGCCTTATAACTTCTGTTACATGTGAAATTTGGGGATTTCTCTATTATGTCAACTAAACCTTTCTTAACCTTCTTTAACACCACATGGTTCTATATTTATTCATAAGTAGTGGTAGAATTTTAGCGAAAAATATATTTATATTATTCAGGTATATTTTTCCTCATGGGGTATAATTAACAAAGTAGTAATTTAGTAATACACGTCCTGACATTATTCAGAATATTCATCTATTATACACTTGAGTGTTTTAACATAGAGCCATCTTGATTTTTCTTTGAATGGGTATCTCAATGCAAGTTTTTATTCTCTCTAGATCAGTGGTTCTCAACCTTCCTTATGCCGCGACCCTTTAATACAGTTCCTCATGTTGTGGTGACCCCCAATTTCATTGTTACATATTGAACATAATTAAAGCATAGTGATTAATCACAAAAACAATATGTAATTATAGATGTGTTTTCCGATGGTCTTAGGCGACCCCTGTGAAAGGGTCGTTCGACCCCCAAAGGGGTCGCGACCCACAGGTTGAGAACCACTGCTCTAGATCAATATTTTGTTATGACTTTTTTATTACCTACCAAACTGCGTTTCTATGCTCCTAAGAAGAAAGGCACCATCTGTCCTTAAGTCCAGGGAACGTGTGAAGTCCAAGACCTTCCCTGATAGAAGCATGAGTTGAGGGTAAATGAAACTTTGTGTGCCTGTCCTTTCACTTTTTAAAGCCCAAATGTCTCGAAAGGGTCCCTCTTTGACCATTTCTTATCCTCAAAGTTGTGTTTGTTTTTACCTGGATCCTACAGCATACAAACAAACATGTAAGGCATAGGAGGGAGGGCAGGGAGGTGCCCAGGAAGGAAAGAGAGACTGGCTTGCTTAGGAAGGACCTGCTTTCACTCTTTGGTGCTTGTTCTGCTCCAAAATACATCCCTTCCAGGCAGAGTACAGATGCAAAAGACAATTCTGTTTGCTATTCCTAGGTAACAGAGGTTACTGGGGCTTCGGAGCGAGTGATGGGATATGCATATAAGCTCCATATTATCTCTTGTATCAGGTCTCAGTGCCAACATTCTCCCCATCTCTGCCTCCCCTGGTGACTGCCCCGCTGCCTGATTCTTGAAGCCACTTGATTTTGGCAGGAGTGTGGGACTCCCCCTCAACCCGCTGCCCTCCCAAGAAATAAAAATAACGCTGCAGTGCTAGGGCCGCCACCAGCTCACCACACCCCAGGGAAGCTCCTGTCTGTGATGTCGCATTCATTTCTGAACACTGGCATTGTACTTGGAAATCCCCAAACAAAATGCACAGAGAAACACTGGATGAATAACAATGAAAGGAGCAGCATTTATTTCTGTGCAGGGAAGTCTCAGTTACATTTTTTTTTTTAAAGACCTCTTTGCCAAAAGTGGCTTAGGTTTCAAAACACGTTTCACCCTTAGTCAAATGTAAAGGTCACTCTGAACAAAGGGGAGATTGTGTGCTGTTGGTGATCACAGATGAGGCTGGAAAGGCAGCCTCTTTCAAACAAAATGAGGTACCAAGCGGAAGATGAAGGCGGCGGAATTCTATAGAGCAGAGCTCAGCAACCAGGGAACTGGCATTTTTACCCCTGACATAGACACAATAACCCATAGAGAAAAGCCTATCAGATGAGAGTGACCCAGGTGCTGTATAAACAGATTTTCGACAGGCAGTTGGAGCCTCTTAGTATCTTTCATTGCTCCCACTCCCTGCTACTTGATCCTTTGTCAGATTCAATACAGCCTTCAAGGGCACTGGAAGCAGACGAAAGAGAAAAATGTCCGGGAAGGGAAGAGGGGAGAGGCAGAAAACAATTTCCTCTCCTACTCTTTGTTAAAGGATAAAAGCGCACAACGTGTAAAAATCATTTACTCTCTATCCAGCAGCGCCAACATGTTTGACACTAGTTTGCTGTGAGCTTATAGAAAAACTGTGTTGACATTTTATTCGCATAAGGGTTTTAAATTAGATGAGGCTTCTTTGAGATGCTCTGTTGGATATGATCTGAATAGTCAAGCTTGGAGGGAAAATATGGCACGCAGCCAGCTCTTAAATGTTCATATGAATCCCGAAATGGAAAGAAAAGATGAAATGGTAAGGATAAAAATATTTGCTTACTCCCAGACAGAAACATAATACATAATTTCCTATGTCAAATAGAAAGTAAAAAGGTACACTTTGGGAAGGACATATAAATTGTCCAACTTTCCCCCATATCTGTAGGTAAGTAGGATTTGGCTATAATAACCAAAACTCGGCAGGATTCTAGGGATTCTGTCCTTCTGCAGATGACATATTCTGAAATATTACTTTATCATGGAAAGCACACATATATCTATATATATAAAAGGCTAAGCAACCATCCGACTGTTTGACCAACCGACCAGCCAGTACATAAGACACACACTGGCAATTTAAAAATAAACGTTGATTCGTGCATGCATGATACATATAAAACCTTTGCTGGCGTCAATCGCATTTGTTTTAATCTGTCATTGTCGATTGTGAATTTGGTTGTTTTTGTTGACATTCTGAAGCTGAAAGAAAGCAGAGTCCTTGACAGAATTTGTCTGAAGACCAGCTATTGGCACAACCTGACACTTCTATTATAGAGAAAGTGTGAATAGTGATATTAAAATATTTTTTTCTAATTAATTACCTTTCAATGTGCATGAATCTGTGCACCGGGGCACTAGTGTTTTTAATAAACATATACATATATATGTTGCAGTAAATTAGAAAATACAGATAAAAGAAAAAATACAAACATATCTAGCCCAACTTCTTAGAGATAAGGATGGTTCCATATTTTTAATGTTATTCTATGCACATATGTATGCAAAATTCACATATAAAAATACCATAAAATAAAATAATTATTATATTTATGCTGTTTCACAATCTTTTTTTGTGAAATATGTTGTAAATGCATGCTTAAAAATATATTTTTATTGATTTCAGAGAGGAAGGGAGAGGGAGATAGAAACATCAATGATGAGAGAGAATCACTGATTGGCTGCCTCCTGCATGTCCCCCCACTGGATATAGAGCCCACAACATAGGCATGTATCCTAACTGGGAATTGAACCGTGACCTCCTGGTTCATAGGTCAACGTTCAGCCACTGAGCCACACTGGTCAGACTATAAACACATTTTTATGTCATGTATACACTAAATCCTTCTTAATGGTTGCATAGTATTCAATCAAATGAATGGGCTATAATATAAATAATAAGTACTCTATTTTTGGATGCTTAATTGTTTTTAAATTTTTGTCATTGTTGAAGTTACAATAAATATCATTATTTTCATATGATAAATTTCTAGAAGTGAATTACTGGGTAAAAAATCATATTTAATTGCTGTTTACATATTCTTAAGATTTAACAATTTACATATTTATTTTTATAATAATATGCACATACACATTAGATATCTATCATCTATCTATCTTACCTATCGACCTATCAATTTATCACTATCTAGCTATCTAGAGATACATACTTTTTTCAGTGTGTTTATCTCTTTATTTCTGTTTCTGTATCTATTTCTAACTCTATCTCCAATAGAGGAAAAACAACAACCAAGCTGCAAGAAATATATATTCTAATAAAAATTAAATTTTAAAAGTATATTGAGAAATCCTATGAATGTATGAGAAATAAAACAGGTTATCAGTGATAAAATATCATCAAATTAACAATAGCAACAGAAAACATCATAGACACAAACAACAATATGGTGCTTACTAGAGGGAAACAGGGTGGTGGGAGGTAGAAGATGGAAGGAGACTTGACTTGATGTAGTAAACACACAATACACATGATGTATTATAAAATTGTACACCTGAAACCAATATAATTTTATAAACCAGTGTCACCCCAATAAATTCAATCCAAATTTTTTAAAAAGTGAAAAGAATAGCTCATAAATTCAGTCATAAAGCAAATCTCAATACATTCCAAAACATAGAAATTGTACAGTCTATATTTGTTGAAGTAGATGCAATAAAACATAAATGAAAATAAATAAATAAAAGTAGCAGATTGAATATGGCACTCTATTAAGAGACAATACACTTTGACCAAAGGGGTTTAGTTTCAGAATTATAAATGCTTCAATATTATAAGCCATCTATATATATGAAAGCCTAAGTGACCATCCGACCATCCAACCGTCCGACTGTCTGACCGGTCGGTAACTATGACGCGCACTGACCACCAGAGGGCAGGTGCTCAATGCAGGAGCTGCTGAGCTGTGGTGATTTGGCAGCTGCGGTTCTCAAGTGATGCACCCAGAACCAGAGAGGAGGGAGCCCGATTCCAGGGTGTGTCACCTGAGAACTGCCCTCTCACAATCCTGGACCCCCTCAGGGGATGTCAGAGAGCCATTTTTTGGCCTGATCCCTGCAGGCCAAGCTGAGGGACCCTACTGGTGCACGAATCCATGCACTGGGCCTCTAGTTATTTTAATAAGTCAAAGAGAAAAAGTCAACATTCCCTTCTGATTTTTTATATAGCTTTAGATAATTATAAGTGAAAGAATCCATTTATAATCTGCTGAATAATATCAATATTTTAAAAATCAACTAATTTTATATTTACAAGTAAAGGTAAAACCCATGACTTTTTCCATGGAAGTCCAAAAGAAACAAAAAAAGTTGACCTAAACACACTATTCTTCAACATTGTTCTGGGATTTAAAGTAAGGAATAATAGGCAAATTATTGACAAAAAGGAAAAAAAAAGAATTGTTTACAACTGTGACAGTCTACCTTGAATATTCAAGAATCACTGGAAAAATATTAAAATCAATAAGTGTGTTCAGGATGGTATATACAGGATAGGGCAAAAGTAGGCTTACAGGTGGAAAAAATATGAAAAATGAGAGAGACGTACTTTTATGTCTCCAGAGTGTGCATTGGGTGGATCAAAGTGTAAACACTATGTGTAAAATGTCTTTTTAATGGCATCTCATATTAATTAGAACTAATCTTATCTTTTTAAAATCTTCATCCCAGGATATGTTTCTTGATTTTAGAAGGAGAGGGAGAGAAATAAACATCATCGATTGGTTGCCTCTCACATATGCCCCAACTGGTGATCAAACCCACAAATGTTTGGCGCACTGGATGTCACTCCAACCAACTAAGGCACCCGGCCAGGGAGGAAACTAATCTCATCTTGCTCTTGAAACCTCACTCCTGATGATGACATAAGAAATAAGTTTGGTAATTGAAAGAAGTTTGCCCTCTTCTAGTCTACTATATATGCTTCTTCTAGCTCAGTCACTTTTGAGAACTATTCAAGTAAAAATTAATCTTCTTATCAGGGCTGTTTGTCTTCAAGAAGGTTTCTTCTATCTTCTTCCCAAGAAGATATTTGCATACACGGGGAAGTTTACAGAGCCTCACAGTTTAGAAAGGAGCTTTGCGACAGTTTACTCGCCTGTGCGTGTCCTACACACTGTGATGGTTTGCACTGATAGTCTAGTATCAGCACCTGTCAAGCAAGTGCAGCTTGTCCCTCCTGATTCATTCTCTCTCTCTCTCTCTCTCTCTCTCTCTCTCTCTCTCTCTCTTTCCTCCATTTCTCTTTCTCCATTCTCTCACTATCATCTGCCATCTCTTTCTGCCCATTGTACACCCCAGAGACATATAAGAACATCTTTCCTCAGATTTCATAATTTTTCCACACCAGCAGGTAATATTGTTTGTAATGTTATAAACTTATATACCAATGACCCCAGAAAGACTTCTAAGCCTGGATTTACCTAAATTTTGCCACTGGGGAAAACTGCATTGTCTAGACTCTGGGTTATCTGATAGTGATTCTATAAAAGCTACTTTACAACTCTGTAAATGGAGGATAACTAATAGCAAGGTAAATTAATTCTTGTCTATGTACATGCAAATTCCGTTCTGTCTAGTAACACTGTCTCAGATGAGCATCCTTTTTATATGCTAAATCTTCTTCACTATCTCTTTGCTTCAATTTGTTCATCTTTACAGCCCTTTCCAATGGGAAATCCAGTTTTGCCTACATTTATACATTCATGTCAATATTCCAGATCTATATATTTCTGTTCTTTGGATTCTCCTTTGAAACAGTTTTAGCATCTACCTGATTTCTTTATTAATTGTGAGTGAAATAAATTTTTAACTTACGTTATTTTATGTCTGTATGAGAGTCATGATTTTCCCTTCATTGGAAATTATCATTTAGCCTCCCTCTTGTGTGTTCCAGGACCCTTAGCCCTTCTCCCCTGTCATCCCAGAACCGAGGCCCTGGCACAGTGAGGAACTGCACCTATGGGAACTCCAGACAACTGAAACTGTCATGCAGAGGGATGTGTAAGGGGATATTATCCTGTCCCAGAAGGACTGTGGAGGTTTAGTGGGGAAGGATTCCCACCAGAGTTGAGGTTAGCATTGACTATGGAGAACAAGATGCAGAACTGAAACCCTTGGCTTATCTTAATAGACTTTATTCTTCAGTGGTGAGGGGTTTCAGCTCAGGCCTCCCCAGATGAGCTACTGTGGCACGTAAATTAGTTTCCTACCAGAGCTGAATGCAAATGAGACCTTGTGATTGAAAGAGAAACTTCTATTTCTGTCTTTCAGAATTTAAATTGGGAGCCTTGCCCATAGAGTTATTACCACAAATAATTTTTTTTATGAGATACCCATGTGGCAGGGCAAACTTCTAATTACTAAACATTTTCTTATTATCATCCTGTGAGCAACCCTCCTCCCCTCCAAAGCCCCAGGAACCTTACCGTATTCCTTGGCTCAGGATGTCATATGACCCCCATTTTATCTTTCTGCCTCTTAACTTCTAATATATGTGAAGTCTCTGATTCTCCAATGTATGTGAAGTCTCTGATTCGTCCATGTATGTGGGGTTAACATACATATGTATGTAATTAAATTTGGTCACTTTTTTTTCTGTTAATCTCTCATGTTGATATAATTATTATACTAGCTAAAAGAACCTACAAGGGTAACATTTTTCCCTTTCCCCACAGGAGGTTACTGAATTTGTAGTGGGTAAGGCCTGTGAGTCAGGCCTCAAAACAAATATATTTTCCAACTACAGGTAGGTGACGGGAATCTTGTTGCAATGACAGCATGATGGACTAGTGTAATGCAACTGAATGGGTACACCGATTTCTCCACCCTGGGATTAGCTGGTCTCCTCAAGACATTTCACCTGTTCTATAGCAATAAAACACATAATAAAATAGCTAATGTTTTATTGCCCAAAGGAAGTTGATCATAATTTATGTCTAGCAGCGTATCAAGATAGCTTCTAAGATGGAAGAAGAAATCTCTGGCATTTACTGACCCGTAGCTGTAGACATGCAGGCCTTAGAGAAAAAACTTAATCCTTTCTAATCAATTTAGAAAAACAGCCCTACTTCATCCTTTAGAGAGAAAGAAATTAAAATCTATCTGCTGTCAGACACTCATATTTTATTGCAGGAGGTTATTTGCTACACAAAGTGCTGAAAATAGGTGGGTACCAGTGGATGTGCTCTGTGATGGGTTGAGGTTTCATAAGTTCCAAGAATAAATCACAATGCATATCATGCAAAATATAATGGTCACTACACCTGGAATCATCATCAAGTCATTAGAAACCTAAACATTGACAAGATTGACATTTATGAAAGACAGAAGTACAAATTTCATGAGTATTTTTTACCACCCAAATACTGAAAATAACAAATGGTTTGGTTGTAGTTATATCCCTGTAAATCTGAGAGAATTTGGCGGTGATTTAAAATGATATAGGTTAGAAATGTGTTTTGGCAGGTTGTGTGTAGGGAATATTTTGGGATGACAATTATCCCCCTGGACCTAGCAGAACAGAAGCTGAGGAAAAAATGAAATGACTTGTCAGATGACTATCAGAACTTCTGGGTAGCTGTTGTGTATCCCAAAAAGATATGTGGAAGTCCTAATCCCCATTCCCTATGAACATGACCTGATCGAAACATAGGGTCTTTGAAGATATAATTAATTTAAGATGAGGTTATAGTAAATTAGAAGGGCCTTAATCTAATGATTGCTGTCCTTATAAGAAGAAGAAAATTTGGATACACAAGGAGTGTACCATGCAAAGATGTAAAGTGGACAGACTCATGATACAAGAGGTAGAAATTGAACAAGCCAAGGAATGCGAACAATAGCCACCAACCACCAGAAACTAGGAGACACAACAAAGAATCATTCTCCGGAGACTTGAGAGAAATCATGGTCTTGCTGACACCTGGATTTTGGACTTCTAGCCTCCAGAACTGGAAGAAAATAAATTTCTGTTTGCTTAAGCCATCCAATCTGCGGTACTTTGTTAAGGCAGCCCTAGGAAACCCATCCATTGGTATTGTTAGTTCTGTGACATGCAAATAAAGTGAATACTTTCCAAGAAGTGAATCAGACTCTTTCACTGGGTATCTGTATCTGGGACATTAATGTTGCTGCAAACGACCTAAGGTTTTTATTCTCATTTTGGATATGAAAAGTCTGTTTTGCAATATGCGGGAAGAGGAAATACAGTAAATCTAGGTAGAGATGAAGAAGGTGACTTCTTCAGTCAATGCAGTGATTTGCCATTTATGTGTCCTTCCCTGGGTGGAAATTATTATCGTGTCCTAAGCAAAAGGGAATTGACACCACTGCGAGAGTGGCTTGTGGGGTTCAAGTAACCTTTCTGTATTTTTCTTTCTTTGTCCTGATGGCAGTATCAGCTTTAACATATGCTAAGTTCTCCTTGCAGTCATGGGTGATGCAAATTCACCATTTTCCATAGTGATACTGTATTTCCCATAGAAATTCTGCTGCATAGGAAGATGCTGACTCTGATGGGTATCCATTTTTCAACTGCTAAATCCTCACCAGTTTCTAGTCTCCTCCATTTGTTCACCATTGCTGAAGAAAGTATTTTTGTCTCATGTTGGTAATTGAGACACGGTTGTGTCAGAGTTGGGCTGATTTCATATTAAATTATCTTGGTCCATAAGAAGGAAGAATGGGCAAGTTTTGTTTAGTATGATTTCCCTTGTCCAGGAAAGGCAACTGATAGCTGATGAGCACTGGGGAGGGAATTACAGCTAGAGGAAGCTGAAGCAGGGACTTGCCTCTTTGTTGACAACTTCCTCTCCATGTTTGTTGAGGGAGCACCTAAATGAACAGGACGGTACCCCATTTCTATCCAGTGAGTGGCATATCTTCACAGTAGTCCTGAGCATTCTCCCACTCGCTGTTGTCCCCAATAACTATGAAAAATTGCTCTTCAGGATAGGGTCCCTGTCCCATGTGCTATTTTTCATTTGCTCAGCTGAATCCTTCACAGAGTGAATGGTGGCAATCATGCATCATTGGTGTTCCCCACATGCCCTTCCTCTGCTTCCTGGGTATGTTGTAGTCAGTAGTAAATATCAAGAATGGATCCTGATCTCATGTTGTTTTGAAACTAACTCTTCTTAGATGTGCTCATGTGACTTACGTTTTTAATATTTATATACTTTTAATTTTGGAATATCTTTAAATTTACAAAAGTTGTAAAAATAGTAGTGAGTTTCTGTATACTCTTCACATATATTTTTCTTAATACTAACATTTTATACAACCAAAATACATCTGTCATGGTGAAGACATTGACATTGGTATAATACTAATAACTAAAGTACAGATTTTATTCGTACTTTATCAGTTTTCCCACTAATATCCTTGTATTATTCCAGGATCTAATCCAGAACATCACTGTGCATGTAGATGTAATTGAGTTTGACTACCTAGCAAAGGCCACCAAATATTTTCTCCCTTTCATTTCCTTATGGGAAGTCACTTGAACTTGATCTTCATGTAGATGTTTTTCTCCTGAATTGAATTATGATTTGACTATTTCTTTTATCACTTTAGTTCCTATTTATTTTTATAGAAAAGTTTAAAGTTATTGAGTATGTATGGCCCTTTTTCTAGTTTCCAAGAATAATACAGATTATTTTCTGTTTCTATTTCTCTTCATCTCTACTTTATATTTTGGGGGGTGTTAAACTTAGAGCTCACATCATCATCTTCAATAAGATGCACTAAACTTGCCTCTCAAATACCATTTTCACTTGTAAGCAAATAGTAATTTCATAAAACATAAAATGCACTGGACTCGCAAATGGAACCATTAGGTAACATTTCTTTTCATATCCAAATGCACTGAGTTCAACCTAAGAGTCTTTCTAACTGAGAGCCTACACTACCACAAAGTCCATTCTGAAGGAAAAATTCTGAAGATTCAAGTTCAAGTCCATTTTTGTTTCCTCAAATCTTCCAAGGCCCTGTCTTCAAATGCATACACAGAATTCCTAATATTTTATCACAATTAATCTTTTTGTTTATTATGTTGTATATTCATGGATCCACCCAATCTGATACCAAATATCTTTCTTCCACACTCATGTGGTTAAGTCACGGTAGTAAAGTCCTCATGAATGTGGTGATTCATGGAATTGGAGCAGATATGTACTCCCCCATCTGTTGCCTTTCATTATGCTTTTAGATGGGCACCTCGTGTGTTCATTGATTTACTCATAGACCCTCTGTGTATTGTATATCCATTTTTAAATTCGGTGTGTGTATTCTACCACATACATTTGTACATCAGCCTAGCGAAACACATGGAGGTACAGAATTATTATTTTTTGAGAGTTAGCTCCACTCTAGATGACCACACTGCCTGTCACCTTACTACTCTACTGTGATTATAGGCCTCTAAAGGATTTAGAGTCAGCATTATCCTAATTTTCCATTTCTTTCTCCTTTCTGAGAAGGTGCACTCTGACTTGCTACAGACACTTAGCCAATTTCTCTTTACATTAAAGTCCATCAAATTATAAACACATTAAATTATCAAATCTATTTTCGCCTTCAGACAGGACTGATGTGGTTTACAGATAAGAATTAATGTACAAATGAATCCTAGGGTATATCTTGAATAGGGGTATTGTCAGACAATTATCAATTAATTTTAAATAAACCTTGCAAATCTTCCCAGCAGAATCTGGGACAGACTGAGTTGTGTGGCTCTAGGACAAGGGCCATTTCCCCCCTCAAGCACCCAAGCAGTGCAGAGCCCTCCCTTCACACAGCCAAATATTGGTCTGCTTGGGCCTGATGAACTATACTGGCCCTACTGTAACAACTCCTTGAGACCTTACCTCACCACAAAGGTGTGTGAGTACCCAGGGGGTAGCAGCTAGACTTGGTATACCCTGGGACATTTGCTGAGTGGCCTCAGACCCAGCACTGACACTGGGTTTGAACCTTTT
>NW_005353324.1:1749209-1756542 GCF_000412655.1 Myotis brandtii | reverse complement strand
TATATTCTATTGATTCCAGAGAGAAAGGGAGAGGGAAAGAGATAAAAACATCAATGATGAGAGAGAATCATTGATTGGCTGCCTCCTGCACGCCCCCTCCCCCCCAACTGGGGATTGAGCCTGCAACCTGGGCATGTGCCCTTGGCTGGAATCGAACCTAGGACCCTTCAGTCCACAGGCCGACACTCTATCCACTAAGCCAAATCAGCCAGGGCTGGGTTTGAACCTTTACCAATCTGGTGAACACCACTCACCTTTACCTGATGACTCACTATAAACCTACCTCATGCAACTCAAATACCGCCAGAGGCTCAATCAGTAACTGAGCCTAACAGACTGCTGGCAGGCAGGGGCAGGCAGAGGCAGATCATGGGATGCCTGAGGACTTTTGCTGACCTGTCACCAGGCCCAGTGCTGGTAACAGGTGGCCTTGGTGCACAGCTTGGTCCTTCCCGTGCACACCCATGCCCAGCAGAGGCAGTCACAAACTGTAGATCACTTTGTAGCTCCAAACAGGTTGCCCAGGGCTAGTCACAGGAAGCATCTGACATTGACCTGCATGAGAGCCAATGTCAGAAGCTCCGAACCAACACACACAGTGGCTAGCTTCAGGCTACACTAGAGCAGGAAACAGTAAGCTTCACAAGAGGTGTATCCAAAGGGAGCTCTCAGCAGGCACCAGACCCTGCTGAGGCAAATTCAGTCATGTGGTCAGCACCCACACTGCAGTTCACACAGCACGATCAGAATTGAGCCTCGCCTGGCCAGTATGAGTCAGTGGTTGAGCATCAACCTATGAACCAGGAGGTCAGTTCCTGGTTAGGGCACATGCCTGGTTTGCAGGCTCAATCTCCAGTAGGGGACATGCAGGAGAAAGCCAATCAATGATTCTCTCTCATCAGTGATGTTTCTATCTCTCTCTCCCTCTCCCTTCCTCTCTGAAATCAATACAAACATCTTAAAGGGAAAAAAAAAGAATTGAGACTCACAGTCGGCCAGCCTGAAGGTTGATCCCATGCATGAATAGGCCAATGGCAACCAAGACTCAATTATAACAGGAGGGCCCATCACCCACACAAGGGACATTTCTGGAGCACCCAGTGCAGGTGCCACTGGATCACACCTACTACATAACACCATCCTATCAAGACTGGGAGTCATAGCAGATCTACCTAATACATTGACACAGACACAAAGAGGCAGCTAGAAAGGGGAAACAAAGAAACATGTCCTACATAAAGAACAGGAGAAATCTCCAGAAAAAAAGCTAAATGAAATGGAAGCAACTTATCAGGTATCAAGTTCAGAAAAATGGTTAAAAGGATGTTGAAGGAACTTATTGAAAACTATAAGGAACTTTGTGAGAACCACAACATCATGAAAAAGGACATGGAAACCATAAAAAGAACCAGTCAGAAATAAAGAATATACTATCTCTAATGAAGAATACACAGGAAAGAGTAAACAGTAGGTTAGATGAAGCAGAGGATCAAATCAGTCTTTTGGAAGACAAGGTAGATAAAAACCCCCAACCAGTGCAGCAAAGAGAGAAAATAGTTTTTAAAAAATGAGGATTGTTTAAGGGATCTTTGGGACAGCATGGAATGTAACATCTGCATCATAGGGGAATGAACAAAAATCTCTAACAAACAAAATAGAAACAGACTCATAGGAAACAGACTGACAGCTGTCAGAGGGGATGCAGGGTTGTGGGGCTGGGTGAACAAGGGGAAGGGATTAAGCAAAAAAACCCCAAAAACATATAGACACAGACATCAGTATGGTGATTACCAGAGGAAAAGGGGAAGTGGGTGGAGGTAGAAGAGGGTAGAAGGGGTATAAATGGTGATGGAAGGAGATTTGATGTGGAGCGGTGAACACACAATACAATACACAGATGATGTGTTATAGACTTGTACACCCAAAACCTATATAATTTTCTTAACCAATGTCACCCCAATAAATTCAATTTTTAAAAAAGAACAAAATGCATGTCACCAAACTAGTTAATTTTCACTCTCTTTCCCAGGCCTCTGGACTTTGATCCACCCTCCAGGATATTAAACAAACAAACAAATAAAACTTGCAAGTGTCTCAGGATTGATTCAATTGGTTAATGTCGCATCCAGCAAACATAACAGCATAAAATAGCAGTTCACAAAGTTAAAAACACACACACAAATGGCCTTTCCCCAGAGATCACATTATGTTTTCAAGGACACAAAGAACGCTGCGATATAACCTAGAGGAAAATATTAACTTTGGGGATTTGCCAAAATCCTACCTTACTCTTTTACAGATGGGCCAAGAGGTGTAAACAGCAAGGGCTCCTGCTGGAACCGTGGGGTTGCATTCTATTGTTTGTTTTTTTCCTTCATGAGTGGAGTGGCCTTTCTCTCTTTCTGTCATAGGATGTTCTGCTACTGATCCGATCTCTCCTTTGGAAACCTTCTTAGAGAGTCTTTGAGCATTTCTCATGTAATTCTTGTTTTAAAACAAACTGCAGTTAGTAGAGCTAAACTCTTCCTGGACATAGTATTTCCCACTCCCTATGTTTTGGGATTAAATATTATTTTCTTTCTCCTTAGAAGGAATGAATCCTATAAAAGTTAAAGTCCATATCTCAGAAACATATAGACCAGTTCCTCTCCCCTTCACTCGCCCAAGAAGTTTTTAATAATCAGAATTGGCTGCAAAGGGTACGATCCAGAAACCACCCTGAGAAGTCCTCAAAATATTTCCTCTTTGGAATGAACCAATAGTGCAGATCAGAGGATGAAGGACAGAGGAATTTGTTGTGGATATTAAGTGTCTATAGACAAATTTCTACCACGATTCCAATTTCTTAGAGGGCTTGCAGGAAAAACACCCCTGCCTCAATTTAGCTTCCTTATAAATACTTTGAAAGCTAAAGTGGTAAGTTCTATAAACAGTAACTTTGGTAGATTAAAGATGGCTGCAAATACTTTGCTACTCCTTCCCTTTGAGATGTGGAGTCAAATTTTCTTCCTCTGGAATGTGGGCTGGCCTTAGTGACTTGCTTGAGTAATAGACCATGACAAGAATGCTGTTCTGGGATTTCTGAGGCTGGGTCTGAAGAAGGCTTACAGTTCTGTCCTGGCACCCTGGAAGCCAGGTGTTCTGAGCGAAAGTCACTCTCTGAGCCCACAAGGCTGTGAGAAGCCAGAGGCAAGTGGAGAGGCCCTAAAAGATGAGACACCACATGGAGACAGAGTGGCCGAGGAGCTCTGAAACCAAAAACACGTGAGTGAAAAAGTTAGGTTGAAAGAGCATCTTCCATGCCCAGTTGGCCCAATTAATGCCACATGGATCTGAGATGAACTCCAGCTGAGTCATTCCTGAGTTCCTGAACTGCAAAATTGTGACCCCCACCCCCCCAAAAAAGGCTGCATTAAACACTGCAAGTTTTGTGGCAGTTATCCATAGACAATAAACCGAAACAGTAACCAAGTCAAATATTTAAAAAAAAACACACAACATGAGTAGATATTTAATGCGCTGAACCAGATTAAGTTGGACAAATTTTACAAATCCATGCATTTTTTAAAAATTCTATCATCCAGACCACTAAGGATCAAAGCACCATAATTAGCTAAAACCTAGCCTGCAAAGCTTGTCCTTCAAGAAGATCACAGATGCACTGCAATCCAGACCGGAGCGGGTGTGCTGCGCCCGCATATCTGCCCTCCTGAACCAAACTCCCATAACATTTAGACATCACCCAGGACCGCAGTGAATAGCTCCTAGTCAAGCTTGGCAAAACCCCAGAAATATTGGCCAAGCGGAATCAAATGCCAAAATTGCAGCCCAGCCATTATTTAGCATTTCTTAATCAAGTTCATTGCAGTCTATGGGTACGTAGGAAGATGGTTAGCGTGCTGTGCTGACATCACAAGCCTTAGATTCCAAGGTAACTGCATGCCTTCTCCTATGAACATATATTATGGATAAAACATTCTCTACTTCTTAATGAACATCAACAAGTAAATCCCTAAAAGGACAAACAAGAGAAACTCTGAAAATGTTATCTCATTTAAAACTCCCAATTTTATTGCACGATTCTTTCTATTGTTTGATATATATGTTTTTCTACAACATAGAGCAGTGCCAATTTTAAACAGCCACTCGAAAAGTCTGAAACAATTAGCCTTCCATTTCCAACATGCAATTTCAGCTTTTACTCTGCTTTAAAGAAGCATCCTCCTCCTTGTGACTTTCTGATGCCATTTCTCTACCGTCTTGGCCTGCTAGGAAAGAAACACCCACTCGCTGGGCAAACAGGTCAAAGAAAGTAGATTGCTATTTTTTTGTTCTACGCTAAAAACAGAAAATCCCAGGAAATAGCTAGGTCTCAAACCACCTATTATGTTCTGACAATTTACTTTAGTTATGGCTTTGAGAAATTTAGAATTCTTTTTTTCCCTTCAATTTAAATCTCTGCTGGTAGACGGTCCACCCATGCTGCAGCCTCCATCTCAACCTTCACACTCTTGCTGTTGAAGGATTTATATCAATTGGGGATTCATTCTGATCATCTCTTGACATTTGCAGGAAGGCCTTTTCTGTCCTTTTGGGTAAATGAGTGGAACACCACTTATACCAAAAGATAATTATGAATGAAATTGTAGACATTTAAAATTCTAAACAGCACCAAGGTACAACTTTTTGTAGTTGTCTTCCTCTTTTCAGGTCCAAGGACAGCTTCCTTCCAAATTTGGGGATAATCCTTAAACCAATCGCAAGTTGAGTCAGGAATCTACGGAGAAGTAGAGTACCTGGGTTTGGTAGACTTTTTTCTGGCAGCTTGATTTTGAAAATTGCATGAGTCAAATCAAATTTCTAAACTGGGTACTGCCTTTTCTACTGTGGTGTCATTTGACTTCACAGTAGTGGACAACATTATTTCTCTGTGGTGAATCCCTGTTTTAAACCACCATCTCTATGAGGCACCAAGTCTCAGTGGTAACCCAGAAGTACCCACTGTGGGAGCCGTATCTCTCTCACTCATTATGGTCTGAGGGATCATTTCCTTCCATTTGGCTTCATAACATTTGCTTGTACAATTCTCCTCACTCCACAGTCTGTAAAGATCCTCCCACTCACTCTGAACGACCCATCCTGGGCCCCTCACTGGGACTTACATGTTCTTTCCATAAAGAGACAAAAAACCCCCAGCATCTGAGAGCTTCAGAGTGCTTTCTTCCTCTGTTCTTGTTTTTAGATTTGCAATCTGTGCTTTTCTATGACCAACTCTAGGTCCAGTGAATTGAATGTGATTACATTCTCAGGAGTCACTCTCTTAGGGGATATGCTGTAGGGTACCCCATTCTGTTTGTGATGCCAAGTTGTTACTTCTGACTTTGAAGTGGCTACTGGACTCAGAATTAGTAAACTATAGCTGGGAATAATGTCATAGAAAATTATATCGATACAGTCCAGAGGAGAAATCATTTCACCCAAACCTAAGTCTACATTTATCCTAAGGAGACCCCCAGGACTGGTTCCTTGATGCATACAGACTTCCTGGTCTTTATCACATCCCATTGCACTGTAATTGTTGAGCAAGGATGGTGGGTCATCTTAAGGTTGCTTGTTACGTAATATCTTAGTAGCAAATTTCCTTGTCTTAACTCAATGGTCTCTGGAGCAAAAATACAACCACTCTTTTAATACATACAATTGGGGTTAGCAGTTGCCTGCACAGTGCTAGTTTCAACCTACAAACTCAAGCTCATATAATAATATTTGTACATAGAACTGATCAGTTCTACAATAATTTTTCTATTGGTTTAATGGGTACAAACTATTATAGAGTTTGTTGTGTTGCCTAAGAGTACCATAAGAATATGGCATCTTTATGGAACAGTTGGGGAGAATGAGCAAGGAAGAGAGCCTGGAATATAGTAAGTACTCAACAAATATTAACTATAATCTATCTATCTATCTATCTATCTATCTATCTATCTATCTATCTATGCCTAAGCGACCATCCGACCATTCAACTGGTAGCTATGACATGCACTGACCACCAGGGGACAGATGCTCAATGCAGGAGCTGCTGAGCTGCGGTGACTTGGCAGCTGTGGTTCTCGGGTGATGCACCCGGAACCAGAGAGAAGGGAGCCCGATTCTGGGGTGAGTCATCCAAGAACGGCTCTCTCACAATCTGGGACCTCTTGGGGGATGTCAGAGAGCATGTTTCAGCCCGATCCCTGCAGGCCAGGCTGAGGGACCCCACCGGTGCACGAATCCGTTCACCGGGCCTCTAGTAATAATAATAACCTGCTTCAATCATATTCTCTGATTGTTGCCAAAGGTGGATATTAACATTTTCTTCCTTCCTTGTAGCCATTCATTTGAATTTTTAGTATGAAAATACTGAAATATAGTTCTAAACAGGAGCCAAACCCAGCAGATACAGATTTCACTAAATCCACACTATTCTTTGTTAGCAGTGGCATCAAAATCCTGGCAGAATACATAATGGTCTGAAGAAATGATTAATTATCAAAAAATATTTCTGTGTGGAAACGGAATACAGGAAATACTAAAGAAAAAAACCTAAATGTCAGTCTGTATTCAGTGAGCTTAAGAACTCCCTCCTACTCTGAATATCCTAGTGCATTTGCCAAAAGCAGTGATTGAGTATTAACTGAATTGAAGAAAAATAGTAGAGCTGCCAAATGAAATTTTGTGACATATTTGTGAATACATTTATGTTATCAAACTTTAATTCAAAAATATTTTATGGGTATGCTATTAAGAGGACTTCCTAGGTCAGAAATTCAAAATTTACTTAAACTTAAGATAATTGGGTATGGAAAGAAGAAAAAATGGCGACCAGCAGGAAGGTAGGGAGGGAGAGAGTGTGAGAGTGCAAGGAAGTGATAGAGGAGTGTGTGGACGTGTGTGGTGTGTGTGTATGAGCTAGGGACAGCTAGATTCTGCAGGTCTTCTAAGGGGCTGCTAAACCGGGCAGTCTTAGGCGGCGGAGTCCAGCTCCCGGCGCGGACACTCCTAGGCGGCCAGCCCAGGCACAGCGACCACGCCATCTTGGGAAACAGAGCTGCTTGAGACTAGGATCCTGGCCTCAGCACCACCCAGTCTGATCTCAGACGCATACCAGGACCCTGCAGCCACTGGGGACAGAGACCTGCGACCACAGCTACAGACCTGCGGACACCAAAAGTTCGGAGATCCCCGCGGCAGATCCGTGAGTAACAGAGCCCACCCCCCCTTCCCGCAGGCTCGCGGGCAGCGCCATAGTAACTGATAGACCCGCCCCTTGCCGGGGCCTCAGTGCTGCAGGAAC
>NW_005353324.1:1725505-1744281 GCF_000412655.1 Myotis brandtii | reverse complement strand
CAACAAGTGCGGGGGAAAAAAAGGAGAAACATGTAATACTCTGTGTAATAATTTAAGCAATAAAAATATATATTTAAAAAAAAAAAAAAAAAAGATAATTGGGTATGGACTTCTATTACCCGCCCCCCCCCAATAATGTACTTATCTATAAACAAAATGTTCTCCCAAAAAATAACCTCTACATAAATAAAGTACATGCACATCATCTAATTTTCATCTTTGGAACCTTTGAAAAATGTTGTGTTTATAAGGCAAAACCATGGAAATATTATCTGACAAGACCTTGGCAAGCTCTCAGCTGTCAGGGCACTAAATACTGCTACAATGACATCTCTGAAGCAATTCAGAATTGGTGGCTCAAAGGGCAAGAAACCCTGGAACATGGTCCAAACTCGAAGCCGAGGATTGCTTCACAAGGTATGCCTTCTTAATGAGATTGTTCAACCTGAGCTTTTATGAAAATTGTTCCAATTAATAGTCTTATATGATGGATATGGAATCGTAGTTATGCATTTCCATTCCGGTTCGCTTTGTGCAAGAGCAATCATCCTTAAAGGCTCATAATTTCTTTTAATTGAATATTTCATTACCAGGCGAGGGTACAGAGAGCAGAACTAATTTTCCTTGCCTTTTATTTAGCCCACTTGATTTGGGAGTAAGTGCTTATGATGTAGGGCTAAGAAGCAATCATTATTCTTGTCTCTAAAATTAAATTGCTGAACAATAGAGAGCAAATTATTTTACGTTCTATGCCTCAGTTTCTCTTTAGGCAAAGTGAGTTTTTGACAATGAAATTTCAAAAAAAAAATGTAACATTAACGTGGACAGACTCTCTTCCACTTAAAGCCTAAATGTATTGTTATTCTTATTAAGAAAACCTATACACATTTCACTTCCTTTATCTCGCTTTCCAGTCTGGGGCTGGCTGCACTTCACTCAGTAAAGTTTAAGATGGTGGAAAAAACAGCCGATGAGGATTAGATAACTTTCAAATTCATCCTGGTTCCATCATGAACTTGGCCATGCAACCTTGGCCAAGTCAGGGGGCTGCTTCAAGACTCATCTTCTCATTGGTCCTTGTGTCCTATTTGCCCTCACCAGGCTTTGCGGAGTAGCTGTTTCTTGTCTGTGCATCACTACAGAAGCATTCCATCCCTGATGATACGTGTGATTATGGGGTTCCTTAAAGAGAAACGGGCACTAACCCTGCCATGTGTCACACCTGTGCTTACTCGTCAGTCACTACCAGGGCCCAGGCCTCCCCTGTCACCCAACATCATTCTGACTCTCATTCGGGTGCTGCTCTTTACCTTCCCCAATCTTCCTGTTCTGTGTTCCAAACTCCCCACTTAATTCCCTCTGTAATCTGCCAGCTCTCCAATCCTTCAATCACACCATTATTTACCATCTACTCATTCTCTCCTGATTTTTCTTCTCTTTGCTCAGATCAAATGCACTGTGCTATTAGAATCTTTTCCTTCCAGATAATCATAATTCTCTTATATTGTTCCCCCTCTATTTTACCTTTTGAGGAAAACCTCAAACCTTGAATAAACGCTGCTATATATCTTCTTCATGTCTACACCTAGGCCAGTTGAACATTGCTGGGGAAAATCACATGGTTAACGCTTCACTATACCTTAATCATCTCAAGTCTCAATTTGGCACCTAATATAGCCTCCAAACCCAACTATGTTTCTCCAATAGGTTCATTTTTCTACTCCATAAGGCATATCTATCTGTTCAAAGCTCCAAAACCTATTTCTTACTCCCTCATTCAGCAGAAAGCTTGCCTCAAATTTTATGGAGAAAGTGGTCTTAAGAAACAAACTCATATTTTCCAACCAGGAACCCTACAAACCTTCCTAAATTAATTTCCATCTTATCTTTGACTCTTCCTCCTCTTGAAAGCAAATTGTTCCTTTTTCTTCTCTGTGGAATCATTTAATTTACAACTTCCTTGTTGCTAAATTTAATTGACATATTTCTGTCCTCGTCTCTATCTCAGCATTTCCTTTTCTCTTCATGGGAATTCCGATGATGGTTGCGTAATTGTTTCTTGGTCCCTTAACCTATTTTGGATAGCCTTTCCCCTCTGGTGTCTATGTTACCTGAGGCAGGAACATGTTTATCCTCGTACTGTTTCCTCCCGGGGGACTGGCTCATTTCCAGAGCATTGTAATCATTCTATAAATATTCATTAAATAATGAATTAAATAATGAATAAAGAAAAAAGGTTTACTTAAAGTTAATTTAAGGGTCAAATAATATTATGTAGGTCAAATCACTTTTGAAAATATTAAGGTGCTAAAGAAGGCATTTGTACTCCATTTCTGTTCTGCACTGAGTGATAGGCCTCCGACTATTTTCATCCCTCTATCGTGCAAGCCACCTTTTTGGCCTCATTCATAAATCTTCACAAATTCTATCTCATGCAGGAAGCCTGCACAGACCAGGTTGGTCGGGAGAAAATTCTTATCTCCCTCACATACTTATGCCTAGCAACTGTCTTTCCCACATGTCCAATTTTGTTTCCAAGATTTTTTTTTAAAAAGTGACAATTATGTGGAAAAAAACAACAACACAAGAACCGTAATTAACTCTAAAGAATTAATGTTAATTTTTTTTCATTTGTGTATATATGTTTCAGTTTTCAGCATGGGGTTGGTATGGCTTTAAGGCTCCATGTACCCCATGATATTTTGGTACTTTTAGCGTTATGTGAGATGCAGGCTTAGCCACGAGACAGGCCTAAATGTTTAATAATGGAGGACTTTCCTTCCTTGTTTAATAGGCTCATTTGAACTAAGGTCTCCTGCTTGTGGGGTCCTCCAGTTCACATGGTTAAAATCCACTCATCATGGCTCCTTGCTCTTACAAGACAGCTTGTGTAATGGGTATACCACACACAAGGTCTTTGTGAACTAGAACCTCACTTTCTATCTATAATTCATTTTATTTTTTTGTGCCTTTATTATAGCCATCTCAAACACCTCTGGAACTTTGAAAAATGATGGCTTAGTGCCTATGAACCGAACGCTCTCTCATGCCTCTGAAAGGACAGAATGGGACTGACTCCATTTTATACTGCGTCCTCCATCTTGTATAGCTGTGTCCCTGACCCCTCTTCCAAGAAAAAACCACAGAATGTGTCAGTTACCCAGCCTGCCCTTAAATCAGCCAATGGGAATGCAAGGGGAACTAACCTAAGGCCAAAAGTATGCTGACCACCCCCTGTCTTTGTGTAACCAGACCCTAGTCACACCCTGCCTTTGTGTCACTAGCCCCTAGCCCTCACCCAACCAATTAGAATTGGCCAACTCAGTGGTCCAAGTATGCCCCCACATCCAGACCCCAAGCCCTATAAAATCTTTGTTCTCTTGGGACTTGGGGCTCTTCGCATGCTGCCGCTGCGTCGGTAGGGGCGGAGAGACCGGGCTCGAGCTTGAATAAAAGCTCTTTGCTTTTGCATCGGACTCGGCTCCCTGGTGGTCTTTGGGGATCTTAAAATCTGGGCATAACACCTCTCCACTTTGTTTATCCCATGCCTTCTCCCTGAGAGCTCTCAACCTTTTCTTTTCTTTTTCTCTAAGAAAACAACTATTCATCCTCAAGAATCAGCGCAAACTTTACCTCCTCCATGAAGCTTTATTTAACCTCTCTGGAAAGAACTAAGTGCTCCTTCTTTGGAGGTGTCATATCTTCAGGATATTCTTGTGAAATATCTGTATCTATATTCATATTGAAGCAGGAATTTTGGGGGAACACAGGCAGGCTTAGGGATTTTTTTAGAATTGGGGTCCATGGAAAAGCACGGGGCTGCAGACTGGGAGAAGGTACATTTCCATAACACAAGGAAGCCAGGTGCAGTTACATCTCCATAAGACAAGGGAGCAGCAACAGTTGCATTTACATAAGGCATGGGAACTGGAAGTAGCCAAGAAAGGTCTACATTTACAAAATAAAGAGAAGGAAGCCCTTCATTCAGATGGAAAAGAAGAAAGCCCAGAGGAATGAAAGGACTATGAGGGAGGAGGGCCTTAGGAATCACTATAGTAACCAATTCGAAGGGGAATATTGACCAATCAGAGGGGATGTCAGGACACAGGATCTGCAGCCTTTATAAGCCATAGGGAAAAGGAACTCAGTGGGACCCTTTCCCCCTCCCTATGTGGGAGTTCATTCTGTGGGACCCTTTCCCCTCCCTACGTGGGAGTCTGTACTTGTTCTTCAATAAATCTCCATCTTTGCTATACCACTTTCTGTCCATGGACTCATTCTTCGATTCCGGCGGACAAAGAATCCAGGTTCCAGTCCAAAAATTCGCTATCAATACTTATAACTCCAGGTGTGCCACTGACGTCCCATTCCATGTGAATTATACTCCTTGGAGTACACAGGATACAATCTTGTTGGCCAGTTTTGGTGATTATCTATATCACATTTTTATATCTCCTATCTATGTCATATGTACTTCTTCACATTGGAGCCTTTAATCCTCAAGGCTACTTTGGTCTTTTCAGGACATCCTTGATTACCTGTATTCTTTTTATTGCAGCCTCTATGTTTACTGCGTTTTCCTTATCATTGTAAAAGCAAGTATGATGACTCGCCTCATGTTTAAATATGGTAGAATTTCTACAGTAACCTCTGACCTCTCTACCCATTCCTGCTTCTATCTCTCAGTTGGTTACCTATTTTGAAATAAAAGACAAAGTGTTACTTTTAAGTCCTCTCGAGCCTCAGGACTAATTCACAGCTCCCTTTTGCTCTGAAACACAAACATTGCTCTATGGGTAAAGCCCCCAAGATAAGAGTCAAGGCAGTCAGAGTTAAAATGTGGCATGTATACTAATAAAGATGTTTCACATTTGCTTACTGTAAACCTGTAAACCTCTTTAGTTCAGCTTAGTCTGTAGGGGTCCAGTTCTGTTTCCTGTTCTCACTGAAATGTCAACTGTAATTTAAAGCAGTCAGTCAAGATTTAAAATAGAGTAAAGCAATTCTAGGTCTTGGGGTCAAAGTTTGGAAAGCATTTGTGCTTCATTGGAAACCATGTTGCTTCTGTAACTAGTAGTGTCCCCCTATAACAGTGGTGGCGAACCTTTTGAGCTCGACGTGTCAGCATTTTGAAAAACCCTAACTTAACTCTGGTGCCGTGTCACATATAGAATTTTTTTGATATTTGCAACCATAGTAAAACAAAGATTTATATTTTTGATATTTATTTTATATATTTAAATGCCATTTAACAAAGAAAAATCAACCAAAAAAATGAGTTCGTGTGTCACCTCTGACACGCGTGTCATAGGTTCGCCATCACTGCAGTATAAGTTCAGAAATCAATGTGGGTTTTTTTTTGGCCTCTACTTATTTGAACATTCTATTTAATAACAATTATTCTTCTGCTGGGCGCTGAATATTAAAAAGCTAAAGAGGACAAATATCTCCCTCAGATAATTTGCCTGTGGTTAGCATTGCCAGTTGGCTAGTGGGCAATGATAATGAAGCCCACATCCCAGGTTTCCCAGGATTATCCACCAGTAACCTTGCTCTGGTATAATGGCCTCAATCCCACTTTTAACCCTGGAGAATTGATTTATGATTTTTTAAAATATATTTTATTGATTTTTTACAGAGAGGAAGGGAGAGAGACAGAGAGTCAGAAACATCGATGAGAGAGAAACATCGACCAGCTGCCTCCTGCACATCTCCTACTGGGGATGTGCCCACAACCCAGGTACATGCCCCTGACCGGAATCGAACCCGGGACCCCTCAGTCCGGCTTTGGCAATTTATGATTGTTAATCCATGATCTCAATAAACACTTAGAGGGGATACGGATATATGTACGCAAAATCCACTACAACTAATATAAAAACAACTTATGGTTTTACTTAACAATAAAATTTACTTTATCAACAGGTTAGGTGAACTTGATCAGTGTTAAGGCATTAAGTATAACTTTCATGTTGATTGTGCTCCAATCTCTGTCTCCCATTTCTGATAATGATTGAATGACAGAAACTTATTTTTTATTCATTTTTTTTCTGTAGACATTTGTTGAGGAACAAAGAACAATGGCTATACACACGTTTCATTATATTACCTTTTAAAAGGCATACTTAAAGTTCAAGGAGGGAAACAATTCTTTGGACGTGTTAGCCTCCAATAGCCTCATTGTTAAGGTGGCAGTATCGACCTGACATCAGGATGGATTCTTTTTTCAGTGTTTCTTCATCATGGTATTCAGTCGGAAAGCTTTGCAAGTGTGTGCTCTCAAAGAGACAGCCCCGACAGGTGGCCAGAGCCATGGGTAAAGAACTCTTTGCCTGGGTAAAAAGGATATTTATGAGGTGGTGTGTAATGCCATGATCCACATGGGATTAAGGCCATGAAAGATTACACACACCTCAGGAGGTACTCTTCGGCCTACCTTAAAAATATCCCTCTTGATGTAAGAAGGATCCTGAACTTTTAAAACAAGTTTTACCCATTAATGAATCGGGTTGCATTGAGATCCCAGGTATTTTCATCCCCTAAATTGTCAAACAGGAACAACTTAGACTTTTAAGGTCTTCGTTTTCTAAATTTTTTTTTAAAGTGCTGGGACTAGGTCAGATAATCTATCAGGACCTCTCAAATACTAAAGGCTGTGATTATCTGGAACAGGTAGTTATGGGAGCGACAGGGACATTTCGCTTCTGGACTAGCTCCATTATGAGCCTGTTTTATCAACAGGACACCAGCTTCGCTGCAGCAGAGTCCAAAAGACTCATGGGCTGGGTGGTTTCCTTGTAGATTTTGGTCAGCTATTCTCACACAAGAAATCACAGAAAAACCATCTCATCATGCTCACAGTGGGAGAGCATTATTGTACTACCTAAATTAGGCCAAGGACTGAGCCACAGTGGGGACTGAACTGCCTCTTTAAAAGCTGCAGTCTCCCCAAGTCAGGGTAAAGGGCACCATCAAGGGAAACCCGCATCAAGGCTAATGAGGACCTGACTGAAAGCAGCCAGGGGACTACTTTAGAAAACTGCCTTCCTGCTAGTGCCTGAATCTAAACGCTACCATTCTCCAGGAAAATACTTTACCTGGGCCTCCTCGCTGCTGCCAACCCACTAACGTAATTCTGGGGGAAGAAGAACAGGTGCGGCTGGGTCTGTCCCAGCCTTCTTTACCCTTCACCTTCACGGTGGGGCTCACTGCAGACCCACAGAGATCAGCTGCCTGTAGAAATGACCTTGGAAGGCCTTGTGTGCTCTGAACAGCGTGGTGCGCCTGTAATTTTTGTTTGGTTGTTGTTTCAGTGATTCCACAGTAGACTGTAAGCTCCATGAGGGTAAAGGTCATGTCAGCATTTTTGTTTTTTCCACCATATAATATACACTCAGTGTCTAGCATAGCCCCTGAATCGTCACTGGAACCCAGTAAATGTTTGTTGGGCAAATTAAAGGCCTTCTCCAGATTATCAGGAAGCATTTTGCTAGCCTAGGAGGTCTTCTGTACATCATTCTGTTTTTGTGGTTGTTGTTCATCGAACAAATATTGAGCTCTATTACAGGTCATGATGCTGCGTATGAATCAACAAACAAAACTGACTCAGAAATCCATCTCCTGCTTATATTCTAGTGATGAGAAACACTTTTTTTTAACAAATAAAAATTTTGTATATTTCAGGTATATAATGTGATGTTCGATATTGTGAAGTGATGACCGCAATCAATCTTATTAATCACCTATTCACATAGTTACCTTTTTGTGGGTGTGTGTGGTGAGAACATTTGAGTTTACCTGGTACTGTCTTAGCAAATTTCAAGGGTATAATACATTACTAACTATAGTCAGCATGTCACACAGTGTGGGGCAAAAGTAGGCTTATAGTTGTGAGTTTATTCTTGTATTATTGTTTATTGATTATTGTATTATTTTTTGTACCAATGACTGTAAACCTACTTTTGCCCCACCCTGTACATTAAATCTCCAGAACTTATAATCAAAAGTTTGTACCCTTTGATCAATATCTCCCCATTTCTCTCACCTCCCCAAACCCCTGGTAACTACCATTCTACTTTCTGTTACTATGAGTTCAACTTTCTTATATTCTTTATATAAGTGAGATCATGTAGTATTTGTCTTTTTGTGTTTAGTTTATTTCACTTAACATAATGTCCTCTGGGTAATTCATAGAAGAAGGTTAATTGCAAAATATTAGGTCATTAATATAAAATGTAAAGTCAGATATAATTTTTTTTGGAATTCAGTTCTCAACTACACAATTTTGAGAATGTAATTGAGGCAATACTTTCATTCCTAGAAACCAATTTCAGGGTAGGGAGGTGAGATAGTTATTATTCCTTGCCCAAAAGCTTCCCAAAGCCACAATTTTTCTAGGAATAAGGGAAAGGAATCATCTATTTTTGTGTAAGGTTCTATGAACACCCATTCACAGAAAGAGTTGGGGTTAAATGGACTGTAATGCCAACCCCAAAGTTCAAATCTGCTACAGTAAACTATCCTGGGTGCTTTCCATGGATGAAACAATCAAGTAGATTTTTTGGAAAAGTTTAAAAATTGTCCTCAGCTCCATGTCACCACTAAGCCAGACACTTTCAAGCAGTACAGTATTTAATTCATCAATCCAAGTACTGGGTTGTCTGAGATTCAAACAGTCTGTGTGATAATGGCTACTTTGACAATGAGTTTCATTTTTAACTTTTAGGGTAAAGATCTCCCTGGTAAATGATACAATGTTCTGTGACCTAGGAACACGTTACTACTTGAATTAAACTTGTGATAGGACCACTGTCAGTGATCTTGACTACAGTACTAATTTTGAATTTGTCCAACTTGAACATTTTCCTAACATTCACAGAAAGTCATTTCCTGATGTTATTTCTATAATGGGCATTCTGCCCAAAAGTCCTTTGGTCACATCAAAATTCCCCTTGACAGCATGAATAAATATAGCTCGCTGTGTGGTGATATTTATAGCTGTGCTTTCATCAGCTGCAATAGAATATGCCACAAAAGATTAAACTTTGTCATGCATTTTGTCCCATACGTGCTTAGTCAAGTCTATGATATATTGAACTACAATATTTTTGCAATTGATTATTTCTACTTAATGCACATAATTTCTGGTGCGTTCTGAAGACGCTTTTTTTTTTTTTTAAATAAGCTCACCAACTGCAAAAGGTTTTAAAGTCTGTAAGATACCAATCCTCTAAAATGGGATGAGATCTGTTATATGTGTGGTGCAATATCTGGGGAATTTTTGTAAGTATTCTATATGTGGGGGTGTGTGTGGAGAGAGATTAACCAAAAACGTATATGGATATATGCATAACCCATGGTCACAGAAGTGTGGTGAAGGCCTGAGGGGGAGGGGACGTAAGGGTGGGGTGCAGAAAGTCAATGGGGAAGTAAAAGGGAACATCTGTAATATTTTCAACAATAAAGATAAATAAAAAATAATGTGTATTCTGCAGATTTGAAGTGCAGTATTCTATGTAAACTCATAGATCAAGTTTGCTAATGTCCAAGTTTCCCTGTGCCTACTGACTTCTGTCTGACTCGTCTATTGGTTTTGGAGTGATATGTTAAAATCTCTAATTTCTGCTTATGGTTTTGTCCATTTTCACTTTACATCTTATATTTTGATGCCATGCAATTAGGTACAGACATATAAATTTAGAACTGATGAATCAAGCATCTTTACACTCCTGTTATTTTTTGTAATGTTTTTTATCTAATACTTTCTTTTAATATGCTTATACCAGTTTTGTTTTGGCTAGTATTTGCCATATCTTTGACTTTCAACACTTCTGTGACTTTATATATTAGATGTATCCCTTACAAATGGTATATAGTGGGATAAATATAAAACCTGTTGCTTGTTGTTGCCATTTTACAATGATGAATTTCAGATTGTTCTCTCTCTTTTTACTTTTATTTTGAAGTAATTTTAAAATCACAGGAAAGTTGCAAGAATAATACAACACCTGCATACCTTCACTCAGATTCCACTCTTGTAAGCATTTAACCACATTTGCTTTATCATTCTCTCTCTGTTTTTGTCTGACTGTCTAGCTTTCTCTATATTTTCTTTACCATTTAAGAACAAGTCCCATATTATTTTTAAATTGTTAAATGCATATTTTTCTAAAACAAGGATCCTCTCCTACATAACCACAGAAAATCCATCAAGACTAGGACATTAACATGCGTACAATTCAACTACCTTACCCTCAAACTTCACTCAAATTTCTTTCCACAATTCCAACAATGTCATTTATAGGAAAAATCAAACAAACATACACAACCCACCTCTCTTTTTTTCTTTTTTCTTTCTGGTCAGGCATTTAATCTGGGATCATGTATGAGATTTAGTTGTCAAGTCTCCTTAATTTCCTTAACTTGGGGACAATTTTTCGGTCCTTCCTTAGCTTTCATGACTTAATACCTTTAAAGTGTAAAGGCCAGTTAATTTAATTACATACTTGTGAAATATTTCCTCATGATTCAATTCAGGTTATGAAATTTTGGCAGAAATATTGCAGACTTGATATGCTATTTAATGTGAAATTCATTTGTCCCACTACTGTTGATATTCACTTTTACCACTTGGCTAAAATAGCATCTGCCAGATTTCATCGCTCTAAGGTCAATTTAAATTATATTTTACTTATTAAATAAGTACCATTATTAATGCATATGTCATGGAGAGGTACTTTCAGATTATGACAATTCATTGTTCCTTATCAAACTTTTACCCACTGGTTTAAGCATCCACAGATAAGTCTTCTTTTTCATTTATTATATAATTGAAATATGGGGAATAAGAAACAAATTTGAAAAATAAGGTTCCAAATAAATTTCTTATTGTTCTATTTAGAAAATGGATGGGTGAAAATTTATTATCTAGGATATGGCTTTACCTTGTGGGCTACAGGCTTTTGGAGCCACTTCTGGTATTTCTTAACGATGCCTCACCTCAAATCTACTGAATCAGAATGGGGGTGGGGAATGGGAATCTTCATTTTTAACAGTGTCCCAGGTGGTTCCTAAATATAGAGAAAGACTCTAATGGGAGAGTCAAGAGACTCGTGGGTGTAGGATTTGCCTAACACTTGCAAATTGTGGACAAATGATAAGGAAATTGCATTCATGTCATAGATTATAAATATTACATCAGACACATCATTGAGACAGGATGGATTTGTTCAGTTTAGAATGTTCACATTCCGCCCTCAAATGGATGAATGTGCAGCAAACCATTTAAGCAGAAGGCTGTTCTGCTCTACATAATCCAACAAGTTAAGTACAGAAAAGATATCTTTCTCTGTAAGCTCTAAGGTCTCCATCCACAGTCTAAACTTGTTGTTTTGCTTGGTGATTATCAAAGCACAGAGCTCTTCAGGCCTATCTAGTTTATTGCAAGTCTCCTATCTCCAGCTTCTTATTTCCTGTGCTTTCCAGCAGCAAACACACTATTATCCAGTGAGTGGCTAGGTTCTTTGTCTCTTGAAAGCCTCTGCTGCTGTGAATCATGAAAGAAAATTCTCTCCGTGTAGAACACCTTTTTAGTGCTGTTTTAGCTTGGAAAATTTATCTGAACCACAGTCCCAGACCTGTTACTTCTGGCCACATTTATTATAGTCGCTCGTATGAATTGGCATCCCATGAACTTTTCACAATTATAGCCCTATTTCAAATCTCCCGCAAGTGCCATAACTTTAGCCAAGTGGATTTATTAAGTGCTCTTTAATCAGTTCAAACCTAAATCTTGTGAGTAAAATGCAGTCTGAGTTTCCTCGGTTTATAGTAATGCCTTTCTCCACCCAGGCTGTTCTGTAATTCAATCATAGGGTATTGCAAAGAAATTGCCTACCAAAAAAATCACAGATTTTCCTGGTTTTAGGTAGATTGGTGGGGTGTTTTATTTGTTTGTTTATTTGTTTTAGGTACTACTTACTTGACAGACACAAAGCTTAAGCTTATTTTTCACTTGAAGACCATTTTTTATAATTCTGAGTAGAAATACTGTCATCTTAAATCAAAATATAAAGGATGGAAGTATAAGGAAAACCTCCTTAGAATACAAAGATAAGACTTTTGAACACAGAAAATACAATGCCATCTCGAGTTTTAATAAAAAAAATCCTATATAATAAAGAGGTAATATACAAATTGACCATCATGCCTTCGCCCAAGATGGCCACCCCCATGTGGTCAAAGATGGCCGCCCCATGTGGTCACAAGATGGCCGGCAGGGAAGGGCAGTAGTGGGCAATCAGGCCAGCAGGGGAGGGCAGTTGGGGGGGACCAGGCCTGCAGGGGAGGGCAGTTGGGGGCATCCAGGCCTGCATGGGAGGGCAGTTGGGGGTGACCTGGCCAGCAGGAGAGGGCAGTTGGGGTCAACCGGGCTAGCAGGGAGGGCAGTTGGGGACAATCGGGCCAGCAGGGGAGCAGTTAGGCATCGATCAGGCTGGCAGGGGAGTGGTTAGGGGGTGATCAGGCTGGCAGGGAGAAGCGGTTAGGGGCAATCAGGCAGGTAGGCAGGCAAGTGGTTGGGAGCCAGTAGTCCTGGATTATGAGAGGGATGTCCGACTGCCCCCCTCCCCCCCCCCCCCCCAGTGCATGAATTTTTTGCACTAGGCCTCTAATAGAATAATAAAACAGATAGCAAAAATAGTTTGGTTAAAAAATTTTTTGTGCCCTGTCACACAAAGGTTGCCCATTCAATTCCCAATCAGGGCACATGCTTGGGTTGTGGGCTCAATCCCTGAAGGGGTGGGGGGTATGCAGGAGGCAGCTAATTGTTATTTCACTCTCACATTGATGTTTCTTTCTCTCCCTCTCCCTTCTTCTCTCTCTAAAAAAACAATAAAAATATTTAAAAATGTTTTGCACTGATCTGTGTTTATTAATTCATGAATGGATTATCTTTAACAGTTTATATACTTGCTGTTTACCAAAAGCTTACTTTGCATACATATGTTATGTCATTTTGACACAGCTAATTTTATTGATGTAAACAGATGCTCTGAAAGACTGAGTAACTTTCACTAATATAGCAACAGTCACACCAATCTAACTCTAAAATTATGCATTTTTTTCCTGTCCTCCTACTTATGATGACTCCCATTACATCAGGTAAAGAAATGATGGTCCTTGGTAAAACCAAAAATTGGCATAAATCTCAACTTATTAGGTTAAAGTGACAGAAAACTTTTTTTTTTTTAACTTCTAACAAAAATGTTTTTGCTGTATTTTCCTTTGCACCAAAGATGATTCTTGACAAATGAAATATTTTCCATTTCTTGCATAGGAGATTACGATAAGGAAATTACATTTCTTAGAAGGACTCGGAAGCTTAAAAACTCGCTGTGCTTTGAGTTATATTGGCAAACCCAGTGCTTATTGATTTCTTACTGTTTTGATGAATAAGAGCAATGCTAGCAAAACCAAATAAGTGGAGTAGGACGGTCTTAATTATTTTGTTTTTATTTATTTGTTTTGTTTTTATTGTATACTGTTCCATTATTTTGATGCAGTGGCAATTTGTAAACCTTAGTTGTATATATGACCAGACATATGTGTGCCTACTACATATGTGTGCACCAAGATACCCGTTTTCCTTCTTTCCTCCCCGCCCCTCCCTCCCTGTCCCATCCTTCTCTTCTGGTCTGTCCACTTCCCTTTTATTTACTTTCCCTCTGTCTTTACTCTGCCCTGCAATTACATTTCCAGTTTTCTTACTCAACACTTAGAAATCAATACCCACCTGTATACAATGTGTATTGTGCCACTCCAACCACCTTCACCTCTTTTCAAGATGCATATATATTAAGTCACTTTGCCAGGCCTTGGCACTAAAAGACAGTTATGTTTTCAATTTTCAAAAAGTCCTGATTCATTTGACAATTTTCTAATTACATCAGAGCCTTCCAAGATAGACTAAAGAAAATAAAATCACCTTTTCATTTTGAGGATTGAAGATCTTTCAAACAGCATACATTTGTATTACTGACAAAGAAGCTATAATATGGAAGAAAAACTATTTTCTAGTTGTTCATTCTTATATTTCATTTTTGTAATGTTTCCTTTCAGATTATAAAAGTAATTCAATATACTATTTGAAATTATGGTTAAGTATATTGAATAAAATAAAAATTTACCTGCCATTTCATGAAAGAGAAAATTACTCTTATTTAAGGTTTATGTCCTCTTTGTAGTTAGTTTCCAGTTACCTCTCAGAGTTCTTAGCTAAAAAATTAAGTCGTTCCTCCTTATTGCCTTTTCTCAACCCAACTGGATTATGTCTCCTATGAGATGTTATCATAATTCTCTGTGCTTATTGGTAGCAGAAAACCTTTTAGATATAATGGGTTATTTATTACATATCTCCACCCGAGGCACAGGTTCTGTCTGAGTTGTTTGCTGTGGTAGCCCAGCAATAAACAAAAGGAACAAATAAATATAAGCATATAAAATTTTGTATGCTACTCTATGAGTTTTATAATATGTTTATAAGTAATGAAACAGAATTTTTGGACTGGGCAGGATCTCCCGGGTTCTTTGTCCACTGGAGTCGAAGAATGAATCCATGGACAGAAGGTGGTATAGCAAAGGTGGAAATTTATTAAAGAACAAGTACAGATTCCCACGTGGGGAAGGGGAAAGAGTACCATTGAGTCCCTGTTGCCATGGTTTATAAAGGCTGCAGATCTTGGTGCCTTGATATCCCCTCTGATTGGTCACTATTTCCTCGGACTGGTTTCTATAGTAACTTGTGAACTCAAAGGTCCAACGTCACATGTCCCATCCTTCCTTATTGTTTTCCTATTCCCTTGGGCTTTCTTCTTCTCCTTCTGGATGAAGGACTTCCTTCCCTTTATTTTGTAAAAATAGACCTTTTGCTGTTCCCAGCTCCCTAATTCTATGGAAATGTACCTGTTGCAGCTTTTCCGCTTCGCTATTCTATGGAAATATACTTTCTGCTGTTCTGCAGCCCTGTGTTTCTTCCATGGTCCCCTTAATTTCTAAAATTCCCTAAACCTGTCTTTTTCACCCCTTAATATGTTTCAGTAACTTATTATGAACAATTTCTCATGTCATTAAATATTTTCTGAAACTATATCCAGTGGGGCCTTGACTTACAAGTTTAATTAGTTCCGTGACGGAGCTCGTAACTCAAATTACTCATATGTCAAATCACGAGTGAGACACGTGATGCTGGGCTGATGTTGTGGCGTTCACTGTGATGTTCGCTGCGCCAACTAGCGGTGGGGTATCTGAAGCTGGCTCGTAACCTGAATTTTAGCTTGCAACTCAAAGCAAAAAATCGGCCGAGAGATGGCTCGTATCTCGAAAAACTCGTTAGTCGGGACACTCGTAGGTCAAGGCCCCACTGTACTATGTATATATCTATTTATATAAATATAAGTAGATATTGATGTGAATGTTTTCTATTTTATATATATTATCAAATAAGATAATTTTTCTTGAGGGATTCCATCTATATTTAGAAAGACTTACAGGTATGTTTACCAACATTTCCCCCAGTATTTTATGGGTTTGTTGTTTATATCTAATCTTTACTTCTCCTAGTATTTTTTTTTTACTTCTTGTTATGAAAATGTAGAAGAATCTATAATAATAAAAGCGTAATATGCAAATTGACCAAAGAGCCGAAGAGCGGAACGACCGTCCGATGACCTCGATGCTATGATACCCACTGGCACCAGGCCAGCCATGGCAGGTGCAATGTGATTGGTCGGGGGGAGGGTTCACCATTGCCCCATGATCGCCCCACAGAGGGAGGCCCAGGCCACCGACCTGTGGGCTGTGGCGGGTGGGTAGGGCCTCCCCTTTGGTGCTATTGATTGATTGTGGGGCTCCCGGACTGAGAGAGGGCCCAGGATGGGCTGAGGTACACCCCCCTCCCCCCAGTGCATGAGTTTCATGCACTGGGCCTCTAGTATATTATAATGAGTCCAAAAGTATATTATAACCCGACTCATAATTATAAATTCATAGTCAATCATATTTCACTTATGCCTTTACCCACTCCTCTCCTCTTTGAATTTTCTGAGGTGAATCCCAGACATCATCCTATTCATCCGCAAATAGTTCTTATGTATCTATGAAAGATAAGGGGTTTTAAAAATAATATAACTGCAATATTACTGTCACATCTAAAACAATGAACAGTTATTCCTTATAGTACTAATTTTAAATGTAATGAATGCAGTAGATGTTGCTACCATTTCCCCCTTTGGATTTCTAGCATCTGTCTCATCACCAATAACTTATCCTTTTCTGTGTAGTCTTATCTTTCTCTTGAAGAAATCTCAGCAGAAGGAACTGCTTTCCTTTGTCTTTCTGTCTGGCCTGGGGTTTGTGCTTCAGGCTGCATTAATTCCTTGCCTTTTGTCTGATGGTTCCTGCTGTCTTTCAGGGGCAGCTTTTTATTAACCTGGGGACTTTTAGCTTATTTTTAATCTGTTAATAGCTGTTATGTACTTGTTTTAGTACATAGTTGAATTCTCGTGTGT
The DNA here is from genome assembly GCF_000412655.1 of Myotis brandtii. Taxonomy (NCBI): domain Eukaryota; kingdom Metazoa; phylum Chordata; class Mammalia; order Chiroptera; family Vespertilionidae; genus Myotis; species Myotis brandtii. Next base: position 1,727,716 of record NW_005353324.1, on the reverse strand, counting down.
GTGTGTGTGTGTGTGTGTGTGTGTGTGTGTGTGTGTTTAAAAAAAATTACTGGGGAGACATTGGTTCACAAAACCATTCAGGTTTCAAGTGTACAATTCAACAAAACATCATCTGCACATTGTGCACACTGGGCTCATTTCCCAAAGCAAAATCTCTTTCCTTCCCCATTTATCTCCCTTTTGTTACCATTACCCACCTTTCCCTCTGGCTATCACTACACTATTGTCTGTATCTATGTGATATATATACATACATATATATATGTGTTATATATATATAAGTTGAACCCTTCCCTCCTCTACCAAGTTCAACATTCTTCTCAATGCACAACCTAACAAGCTAGGGAGGTTTCATTGGGATCTTCTAGTTTTTTTGACATCTTCCTTCACACCATAGCTTTCTCAGGAGGAGGAAATACAGATTGTACTTCACTGATTTTCTTCTTTAGTTTCATCTGCAATTTAATATACATTCTTTGGAGTTTTCCAAACATGGAGCTGCATTTTTCCTTTACTTCCCTATCAGATGTAAGCTTTCCCCTGCATTAATATTCTGCTGGCCACTTTAATAGAATCTTGAATCTGTAAAACCACATGGAAGCTATAGGGAAGCATCCTATGGACTTTCTTGGGTGAAAAGACCATAACGATGATTTCTGCAGAGGTCAAAGGCTAATAAGTATCCAACAATTCCAGAAGAAGCCTTTATCATGTTAAGAAAAACATTTCAGCCCTGACCGGTTTGGCTCAGTGGATAGAGTGTTGGCCTGCGGACTGAAGGGTGCCGAGTTCGATTCCAGTCAAGGGCATGTACCTTGGTTGCGGGCACATCCCCAGTAGGGGGTGTGCAGGAGGCAGCTGATCGATGTTTCTCTCTCATCAATGTTTCTAACTCTCTATCCCTCTCCCTTCCTCTCTGTAAAAAACCAATAAAACATATTTTCAAAAAAAAAAAAGAAAAACATTTCATAACTTAGTAAAAAGAACTAAAGTAGCACTCTGAGAACTGGTAATGATTTCCATTAACAAATGGAATGCCACCTCTGCTCAACCAAAAATATTGACTTCTTGTTTTGCTCTTATTCTACCCCATAAAACTTCCCTTTCACCTGACCCTGGACTCATATTCTATGCAAGTTAAGGTACACCCAGATAACTCTGGCCTCTGACCATACAGAGGCTACTGTTACTTGGGAGAAAGAGAACACAATTATAATTGTAAAGACTTGATTTTATTTTCTTATCCCTTCTATTCTAGCTGTGTGGCCTAAAGCACATCACTTCACCCCCTTCAAGTTTAGGGTCATTAAATATAAGTGGCTTAATGGTTGTTTTACATACAGCATTGTGAAGGGGAAAAAAAGGAGCCTGATACCATCACCAGGTTTTCAGCTGAGAAGACCCTTCCGCTTTCAAACAGTCATTTAAGCTGCTAAACTGTGCTTCTTTACAGGCAATGATGTGACAGTCTGCTGAGAAATGGCCACAGAATCTGCTGACAGCCAGACTGAGAAACAGGCCCGCACTGGAAGGATCCAAGATGGCGCTAGAAGCCCCTTCCCAAGAGAACTTTTGATGAGCTTTCCTTCATTAGCATACTAAAACAATCACTCCCAGGAATGGAGGCTTAAAATGAAGCATTCCCTATATGGTCAGGCATGTTCCAAGCATGTTCGGAAACTACACATGCTCCCCTGCAATTCTGAGAACTCCCCACCCTTTCTCGGGAATCCCCCACCCCTGCACCTGCCTCTCTCCCACCAACACCTTAAGGCTCCTGATTTCCCCAACCCAGGGAGAAGGCGCCTTTTGAGCATGAGCTCACCTTTCTCCATTCCTTGAGCAAAGAATACAGTTTCAGCTCTGTTTTGCTGAGCACAGTTTCCTTCTATTGGTATGAGTAACACTGGACCGAAGGACCTTAGTTTGGATCACTGACCCGTGGGGGTCAGGTAACAATGCTAAACCTGACAAGCTCAGGGGAGGTCAAACTCGGAGATTGAAAGTAACCACATAGGCACATAGGATGGTCTGAACATAGAAATTCCAACTGGAAATGGGTCATGGCGAATAGTCACACCCTATAGCTTTCTTGACGAAGGTCAGTCTTTACCTTAAGTGAGCCTATCTGTTGTCTTTGTGCATCTAAGATATCTTTGAAATGTCAGAATAATATTATTATCCAGACCCTTCCTTCCTCCCTCCCTTCCT
>NW_005353324.1:1674402-1725423 GCF_000412655.1 Myotis brandtii | reverse complement strand
CCTCTCTCTCTTTCTCTTTCTCTCTCTCTCTCTCTCTCTCTCTCTCTCTCTCTCTCTCTCTTTCTTTCATCCTTACCTGAGGACCTGAGGATACATATTTTTCCTATTGATTTCTAGAGAGAGTGGAAGAGACAAGGGACAGAGGAGGAGGAGGAGGAGAGAGAGAAACATCTATGTGAGAGAGACAGCGATTGGTTGCCTTCCGCACTCACCCTCATTGGAGGTGGGAAACCTGCAACTGAGATACATGCTCTTGACCCTTCAGTCCCCAGGCTGATGCTCTTACCACTGAGCCAAAATGGCCAGGGCTCCAGACCCTTTAAGGCACAACCAGAGCATGTGATCATGGAACCCCTCATTGTTATCTTGCTGCCCGCATAACACCTGTAATTGTTTACTATCCTGTAACCCTCAATGTAAAAGAAGTGTATTTCTCTCCATTTTGCTTTTTATTCAACCTCAGATATTTCCCTGCTTTGCTTTCTCCTGACTCCTTAATCTACTACCAATGGATTCCATGTAACCCTCCTTACATCTCTATCTTTTATTCTAATGAATAAAATAACTGCAAAACTGCCATTTTCCAGAATATTTTTGCAAAAATCTGTTGAGATTTTTGCTTTCCAGCAGTTATTGTCAGCTTGGCTCAAATAAAATCATAAAAATTCTCTATAGGTTTAAACATTTCTTACTTCAACAGGATGGTTGTGAAGATGAAGAGATAAATAAATGTAAAAGTCTTTCATAAATGTGAAACATATACTAATATTAATTCCTATTGTAAGTATTTAATAAGTTAAGATGTTAATAATATCTGGTCATTATCATATGATTTAAGAAGGATAGATAGATTATAGACATTCACCAATTGTTTTCTGTGAGGAACACTGGCCTGCTTAATTTCTGGACTCACTTATAGTTTTTAAATTCATTGATGCTATAAACTAAAGGAATTTTAAAGCTCATGTGATTCTTATATAGTTTTCTCAAGTTAACTGTTAGTGTCCATAGACACTGTTTTTCTGAGACTTAAACTAGATAAATGTTGTGAGTTGGGTTCCCTGGGAAACAGACTCTGAGGAGAAATTTGCACACAGTGTTTATTGGAGAATGCTCTTGGTAACAATGTCCTGAGGGGGGGAGGGAAGCAGTTGAGCAGAGGGAGATGTTGAGCTGAGAAACACTCATAGAAGCTTCAGGCAATCCACCAGGAACCTTAGAGCTTGTGTGGCCCCTCTGAATTGTCCTGTCCTGAAGCAAGGACCTTGACGTTTATATTTACACCCCCACCCCCCATCACGGGCTACTCCAAGGAAGGGGACATGAACTCAGTGGAGGTGATGCTTTTGGTCCAAGGGATGTGAGTTGTCAGCTGTCAATACTTCCAGTACCTGGGGGTTTGAATACCTCAGTCATGAAGTATGTGAGCCACACCATTCACTACAACTACCTTTATCTTAAAATATGGGTGTCAATTACTGGGCCTCAATTTATCTTCATAAATTGCATTTTTCTTTATTTTCTGTAGCTTAACTGTCTAGTATCTAGCGTTTATATAACCCTGGACAAAGTAAATTCACACTTCTGAGCCTTAGTTTCTATATATATATATATAGGTATTATTCTCACTGTTTTGTTTTCTTGTGTGTGCGCATAAATGAGATGCCATTTATGATATAGATAAGGTAGATAGCAAATGCAAGTGCATCATGGTCCCCTCTGTGGGAATAGAAGTGTTGAGACATGACTTTGGGGTTCTAAAATATGAAATATTATAATGTCTGATTACAAAGCGTTCTGACCTCATGGCTAGGTCAGAATGGTAGAAAAAGCTTCTCTTTGCTTGGGTTTGAATAATTTCAAAGGAACACCCAGCTGTCAGAGGACACAATCATCTCGTTTCAATTGGAAGACATTAAAACAATCCTTGATCATTGCTTTTCGACCTTCCACCTTAGTGATAATACTATGTCATGTATAATGAGAGCCTTTGTTAATGTCCTGTGAATTAACAGGCATGCTGCTTTGGATACAAAAGCAACTAGCTTGTATCTGCTATAGGCACCTCTCACAGACACCAGAGAGGTGAGTTAGAAGGAAAGGCCTGCCCCCACCTCAGTTCTTATCAGTCTCCTAGGACCGAATTCAAATGAGTGACCCTGATTGGCTTGTGATAAAGCCAATTTATTAAAGCAATTAAAGCAAGCAAATTTATTAAAGAAGCAAGGCAAGCAAATCTATCATCCAGCATCATGTACATTGTTTTGCTGTCTTGTGTGTGTGTGTGTGTAAATGAGATGCCATTCATGATACAGAGCTCTCAGCTAATCTGAATGTCTCTGATGCCACTACTCAATTCTGCCCTTTCAGCAAGAAAGTAGCTGCAGGCAATAAACAGGTAAATAAATGGGTGTGGCTGTGTTCCAATAAAACTGTAATTACAAAAACCCTCAGATGGCTGGATTTGGCTCGGGGTCTGCAGTACGCTGACCTGTGCACAAAATAATAGTTTCTAAACCGGAGTGATTTTTGGAATTTCTGAATGTACTGTTACCTAACCAAAGTTCATGCGCCTGTCGGTTTGAAAGGCCAAAACCCAGAATATCACAGTTTGGAATAAGGAGAGTTTTATTGATGGAGAAGGTGCCAATCAAGAAGATGGGAGACCTACTATAACGTTGCCACAGATCCATCTTGCTCACTGCACTACGTTAAGAGTTTTTAAGGGGTTAATGGGAACTGGTATGTGGAAACGCTGGTGGGACAAGTTTTGATTGGAGGACCTTGGAACTTGGCTACTTATGGTAAATAGGTGTCAACACCGATTTCCTGAACAATAGGCCCTTTTGCTTCTGAAAGGATTCCAGTGTTTACGTTCTGGTTCTGGTTATGTCCTGGTTCTTTGATTCTATGAGTGCGTGTGTGGTGGGGGAAGAACTTTGGTTCTGGGTAGAGGTTGGGGGTCAAAGTTATCTTCTCTGGGCATGCTTTGACTACATGACTTGTGGGTTTTGTCTATTGGCTCTGAAAAGCAACTTAGTATCTCCTTAAACAGGATAGGATGATTTTGAGCTGGTGCTGCCATTATAGTATCAGGTACATTTCCTGGAATCACATTATATTGTGACTAGAGTCACAAGCAAATATCTCAGTTGCATTCCACAACAAGCATTTATTAATCATGTGTCTGTGACTCCACTGAGTTGGTCCAGCAGGTCTCAGCTGGGTTCCCTCCCATGTGTCCAGCTCAGCTGGGGCTACTGATATGGGCTGCAGTACTGGGGGCAGTTCTACCTTCTGCTGCAGATGTGTTGGAACCACTAGGATGTTCTCTTCCACATATATGCATTCTGCAGGCACTCTGAGGAGACCATGGAAGCTCTCTCTGTATCAATGGTACAGACACAAGTGTGCAAGCATAAACATGTGAGATATCTTAAAGGCCTCCATTTGAAACTGACACAATGACAATATTACTCCTGCCTTCATGTCATGGTCCAAAGCAAGTTATATGAACTGGCCCAAAGTCAAATGTTGTAGTATATTCTATCCACAATGAGGTCACAAGAAGAGTGTGAATAGAGCGCTAGCCTGGTTGCTCATTTGGGCAGAGAGTTGTACCATACACCAAAATGTTGCAGGTTCAATTCCAGGTCAGGGTACATACAGAGGTTGTGGGTTTGATCCCTGGTCAGAGCACATATGGGAGGCAACTGATTGATGCTTCTCTCAATGTTTCTCTTTCTCTCTCCCTTCCTCTCTCTGGAAAATCAATAGAAGAGTATCCTCAGGTGAGGCTTAAAAAAATGAAAAGAGTGTGGATAGAGGGTCATTCCATCATTCAAACTAAGAGTTTATTTTTAATCACACTTTTGGGCCCCATTGCCTGAGGTTCTGAAACAACAGGTTTATGGCTAAGTTTAAAAATATGTAGGTGCTTAATGAGTTTGATGATGAGTCATCACAGAGAACCACTTGATTAGATGCTTTCTCAGGCCACTGACAACTCCACGTCATCTGATTCTATATCATGAAGTTTCAACGTTTTCAATGTGCACTTTATTCTCAGAAAGTGTTTTTATTTTGATGGCCATTCTCAGCAGCGGTCACCCGGTATTTCAGGGCCACAAAGGAGGCTGAGCACAGCCTGAATGGAAACTCCTCTGTCCGCCCACACAGATCTCTGACCTGCTTTATCCTCACTCACTCCTCCACCTCTTCCCAAGACTTCTGTTGGGGCCGACTCATCAGGTGCTCATGGAAGGAAGACGGTGATAACCATCAGTCGGCACAGCTGGACTAAAACCAACTCATTTCACACTGCGGTGGCTGGTAATCAAATGGTGCTACATGCTTTATTAATTTGTAATTACCCTTCCCCACTCCCGTTTCTTTTCTTTCACTCATAGGTCACTTAAAAATTCTTCGATTGTGCAACACTGGGGAGTAATCTGTCTCCAAACATGTGGCACTTTCATTATGCAATTGCTAAATTCAACATCTTGGGGGCACTTCTCATAAATATTTAATGCTGCATTTTAAGATCTATATTTGGGGAGATTTTTCTTTTCTCGTTTGAAAGAAGCTTTTAATTGTGGCATAATGGCGGGTCCCATCACCATCTATATTCGTGGGTCAACAGTCCATTATCGAACAGCAATGTTAGGTCCCTGCTAAGTCGCAGCTGTGGTTAGGAGCATGGATGCCTGGATAAGCTCTTTCAGGAAAGCTGATGTCAGCATGTCATTGCCAACCACAAAAGAATTATCTTCTTCGTTTGGCTTGCTAAAGTAACATGAATTTCTTTGAAAAGTCCATACATTTAAATTGTCGCATATGATTTATGCGACATCAGAATTTGTCAGCTGGTTTAATCCTACATAGAGACTTATGGAGGCAGAGGGTAGGAAGAAAATGGGATGCAGAACCCAGAAGGACTTTTTGTACATTACTCATTTTTATGATTGCATTATATCTATATGGAAACTTCCTTTCACATACCAAGAAACTACTTTAAAAACACATTTAATGAATTCTATTAACACCCTCTTGCCCTTCCTCCCCCACCCAAGGTTAATTGTGCATCATCCCCCAGAGATGGCTTAGGCCATGTGAATTGCTGATGTTTATTTTTTTTTAAGTGACAAGTTAAATTTTTGCATCCGTTGATTTATGAATGGTTCCAATTTGGGGGTAAAAGAATTCATAAACCCAAACCATCAAGAATCATTTAAAAGACAAGAAATGGGTAACAAAGGGCTGTGATCTTTCAGGTGTCAGCAAACATTTTTTTGTAAAGGGCCAGAGAGTAATATTTTCACCTTTATGGCCCATATAATCTCTAAAGCAGCTGTTCAACTCTGCAATTGCAGCATGAAAGCAGCCGTAGACAATACTTAAAACAAATAACTGTATCTCAAGTCTAGCAAAATTTTACTTACAAAAACAGGCAATGAAATACACCAATTAAAAGACAGAGATCACTAGAGACACAGGTATATATTGTCTATAAGAAACCTACATTACACATAAATACACAGAGAAAAAGTGAAAGGGCTAGAGACAGAAATATTGAGTTAACATTTCATCAAAATAAATGAAAGTAGCTACATTAATTTTAAACAAAGCCAACCTCAGAAGAGGAAAAAAAATATCAGGGATTAATTATAAAGAGGTCAGTTCTCCAAAGAGACATAACAAAAACAGAGCCTCAGAATATACATGGCAAACATTGATGGAACTATAAGGTGAGATAGACAAATCCACTATTATAGCTGTTTCTGTCAGCAATTTGACAGGTCTAGCAGGCAGAAATTCAGTAATGACATAGTTGAACTGAACAGCACCATCAACCAACTGGATCTAATTGATATTTATAGATTATTTTATCCAAATTCACATGGAAAATTCACCAAGATATACCACATTCTGGGCCATGAAACACATTTTAACATATTAAAAAAATAGATAACCTACAAAGTATGTTCTCAGACCACAGTAGAATTACACCAGAAATCAATAACAGATGGGTAGCTGAAAAGTGCCAAAATATTTGGAGATTAAACAGCAAACTTCTAAATAACACATGGGTCAAAGAAGAAATCTCAAGATAAATTTAAAAATATTTTGAATTAAAATAAAAGGAAAATACAATTTATAAAAATTTGTGGGATGCAGCAAAAGCAATACTTACAGGAAAATTTATAGCATTGAATGCATATGTTAGAAGAAAGATCTAAAATCAAAGAGGCAGTGGACCTATTTAACCCAGGGACCATAGATTGGTGATCAAGTTGATTCTAAAACAAGCCAAGTTATTTCTCTCCACTCTATGCTTATAAACCACAGAATGCCATCCTAAACCACTGGAATATCTATAAAAAATGAAACAGTGAGATCAATTAGGCAATCAGGCCTTTATTATTACTAGAATAAATCCCTTATATCCTATGGATGATTAACATTATTACCACCCCAAGCAGCCCAGCTTTTACCACTTTAACCCTCCTCTGAAACTATATATCTAATTGACTGCCCCCTCCTTCCATGGTCTCAAACTGGTCTTCCCTCTTGCCCACATATAATTTATATTTTTCATGTACAAGTCAGGGTGATTTTCAAAAAAATCATTCAACTGTTAAAATTTCTTTCTGTTTTCCCCTGCATAGTCCCTTCATCATCTAAGTTAACATTTGCAGGTTCTGGGCATTAGAATGTGGACACACTTAGGGGCCATTATTCAGCTTAGGACACTATTTATCTTCCAGGTCTTGTTTCTATGTCTTTTCCCCAGAGAGGGTGGACTGATCCTCATTCTTCTTCCTGTGCTCCTCAGGTTGTCTCTCTAATTAAACTCTCTCTTTTTATTTCATGTCAGTCACTTTTCATTTAACACCTGCCTCCTTCACCAGACTTTAAATCAGAAGAGGTTAGAGAGTGTGTCTGCTTTGTTTAAGAAAACAAACAGGGTTTACCAAATTGATTCTGCCAATTAACCCTCACTTATAGTGTATAAGAGAACCCTCTTCTTTCTGCTGAGGACCACAATGAGTATTACTTTCAAACACTATCAATTTCGTAAGTAAACATGGTATGACATTTAAATTTGAGCTTCTCTGCATGGCTAACTAGGCTAAATATATTTTCATGTGTTTACATACCTTTTATATTCCCTTTCTATTAATTAATCATTTATATAATTTGTCCATTTTTTCTCTAAGTGAGTTGTTAAATTTCACATTTAAAAAAATTACAGGATGCTCATAGAAAGGCCATATATGATGCCATGAAGGTTTTAATTTGTCTTTTAATTGCATTACTAGTTGATTTTTCTAGCAGAACAATTATATATTTTATGGATGTATTGAATATATATTTTTTCTTTTTTGGCGCAGCGAGCAGGGTGCTATTATTATTTTTTAAATGTATTTTTTCTACTTGTGTTCTGGCGTTTTGGGAATCCAAGCATGATATCTTCAAGTTACACTATTCTTTTCTATTAGCCTGAAAACCCCTGTACTCCATAGGTCCTCTCTGAAAAGATCCTTAAACCCGGTTGGCCACTCTCAGTAAAATATGACTGGCTACATAATCTGTGGTATTCAATGCAAAATAAAAAATGAACAAAGTTTTAGTTTAAAAAGTATTAAGAATTTCCAGACAACTAAAGCAGAACATTAAACCAAGTAGGGGCGTTTCTAAGCATGGAGCCATGTGTGACAGCACAGTTTACATATCCATGGAGTCAGCCCAGCCCCAGCTACAACTAACTGATCAGAGATATTAGACCCAAAGATCAAGGCTGGCATGCCCCTATAAAGGTTGGTGTGAACACCCTACTCAATAAGGTACCCTATACTGAATAACAACTGGTGAAATCGTTCAGTTTTGGAGAATTCAAACTTGGAAAGAGTAGAGAGAAAGAAAGAGAGACAGAGAGCTAGGATGTTTAGCTACTTGACATACCACCACCACTGCAAAATCATCTTTCCCTCTACCCTCTGACCTTTAACACACACTAACTTCTTTTAAAAAAAAATATTTTTTAATGATTTTAGCGAGGAAGGAAGAGGGAGAGATAGAAATATCAATGATGAGAGAGAATCATTGATTGGCTGCCTCCTGCATGCCCCCTACTGGGGATCGAGCATGCAAACCCAGGCATGTGCCCTTGGTTGGAATTGAACCTGGGACCCTTTAGACCACAGACTGACGCTCTATCCATTGAGCCAAACCAGCTAGGGCCACACTAACTTCTTGCATATAGAGTATATATTTGTTTTCCAGGATTTAAAATTCTAACTGGATTGGTAACAATTCTGCACTGATTTAAATTACCTTCATGTTTTTCTTTGAATTCTCATTTTTTCAAGAACAAAGCCTCCATGGTGAAGAACCTTGAGATGAGAGAAGGAAGGAGAGGGAGAGAGAGAGATAGAAACATCAATGATGCAAGAGAGTCATTGATCAGCTGCCTCCTGCATGCCCCACATTGGGGATGGAACCTGCAACCCAGACATGTGCCCTGACAGAGAACCAAACCGTGACCTCCTGGTTCATAGGTCGACACTCAACCATTGAACCATAGTGAGCCAGGCTCTTTAGGGTCTTTTTTAATGAAGAAACTTTTTCTACTGTATTTATAGGAAGATGTTGATGGCCTTAACGATGGATAAAGGGGCCAAGAGCCAAGGAATGTAGGAGTCCTTGTAGAATCTGGGGGGCAAAAAAGAGAAATAGATATTTCCCTAGAGCCTCTGCAAGGAAACACAGAACTGCTTACACTTCACTTTTAGCCTGTGTTGGGCGTCTGACCTACAGAACTATAAGGTAATAATTGTATTGTCTTAAACCACTATGCATGTGGTAATTTTTCACAGCAGCATAGAAAACTAATACAGTTTCTCTTTATGTGCTAGAGAGAGATATTAGACAGATAGATAGATGAAAGATAGATATATGATGATGGTAATAGATAGATGATAGATAGATAGATAGATAGATAGATAGATAGATAGAAATTAGGAGAGAGATTCTCTCTCTAGACAAAAAAATAGTTCCTAAGTTTGGAGAAGACATGGAGCTTATAAGAAGAAAGAGAGCATGGCCCTGAGAGAAGAAAATGGCAAGATCCTGAGAGAAGTGACTACACCATGAGTCTACTTATATGGGATCAGGGCCTAAAGAATAGGATGGAAGCAGCAGCAGTCCACCAGACTTAAGAGGCCAGGCAGAGAGAAATAAAGAATATTACAATGTTATGCCAATTTCTTATCCCTACTTAATACTCTGATACCTTGATACTTCTCCTAAACCCAGAAACTCAACAAATCCTAGAGAAGAAATGAAGAGAGAGGCTTTGAAAAGACTGAGGTCAAAGACTGAATTTTCTTGCCAACCCCGTGAGAAGGGAGCTCAAATTATATGTTGAGGAAAGTAAAATCAAGGAAGCTATATTCTTGCACAGCTGAGTTTATGGTCTGACAAAGCAACACACAGAATCAGGCCATCAAATAAGACTCCTGAGAACCAGAGATCTAACCCTGCATCAAACTCTGCTAATAACTTCAAGTATATAGGTCAGGAGGCTCAAAGCAAAGACTGAGACATCAAGGGTGTCTGAGACATCAAGGTGGCTCTCTGCCCTTGACCGCGCTCTCTTTGGCTAGAATAAAAGATAAGGTCTCCAAGTGAGGTTTTGTGGGTTTTTGAGACAATAGGCGCTATGTAAATTATAAAACATTGCCTCAGCTATTATATAGCTAAAGTGACATCCTTTTAAATAAATAATAAATTAATTTTAAATTACAGCTAACATACAATATCATATTAGTTTTAGGTGTACAACATAGTGATTCAACATTTCTTTACCTTATAAAGGGATCTCCAAGATAATAGTAATTGCCTGCTGATGTGACATTCTTAAGGGAGACATGACTTGAAAATTTATTTATTATCAATACATGGGTCTCTATATTACAAGCAATCCTTTAATCACAGACATCCATTTGCTAAGAATATTATGTAGATAAAATCTCTTTCCCTTAGTAAATATCATTAGAAATTACAAAGGTCCAGTTGACGAGGAGATTAAGTCTATTTTTTTTATAACTTTTCTTTTACCTTTTTTCTTTACTTTGGGGGTTTCCCTCCAGTAAAGGGACTGAATGGATCTTAGGCCAGTGGCTTTAACTCCTTTCCCTCATCCACTAATTTGTAACAACTCTGGTAATTATTATTATTTACATGTCCCAAAAAGGGAAAGAGTTTTAGAAGATGATAAAGCCAATTTGGAGTTCAAAAGAGAATTCAGAACATACTTTTAAGTACAGTTCTCAATTTTTAAGATGTCCTCAATTTCCATACCAGGTATTGAAGTTCTGATAGTGAAAGCTTTAATGTCTGACTTTAATTAAAGTCAGGGGAAAATCTGGGATTGACTTTTTGTATAACTAATTTACAGAATTGCACAATGAATTCCTTGATAGCATAGATATAAAGTGTCAGATGGATTAGAAACCTTAATTATGGCCCATTCTTTCACCAAAGTTGTGTGGGGAGGGTGGAATGAAGAATTAGGTCATCAGTAAGTCTTCTGTGTCCTAGGACATTCTTGTAGGGACTTGACAAGGGAGAGTTATGCAATAAGGAAGAGTTGGGACAATAAACATTCTGGCATGAGCTTACTCTTTCTTTATTGATACATGTGAATCCCTTTAGGGAGAGCAATTGATATCTCAAACTAGAGGCCCAGTGCACAAAATTCATGCACTTGGGGGTGGAGGGGAGGTCTCTTAGTCTGACCTCTGCCCTCTCGCAGTCCAGGAGCCCTCAGGGGATGTCTAACTGATGGCTTAGGCCTAAGTGGGCCTAAACCAGCAGTTGAACATCCTTAGCGCTGCCAGGGAGGCAGGAGAGGCTCCTGCCACTGCTGCTGCGCTCATCAGCCTGTGAGCCCAGCTTCTGGCTGAGCGATGCTCCCATTGTGGGAGCCCACTGACCACCAGGGGGCAGCTCCTACATCAAGCATCTGCCCCCTGGTGGTCAGTGCGTGTCATAGCAACCAGTTGTTTCACTGGTAGGTCAATTTGCATATTAGCCTTTTATTATATAGGATGCTTTTTTTTACTTTAGGGGTAATGAGATGTGGTTGAGGCCAATTGATGAATTATGCCTCCTCTCCACAGTTTAACACACACACACACACACACACACACACACACACACACACACAGACACACACACACACACTTTTAATCCCTCCTTCACTCTAGATTCTAGAAGAAGAGGTTTTGGGTTGAGATTCATGTCAGAGACACTCCCCTGGATCAGTAGGAGAGAAGCAGAGCTCTAACAGGCTTCTAGATAAAGTGTTGGGGGCTGTCACTTTAGGGCTCCTTTATAGCATCAGTTGCTGCTATGTGGCAGCATATTCCCTAAATTTCATCTTCCATTTCTCTCGCTGCAGAGGACCAGAGTAGTTTATGACCAAATGGATGGTGCCTGCAAGATCATCTAGAAGTGATTTTCCCTTCCAAAATACGGATTGAGAATATAATCTTTTATTTCTTATGCATTTGTAGTTTCATTCTATTATAAATGCAAACCTATAGCCATTAAGCCACTATCGGTGAAATAGGTTTTGCAGGCGAGGCTAAGACTTGAAGCTCTATTTAGCGACATTGTTTCAATGCATTTTGAGTTCTCAGCCAGTAACCAACCTGCCTGTGAACATTGGGAACACAGCCCGTTTATAGCCTGGAAGTGTAAATACATCCAGTATAATTATCAGGCCAGCTTATTCATAAGTATCATTCTCTGAGGCATTTACATGTTCATTCTTGTTGGCAGCACACACCCCTTTATGACCTGGATACCCTTTTAGATTGTCCTGTTTTACCCCAGCACGACATGATACCCTGAACCATTCAGCTTAGAATTAATAATCTACCATAGTAATTAGCAACCCAGTAGAAATGAAAAGATCGCAGTTGAAGCCATAGCTATTTATTTAAGAGCAAATTATTAAGTAGGTGTTCAAGTCTGTTTCTATGCTCTCCACCTCAGGAAGTGTTCTTGTAAATTGCAAGTTTGCTCTCTGCACCATAAAAAGACCCAACAGCAGCAATAAATACATTCTTTAGGGCGAAAATGTAGACACTCAATTTGGAGGGTTGGCATGATTGAAAAGTATTGTTTCAATTGTATGTGAACAAATCACGCGCGCGCGTGCACACACACACACACACACACACACACACACACACACACACAGAGGAAGCAGTGGCTGGTGGTGTTTTTAAACTGATGACTCTACTATATCACCAAGAATTCCATGGCACATACCCTCTCTAGAAAAATGCAAATATTCAGAAAAAAGTTAGCAGTGAATGGATGAGTACAACCCTGACTCTTTGATTTATAGCTGTGTAGTTATGAAAAATATGGTGTTTAAATACAAATAGCTCTATTATTAGCATGGGTGATGGTCAAAGGATGGTATGCTCCAGTACAAAAAAAGAGATAAGCAGTTTAATGCTACATTTAACTGTAATGAGAATGTTTGATATTGCTCTGCCTACAATGTATATAATCCAAACATCTTCTTTTAGTAGATGAATGCTCCCTACAATGTAGAACAGGGAGAACAGGAAATCACGTGGTTTAAATCTGACTTATTGAACAAGTATTCATTTTCTCTCGTGTAAGAGAAATCAAACATTTGGGGATTTTGCTAATCCAATTTTTTCTGATATTACCCCCAGTTTATTTCCATTTCCTTTGAAGAGCCTGTGTGTCCAGACATAAATATTGCTCTTAGATTTCCTTAGTCTTGTGGTCTCGCAGTCCTAGCACAGTGCCAGACTCTGCGGAGGCCCTTGCAGTTCTAGCACATTGAAAGCTGGGGCAGCCAGCCTTGTTAACCCAAGCTTGACAAGTTTTCTTTTGTCAATTTTAACAATGTAAGAAGAAGAAATGGAAGAGATACTTATTTTTCTTGCTCGTTCTTTTTATTCATTTTTTTTAATGAAAAGTTCCCCAAAGCTGTTAGAATACTTGATAATTGCTGTTTGTCAGAAATAACTTACTCTTTAAGCCAGTGAATGTAGAGAAAAAATAATAATAAACACATACATAATGGGACTTTAAAACCATTTGTCTGAAAAGACTGAATTTTCCAACAGGATATTATTACCCGATGACAGTCTTTTTTAATCCTATTGCATTGAAAAGAGATCAGAATTATTATTTTCTGCACTCACTGGCCAAAGGATTTCTTGTTCTTTGACAGAATAAACTCTGGAGAAAGCACAGTTGATAAAGAAGTTCAGTCTAACGATGAAAGCTGGAATTAAGTTAGAATCTCCTGGTGTAAGTTGGTCATACAGAGATTTTATGTATCTCCTGTTCCTCTCAGTTTAGTTATCACATTCGAAAAGTTTTGCCAAGTGGTGAAATGGAATTACTGGTCTTCTTACTCGTAGTCAATTATTTTTTTATCTTCAGAGGGCTATTCTTGCAGCAGGATAATATTTTTATCATATTTGATAATGTTTTACAATTTATGATCCAGTTAGTTCTATCTCTTATACTGTTTTGTAATTACATCATTATTTGTTGATTTTCCAACATAAGAATTAAAATAAGTGACTATAGGTGTTGATTGTATTTATCACATACATCAGGCATGTTGCTTCAAATATCTGAGAAAAAATACCATACAAATCGATAGCTACTAAATAAATACTGAGTTGGGCTGACCAATTAACACCATGTTGTATCATCTAAAAGCCTGTCATTCGCCAAGCTTATACATGCTGTACTTTCACTAACTTACCACCATATTTTCACTAATTCGCCACAATTTATTTCCTCCAAGTATCTTTTGCCTGAGTTTGCTGAGTAGTCACTAAAAGCTTTCTTATTTTCGATCTGGTACTTTTGGCCTTGGAAAAACTTGTCATTTTCTTCAAAGTCAACATCAGACTCAAAGAAGCTATCAGTGAAGTTGTTCCTCTAAAAAAAAAAAGGCATCTCTGGGATTTGAATGAACTCTGTCTCCACAACAATTTACTAGAAAGGGAGTAATAATGTGGTATACCAGAAAGGATTCCTGACCTGAATTATAATGGAAACTTAGCAAAAGGAGGGAACAGACCTTCTGTTTGCCTGTCTGTTGATGTTTTAAAAACAGAGCTGAATTAACCATATGCCATATTTAGTAGCACACTGTTACAATTTGGTTTTTCAATGCTTTCCTCTTATTTTATGCACTTATCACACTCCCAACTCTATAAAAAAGGCTCCTGGTCTAATGTATTTGATACATGTACTAGGATATTTATGCATCCTTGAAAAATATATTGCATTACTCAGCAAATATTTTAATTCTCTCTAAATAGTATTACACTGTAGGTCCTCAGATAACATTATCTTGTTTAATGTTGTTTCATTATAACGTTGATGAGAAAATAGGATCCATTCCCATCGGGGCCACTGTCTGTGTGAAGTTTGCATGTTCGCCCCATGTCTGTGTGGATTTTCTCCGGGATCTCTAGTTTCCTCCCACATCCCAGAGATGTGCGCGTGAGGTGAACTGACATGTCTACACTGTCCTAGTCTGAGTGAGCGTGAGCGTGTGTGTGAGTAGCCCTTCAATGAAAGGGCATCCTGCCCAGGGTGGGTCCCACCTATTCCCTGAGCTGCTCTGGCCACCTGCCACCCTGAAATGGAATCGGCGGGTTGGAAACGAATTCCTTACTTGTTTTTATTCATCTTTCTTAAATGTATGTATAGCTCACATTCATTTCAATGTTAAATATTAGAAATGTTTTGGGTCTTTATTTAGAAGTTTGATGACGTTTTTGTGACTAGAAATATACCATAGGAACTTCTCTTGTTTATATAATTTACCCTATGGGAAAATTGGTTTTCTTATACGTCGTTTCACTTAAAGTCACAGTTTCCAATGATGTTAAGTGAGAACTTACTGTATTATATCATGCTTTTTTTAAAAAAACTATTGTTACTCCACATTCTATCCACTTTGCTGTGTCATTGTTTAGATCAACTGCATAGTTTTATACAGAAGGCATCCATCAGTACTTATTTATTTGCCAAATGATGGGCTGCGCCCAATTTCTTGCTGCCACAAACAGCACTCTATATTGGTGTTTTTCAACTTTTTTCATCCCTGACACACATAAACTAATTACTAAACTTTTCAGCACACAAAAAATATATATCATATTTGCCGCTCTGACAAAAAATAAGTAAATATGGCTATTGTTGTGTTGGCTATTGTCATTTTTTATTTGATAATCCAAAGGAAAAAGGTTAGTGCCCCTGACTAAATAGTCAGCTATTGCACGTTTTAAATATTCTTGTGACACATCAGTGTGCCTTTTGTGGCCACTGGTTGAAAATCGCTGTTCTACATAATCCCTACAAATTGCCTTTTTTTCCAATGTGACAGTTTCTCAGGGCATATACCCAGGAGTGAAATTGCTGAATCATAGCATGTAAGTAATTCATACGTTTATTTAGTATTGCCACATTATACTCCAGATTGACTGCACAAGTTTACATTTCCACTGACTGTGAAGGAAGATATTCATTTCCCCATAGTTCTCTCATACTTGGTGTATGATATAGCTATTTCTATGTAGCAAATTTAAAGTTTGTGACTTTTAAAAAAATTATATCACAGTTTTTATGGGTCGGAATCTGAGTATGGCTTAGCTGGGTGCCTTAAGGTCAAGGTCAAGGTGTGTCAACATTGTCTGAAGCTGTGAGATGGGGCTGTGACCTCATCTGAAGGCTCAACAAGAGTAGTATTTATTTTGAAGTTACTCAAGTAGTTGTGGATAGGATTTAGTTTTTTATGGCTATTGGACTGAAGACTTTAATTTCTTACTGTCTGTTGGCTGAATCCCCCTAGACCCTTGACACATGGGACACTCCTTAAGGCAGCCCCCAACATGACATCTGACTTCCATAAGAGCAATCAAGTGAGAGACAACACATGAGACAGGAGCCAGTCTTTACTTTTTAATATTTGTAATAACATCTCCTCACTTTTGCCATATTACATTTATTAGCGGCAAACTAGTAGGTCTAGATCCTGTTTTCTTCCTCAGTTGAATTGTTAGGAAGCAAGTAAGCACAGCACTTGGTGTGGGTTTGGGAAGTAAACAGCCCTGCATCTTGATCCCGGTTCTATCCCTGCCTCATTATGTGATCTCAGGCAAGCTTAGTTTTCTCATCAGTACAGTGAGGATAATACTAGAGTCTATCACCTACAATTATTATAAAAATTTAACAAAGTTAAATTTTAGAAATGCTTAACATACATTTTTCAAGCAATACTTTCTACAATTATTTTAATTAAAGTAGATCTTTTGTATTGGAATTTATCTTGAGGGAATGATGCCAAAAATATGTTATTTTTATTCCCAAAATGGAAAGGAATAGAAATAAGAAGACATAGGAGATTAAAGAGAATATTCAACAAATCCAGGAAGTCATGAAAGAATCTGAACCTGCCTGGAAAATGGTCAGAATAGATGATTTGCTGTAGGGTTTGAATATTTTTAAACGTGTCATTTGGAGGATAAGATCATTAAGGAAACATATATTGTTTTAGAAGGTGAAAGTGGGGTGTGGGTTTCAGTTAGAGAAAACAGTGAGTAGAACGTCTGAAATAAGCTCTATTTTAAGAAGTTAAACAATTGGCAGACATAATCAATTGTTATGGGTAAGATAATACTAACTTTTAATCACTTGGGATTATTGTACTTATTCAAACTTTTCTAATACTAACGAAAATAGATATGAGTGAGCCCATCAATTTTTTTGGCTCTTCATTGTAAGTGAATAATAGAGGCGGCAATTCGTCATGAGGACATGGGAAGTAAGGTAACAGCTAAAGTACTACTGACTTATGTTTTAGAAGCAGCAAGAACCCAGAGCTGGGGCCAGTGGAGCTGACAAGGGGTCTCTCCATGTGTCCTGTGTTCACAGGGCTCCCATCAGTCAAAGCTGATCAGTCATCTGCTTTCAATGATCATGCTGGCTGACTAGTGTTTCACAGCCAGGCATTATTCATGTCAACATAAAGGATAAACACATCTCTGTTAACCACGGCCCGAGGGCCCTCAGAGTCAAGAGGGGAATGTGTGGTTTGGAATTGTGCTTTTTTGTTTTTTTATGGGAATGGAGAAAGAAGACTAGCTATAAGCACTTGCCACTATAATTCTGTTAGTAAACTATGTGTAGTCAAAATAGGAGTTAGAAGTTACTTATAATGATAATCAGAAAGAAATTCTAGAAAAGACCTGAGCAGTTACAATTAGTTTTTACTTTATTTCTATGCATAATTTACTTAGATGAATTCTATTTTTGGACAAAGAACTGCCTAGTAACTAGGCAAGAAAAATGTTTGAAAATGCTGACATATGTAAAAAATCCTAAAGCATCCTGTTTGAAACCTCAGCTTTCAACAGGTAATGAATTAAATAGTGAGGTAATTAAAACATCCGAGAACCATCTGAAAATAGTTTATGTGGTGAAATGACTAAGATTGTTAGTAATCACTTGTAAACCCAGAGACACACATAGATGCCAGTGTACATACACACACGATGAAATGAGGAAGGGTGAGTTGTTTTAATTATAAAAACTTAACTCCTGAGTAAAGCTGTAATGAATATAAACCAGCATTTACCAACATTTTTCTCTTTTTAAAAAACAACTGTTATATTTTTTTGATATACAAAGAACTGTACATATATAATATGTGCAGGGTACCCCCCCAAATGTATACAAACTTTAGCAGCTGATAGCTCAATTTTGAAAACAAAATTTATTTTAACAAACACCACCTTTATAATTATTCAAAGTGTGTGTATACATTTTTTGGGAACACCCTATATAATTTGATGAGTTTGGTCATATGCAAACACCCATAATACCATTATCACAATCAAGGTAATAGACATATTTAACATCTCCCAGGGTTTCCTCATGTCTTTTTCTTCCATGTTTGTGTGTAGCAAGAACTCTTAACATGACATCTATCTTCTCAACAAATTTCAAGGTGCACAACAGCATGCTGTTAACTATGTGCACTGTGCTGTACAGCAGATCTCTAGAACTTATGCATCTAGCATAGCTGAAACTTGATATTCATCTCCCCCACCTACAAATGCCTGGGAATACTATTATATTCTTCACTCCTATGAGTTTGATTATTTTAGACACCTCAGATAAGTGGAATCATGCAGTATTTGCATTTCTGTACTGGCTATTTCACTTAGCATAATGTCCTCCAGGTTCACCCAGGGTGTCACAAATGGTAGAATTTCTTTTTTTTAAGACTGAATATATTCCATTATATGTATAGCACTTTTTATCTGATGGACACGAGTTGTTTCCATGTGTTGGCTACTGTGCATAGTGCTACAATAAACATGGGAGTCCAGGTATCTCCTGGAGATGCTGATTTCAATTCTTTTTTATATATACCTGAAATAAAATTCCTAGGTAATATGATATTTCTATTTTTAATTTTCAAGGAATCTCCATATCGTTTTCCATAGCTGTCGCACCATTGTAATGCTTACAAGGGTTTTAATTTCTCCACAACCTTGCCAACAATTATCTCTTTAAAAAAATAGCCATTCTAATTGGCGTGAGGTGATATTTTATGTACTTTTGATTTGCATTTCCTTGATAATTATGTTGGGCATCTTTTCATATGTCTGTTGGCCATTTGTATGTCTTCTTTGGAGAAATCTGTTCAAGTCCTTTGGCCATTTAAAAAAATTGGTTTACTTGTTTTTGTGCTATTGACTTGAAGGAGTTCCTTATATATTTTGGAAATTAATCCCTTATTGAATTGAGGTGAAAATAAATTAACCTGGTTTATAAAACTATGCATTTATGGCAATGTTTGTTTCATGCTTTTTTTTTTATCCCACCAGACTACAAGGTTCATGAAAGTAGGATCTGGGTTTATCTATCACTACATACTCTTACCTGGCATAGGAGTGTGGGTATATTTGTTGAATGAATGATTATTTATTGTTCCATTTCTTTATGTTCTCATTTCTTTAGACATTTTATACTTTTGTAAACCTTGGTAATGGTTTTCAAGATACATTTTGTTTTCATTTAATAGGCAAAAATGAAGGCTCTGTCAATTTGATCTCTATTATGATGATACAGTTTAATATCTTCAGCCACTATTTTCCTTAAGCACTTTCATCAGACACCCTGCTTCATGGTGCAGGGACTGGTTTAGTGCAATGAAGTGATTGCTATCACACAATCTCTTGCTGCAATATTTTCTTTTTCTTTATTTGGCCTCATCTTGAATCCTTTTCTTTCACAGAGGATATTGACTGAGTGGGATGAGGAAAGACAATTTCTCTCTGTGGTCAACATTCAAAATAAAACGCCATTAAATGCTTCCATTTCCACTGGTGTGTCTTCCCTCACTTTGCCTTCTGGCATCCCTTATCACGTGGGTGGTTTGGTCATACTGTTGGACGTGTCTGTGATATTTAAACTTTTAGCACATACAACATCGGTGACACTTTCAGCCTCCAGGAACCCCTATGATACATGCTTGCCACAGTTCACTCTATGAAACATTCAGTTGAGCAAATAAAAAATAACACATAGGATAGTGAGCCTATCTCAGTACTCATCAGCTACGAACTGCCTTTCCTAGGGAAGTGAAATTATACTAAACAAAACTTGTCTCTTCTTCCTACTTGTGGCCAAATAATTTAATATGAAACCAGCCCAACTCTGGCAGAGTCTGTCTTGATTCCCAACATGAGACAAAAATACTTTCTTCAGCAATGGTGAACAAATGGAAGAGAATAGAAACTGGTGAAGACTTAGCAGTTGAAAAAAAGGATGCTCATCAGAGTCAGCATTTTCCCATGCAGCAGAATTCCTATGGGAGATACAGTACCACTATGGAAAATGGTGAATTTGCATCACCCATGTCTGCCTAGAGAACTTAGCATATGTTAAAGCTGATAATGCCATCAGAACAAAGAAATAAGTATACTTGGACCTCATAAGCCACCCTTGAAGAGATGTCAATTCCCTTTTGCTTAGGACATGATAATAATTTCCACCCAGAGTAAGGCAGTTAAATGACAAATCACTGCATTTACTGAAGAAGCAACCTTCCCCATCCCTATCTAGATTTATTATAATTCCTCTTTCCACTTATTGCAAAAACTACTTTTCATTTCCAAAAATCAGAAAAACAAACTTAGCACATTTCAGCAACGTTAATGTCCTAGGTACAGATGTCCCCTGAAAGACTGTGACTTATTTCTCCTTGGAAAGTATTCACATTATCTGCATGTCACAGAACTAACAATGCCAATGTATTAGTTTCCTGGGGCTGCACTAACAAAGTCCTGGGTGGCTTAAGAAAACAGAAATTTATTTCTCCCAACTTTGGAGGCTACAAGTCCAAAATCAAGGTGTCAGCAAGATCATGATTTCTCTCAAGTCTGTAGGGAATGATTATTCGTTGTCTCTCCTAGTTTCTGAAGGTTGTCGGCTATCCTTGGCATTCTTTGGTTTGTCTAATTTCTACCTCTCGCATCATATGTTTGTCTTTTTTATATGCTTCCATGGTACTCTGTATGTCTGTGTATCCAAATTTCCTACTTCTTATCAGGACATCAATTATTGGATTAAGGCCCCTCTAATTTACCATGTCCTCATCTTAAATTGATTACAACTTCAAAGACCCTATGTTTAAACAAGGTCACTTTCATAGCTACTGGGAGTTAGACATCCACATATCTTTGTGGGAGACACAACAGCTACCCAGCAGTTACATATCTGGTAGTCATCTGACAAGTTATTTCATTGATCTTTAGGTTCTGTTCTGGTGGGTCCAGGAGGACATTTGTTAACCCAAAGTATTCCCTACCCACTCCCTGTTAAAATACATTTCTAAATTACATCATTTAAAATCACCTCTGAACTCTCTCTTAGCTTTGAAAGGATATAAGCTACTACGAGGCCATCCAATACATTGTTTTAACAGCAACTTACCACCAGTATTTTGGGTGGTAAAAATATAGTAAAGAAACTTGTACTTCTGTCTTTTATAAATATCATTGTTGCCAATGTTTAAGTTTCTCATGACTTGATGATGACTCCCGGTGCAGTGACCAATATATTTTGCATGATAAGCATTGTGATTTATTCTTGGCTCTCCTGAACCTCAACCCCATCATGGACCATATTCTCTGGTACCCAACTATTTTCAGCACTTTGTGTAGCAAATTACATCTTAGGGTAAAATATGAGTGTTGGGCAGCAGATAGGTTTTAATTTCTAGCTCTCCAAAAAATGCAATCGAGTTGTTTTTCTAAATTGATTAGAAATGGTTAATTTTCTCTCTAAGGCCTTTATGTCAACAGTTATGGGTCAGTAAATGTCAGAGTTTTTTTCAATGTTAGAAGCTGTCTTGACTAGAAGCTATGCTGCTAGACATAAATTAGGATCAACTTCTTATCTAGAAGCTATGCTGCTAGACATAAATTAGGATAAACTTCTTCTGGGCAATAAAACATTAGCCATTTTATGATGTGTTTTACTGCTATAGAACAGGTAAAATGTCTTGAGGAGACTAGCTAATCCCAAGGTGGAGGAATCAGTGTACCCATTTGGTTGCATTATAACAGTCCGTCATGCTGTCATTGAAACAAGGTTCCTGTCACCTACCTCTAGTTGAGAAATATGTTTGTTTTGAGGCCCAACTCACGGGCTTTACTCACCACAAATTCAGTCACATATTGTGGGGGAAGAAAATTTTTTCTTTACCCTTGTAGGTTCTTTAGTTAGTGTAATAATTACATCAACATGAGACAGAGTAACAGAAGAAAGTGACCAAATTTAATTAGATACATTTTGTATGGGAACCCAGCATACATGGAAGAGTCAGAGACTTCACATATATTAGAAGTTAAGAGGCAGAAAGATAAAATGGGGATCATATGACATCCTGAGCCAAGGAATATGAAGGTTCCTGGGGCTTCAGAGAGGAGGAGGGTTATTCACAGGATGATAATAAGAGGAACTGTTCAGTAATTAGAAGTTTGCTCTGCCACATGGATAGGTCATAAAAAGTCATTTGTGGTAATAACTCTTATGGGCAAGCCTCCCAATTTAAATTCTTTAAGAGAGAAATAAAAGTTTATCTTGAACTCACAGGACCTCCATTACAGTCATCTCAAAGAACTCATATGCGACTGTGGCATATCTAGCGAGGCCTGAGCTGAAACCCCTCACCACTGAAGAATAAAGTCTATTAAGATAAGCCAAGGGTTTCAGTTCTGCATCTTGTTCTCCATAGTCAATGCTAACCTCAACTCTGGTGGGAATCCTTCCCCACTAAACCTCCACAGTCCTTCTGGGACAGGATAATATCCCCTTACACATCCCTCTGCATGACAGTTTCAGTTGTCTGGAGTTCCCATAGGTGCAGTTCCTCACTGTGCCAGGGCCTCAGTTCTGGGATGACAGGGGAGAAGGGCTAAGGGTGTGGAACACACAAGAGGGAGGCTAAAAGATAATTTCTAATGAAGGGAAAATCGTGACTCTCATAGAGACATAAAATAACATAAGTTAATAATGTATTTAACTCATAATTAATAAACAAATCAGGTTGATGCTAAAAGTGGTTCAAAAGAAAATCCAAAGAACAGACAAATATATAGATCTGGATTATTGAAATGAATGTGTAAATGTAGGCAAAACTGGATTTCCTATTGGGAAGGGCTGTAAAGATGTACAAATTGAAGAAAATAGTGGAGAAGATTTAGTATCTAAAAAGGATGCTCATCTGAGTCAGTGTCAATAGACAGAACATAATTTACATGTACATAGACAAGAATTAATTTACCTTGCTATCAGTTATCCTCCGTTTGCAGAGTTGTAAAGTAGCTTTTATAGAATCAGGATCAGATAACCTTGAGTCTAGAAAATGCACAGTTGTCCACCGAAGCACAAATTTCTCCCTACAGAGGCAAAATTTAGCTAAGTTCCAGGTTTAGAAGTCTTTCTGGGGGTTATTGGCATACAAGTTTATAACATTACAGATAATATTCTCTATGCTGGTGTGGAAAAATATGAAAACTGAGGGGAGATGTTTTTATATGTCTCTGTGTATACAAGGGGCAGAAAGAGAGGGAGATGACTGGTGAAAGAATGGAGAAAAAGAAATGGAGATGAGGGAGGAAGGGAGAGACAGAGAGAGAGAAAATGAATCAGGAGGGACCAGCTGCACTTGACAGGTGTTGGTGCTAGACTATCAAGGACCAGAGCAAACCATCACAGTGCATAGCGCGCCCACAGGTGAATAAGTGAATAAACTGTTTCAAAGCTCCTCTCTAAACTGTGAGGCCCTGTAAACTTTCCTATGTGCGTAGATATCTTCTTGGGAAGAAGATAGGGAGCAGAAGCCTTCTTGAAGGAAGACAAACAGCCCTGATAGGAAGATTAATTTTGAATTAAATAATTTCTCAAATGTGACTAAGCTAGAAGAAGTATGTATGGGAGACAAGAAGAGGGAAAATCTCTTTAAATTATCAAACTTATTTCTTCGGTCATCATCAGGAGTGGGGTTTCAAGAGCAAGATGAGATTACGTTGAAATATGTATGATGCCATTAAAACATATTAGACACAGTGTTTACATTTGGTCCACCAATGGCACACTCTGGAAGTATAAAATTACATCTCTCTAATTTTTCATAGTATTTTTGATAGTTGCAAATTGGAAATTGTGAACGATGGGTATTTTTATTTCACTGTGTTTAAGTTGCTTTGATGTTGATTTGATTGGGACTCTACTGGTGAGTGAATACATACATAATCTGCAATTTTACATATATTATTGCTAGTAATTAATTATTGACTATAATATAATTAATGTAACAATATAATTATTTTTTCATTAGTTTATAAATACTGGGTGGACCAAAAGTAGATTTACTTTGTGACTATAAGAAACAGAGTTTATTCTTGTATTATTTATTAACTAGAGGCCCAGTGCACAGATTTGTGCACTGTTGGGGTCACTTGGTGTAACCTGTGGGGATCAGGCGAAACTGGCAGTCCAATGCTGCCTGCTACTCTTGCCTGCCGCTCCTACTCATCCTGGCCCCACTGATCCTGCTGCTGCTGTGGCTTGGTAGGCTTGCTGATGCTCCACTGTGGTCTCTGGGCTGTAGTGGCCAGCCGTGAGCCCTGCGTCTGGCGCCCATCGGTCAGCTGAGCGGTGTGCTCACTGTGGGAGCGCACTAACCACCAGGGGTAAGCTCCTGCATTGAGCATCTGCCCCCGGTGGTCAGTGTGCGTCATAGCTACCGGTCATTCAGTCGTTTGGTCATTTGGTTGCTTAGGCTTTTATATATATAGATTATTGTATTATTTTCCTTACAAACATCTGTAAACCTACCTCTGTCATACCCTTCATATACCATTCTGGACATACTTATGGTTTTAATATTTGTCCAGTGATTCTTGAATAGTTAAAATAGACTAACAGTTGCAAACAATGATATTTTTCTTTTTGTCAATAATATGCCTATTATTCCTTATCTTAAATTACAGAAAAATGTTGATGAATACTGTTGTATTTAGGTCAACTTTTTTTGTTTCTTTTGGTCTTTCATGGAAAAAGTCATGGGTTTTACCTTTAAATATAACATCAGTTGTTTTTTAAATATTGATATTATTCAGGAAATCATAAATGTATTTTTAACCGGTATTTGTCTAAAACTATAAAAAATCATAAGGTAGTGTTGAATTTTTCTCCTTGACTTATTAAAATAATGAATTATGTTGATATTGTTTATTATATTTAACCATTCATACTTCTGAAACTAAACTAATTTGTTCAAAGTATATTGTTCTTTAATAGAATGTTGTATTCTATCTGCTATTTTTATTTGATTTCTTTGCCATTTATGCTTTACTGCATTGAGGTCAGCAAATATAAACTATAATTTCTGTACTTTGGATTGTATTGAGATTTGTTTATGACTGAATTTATGAGCTATTTTTTCACTTTTTAAAAAATTTGATTGAATTTATTGGTGTGACATTGGTTAATTGAAATTATATAGGTTTCAGTTGTACAATTCTATAATACATCATCTGTATATTGTATTGTGTTCACTATCACAAGTCAAGTCTCTTCTATCAACATTTATCTCCCCCTTTACCCTCTCCTACCTCTCCCCACTGTTGTCTGTGTCTGTGAGTTTTTTTCCCTTTGGTTAGTCCATTCATCTTTCTCTCCCAGCCCTGCCCTCACAACTGTCAGTCTGTTTTCTGTCTATGAGTCTGTTTCTCATACTTAATTTTGTTCGTTAATTTTGTTAGTTAATTTTATTCATTAGATTCTACATATAAGTGACATCATATGGTACTTATCTTTCTCTGACTGACTTATTTCACTTAGCATAATACTTTCCCATCCATCCCTGCTGTCACAAAAGGTAAGATTTGTTTCTTTTTTATAGCTGAGTAGTATTCCATTGAGTAAATGTACGACAGCTTTTTTATCCATTCATTTACTGATTGGCACTTGATAAGTGTTGCATTGCCATTTGGATTATGTAAACGTGATAGGAAGAGGGCATATGATTTAATTTAAATAAATCTATTAAATTTAATTCAGAGTTATTATTATTGGCATCTAATTCTTTATTTTTGTTTTCCTTAATTTGTCCAAGTCCGACAGCGCTATGTCAAAGTTTCCTTCCATGAGTATGGCTCATTTTGTTTCCTTTTGAATACCCACACATTTACTAAACTTCTACTGTACATCTAGGCCTTTCTAGCCACTTTAATATACAGTTTATATTCACTTATGTCTACCTGTCTTGTATTTTTCTTTTCCTAACTGTACCTAGGACATTGCTGTTTTCACATTAGGTGCTAGTTGGATAGTATTCATGGATTGATTTTTATCATATTCTCTGAGGAATATTCTGAAAAGGAATGATTTCAAGTTTACTTTCAACTATTACATGATTATTCATATAATTTATGCCTCATCCTATTATCACTGGTAATGTGCCTTTTGTAATAAGGCATCTCTTATTCCCCCTTTCAACAAGCCTTTGCTACTAATTAATTAGTATACTCTAAAGGAAAAAGTATGAACCAAAGTGGTTCCTAATGAATTCTTTTTGAGTTTGCAGTGGGATTCTGCAAAATTTCTGCTGTGGCTGGAGTTTCTTTAGGTCCTCTGAAAAGAGAAGCAAACCAATAGTGCTGAGAGAATTTAACATCAGCTTTACTCATTTAGCTAACATTTGCCCTTCCCTCAGCGTCTGTATTCTTTCCCAGAAAATGTACTTTGCAGCACCTAGTGTGAATGATAAGTTCTTGACTGGAGCTATAGTTAAAAATAACTCCCTGTTAACTGTTAATAAGCATTAGTGTGGCAGAGCCCCAACGGTATAGTGACCTAATTCCCACAGAATCAAAGACAGCTGTGCTAAAGGGCATAAAGCTTTAGAATCTTCCCCCACTTCCTCTTTCTTGTGTCTTCATCAGGAATTAGTATAAGAGTTGCCCCTTCTCTGAGACTGAGTAGCCTTGTGTGCATTATGACTTTTCTCATTTTACTAGTCAAAAGCTTTGATTTGGTGGTGGCTATTTCCTCAGAGTCTATATTTGTCCTTATTACTGAGAGAAAAATCCTCATGCATTAAAGTTTTGATTGTGACTGGTTAAAACTTCTGTGCTAGATAAGGGGAAGGGGAAGAATGTTTGTTTATCTGTTATAAAAATATCTGTGTAACTCAGGAATTCTTGTGCGTATGCTTACCAGTAGAAAGAAAATAAAATAACTTAGGATTTTATAAGATAAAGGAATGTATAAATTGTCTGATTGGTGGTGGTGTGGGACATGGGGTATATTTTTAAGGCTGTTGTAAGTCTCAAGATAGAAGGGAAAACATTAAGAGGAGATCGGAGGATATCTATATATATAAAAGCCTAAGCGACTGTTATGACGGATCAACTGGTGCAATCGGTTGACCAGTTGTTATAATGCACACTGACCACCAGGGAACAGACACTTAATGCAGGAGATGCTTCCTGGTGGTCAGTGTGCTCCCACAGGGGGAGCACCACTCAGCCAGAAGCCAGGCTCATGGCTGGCAAGCACAGCTGTGGCAGTAGGAGCCTCTCTCAACTCCACAGCAGCACTACCGAGTGGCGGCGGCAGGTGCAGTGGGCCAGGATGAGCGTGAGCAACACAGCACCCAGCCCTGGTTCCGGCTCCTCCCTCGCCTCCTGCCACTTGGTCACTGCTACATCCCTCTAGCAATATGGGACATGGGGGGTCTAAACTGGCAGTTGGACATCCCCCAAGGGGTCCCGGATTGCAAGAGGGTGCAAGCTGGGCTGAGGGACAACCCCTCCGGTGCCCGAATTTAGTGCACTGGGCCTCTAGTATTATATACTTAGTAAGGTTGCTTTAGGAGTTGCCTCAAATCAGGAGTGACTGCTCTTCCCAGGTGAGACTTTCTTTGATTATCTAACTGAAATCAGACAGAAGTTTTAGAATCCTGAGAGAGCTAGCCACGGTCAGAGGCATTCACATGCCCTTTTATTCTCCAGTAAATGCATTACCCAAATGCCATGTGGATATTACCCACACTACTTTCAACACCTACAGGCAGAGGAGACCTGTTCAAAGGCCTTGTGTTCCAACTGCTTCTTCTTTCTCGGTGATTGGGAATGAAAGAGAAGAGAGGGCACCTTGGTCTGCAGAGCTCAGAATTGCTGGGCAGAGACAGTGGAACAAGGACAAAATCTATCACCATCGTTCCGAGGCCTTGTTATAACTGGAAGGTGGAGGTGAGGATCCTTGTCAGACAATCTTCCTAAATATTAAGCAAAGCAACAGGTTTCTCCCACCGTAGGTCCAGGAGATACACATTTCATAGGTGTAGGCAGCCGGACTGGTAAGTAAAATTACAGGATTTGCATATGGTGTTCATTCTTCTTGTACAAAAGGGAGCTGTCTTTATAAGAAAGGATACAGTTACCTGTGGCATAACACCCTTGGGAACAATAGTCCTTCATTATCAAGAGAGGGACCAATCTAAAATGGCTGACACCAGAATTTTCCAGAAGATTCTCCAAACTGGATCTCACTTAGAAATTCTGTGTGAATGTTGGCTTTTCTGAGTGAGGAACTCGGAAAAGGAATGCTGTGTTCCCACAAGCTAGTAGGGATCATGAGCCTTGTAAAAAAAAAAATCTATGTTCTGTAAACTAGACAGGCTTCTAACTTTTGTATATTATTCTGGGAGCCTAAAGCTCATGTTTAGAAGAAAAAGATTAGGCAAGTTACATAAATATGTAGAGTGGGTAGTACTTTTGAAACTAATTGATTTGATATGCATAGTTCATATGTAGCAACAGAATAATAAATGCCACTACAAAAAGATGAATACAATATTACAGAAGAAAAAGTATAACACAAATCCAGAAACTTATTGGGTACCAAGAAGACTGGAATTTTGGAGGAAAAAGCAATGTTACCTAAAGCTGATAGCACTTTGTATTATTTTCTTTGCACACTATATTTTATTATTATTTAAGGTTTTAAAAATTATTACTCATGATTTGTGTAGTAGCAAAAAAGTGTGAAATGGATGCTTAACCTCACTCATAATTGCCCAACCAACAGGCAATTATGATTAACATGTGATATATTTTCCTCTAGTAGGTTTTTCTATATGACATATTATTAAATTCAGATGATTTTTACCTTCCACAAAATTATAGCGTGATCATTTAACCTTGAAATTACTAACCTTTTGTGCAAATGATTTTGCGTTCCCAATGTTAGCATAGGGTCCTTTAAATTCATAAAATGCTCTCGAAAAGTATCACAACATAATTTAGAGTAAGGTCCCAGTTGCCTAATGCAAAGCAGGCACCCAGTAAATGTGAGTCCCACCCACCCTCATTTCCATACCTCTCAGTGCAGTGCCAAGCCTGCAAAAGACAGTCAATACATGATTGTTCGATTTAAAGCAGATAGGGGTAGCAGAACAAGACTGACTCTTTGAAATAGTGTAAGATTGATGGCAGACCTTTAAAAAATAACAAATGGCCTGACTCAGCTGTTAAATGTGGTGTAATTCTCTTAAAACAGTCATGTGCGGTATTTATGCCTTTGTATCAGTCCAAACGTATCAGAACAGGTTTTTTATGCGTTAGGGGACATGATTTGACTGGTAGTATTTCTAAGCTGTGTTACAGTGGGTTATTTCCCTGGGAATGCCAACTCATCTTTAAAATCCAGATGGTGTTGCTGGTAGGTGGTACAGCACTACAACTCCATTTTACTCAGTTCATACCATGTGGTCTAATGAGGTGATTCTTTCAGAAAAGTCTCCCTCTTTGTTGCTGGGGTGCACACACCTGGAGAAGGAAAAGTGGATGAGACCTTTTAGATCATCCATTTCACCCAGGGAGTTTATTAGCAATGCAAATTCTAGGGCCCCCCTTTCCAGAGATTCTGATTTAGTCCCTGTTGGGTGGGGGCCAGTCTCTTCTAAGTCTCACCAGCGCCCCGGGGGAGGATTGTGATGTGTATTGTCAGGAACAATGTCTTTACTTTTGTTTGTGCTAAGTTTTGTATGTTGAAATAATTATTGCAAACAATGATGCAATGCACCAATCTCTTAGGCCATATGTGTGTGGAATTGCTGCTGGTCACATTTTTAATTTTAATCATTTATGTTCAAAACTTTCTAAACCATATTACCATCATAAAACCGAGGCTATTAAATATTTGAACTTTATTTGACGCCTTGGTATCATGATTATGGATATTGATTCTTGCACTGCGGGCAAATAAACATTCAGACTCTCAGGGACTATTTACTTGTAATCGAAATGCGCCCTTTGAGTTATTGTACTTGATTCTATTATTAATAAATTTGTATAATTAAAAAGGACCTAAGAAATTACCAAACACAATTCCTTTGCCTTACAGAGGAAAACACTGAAGCTTGTAAAACTAAACTCACTTACACATGGAGACCCAGCAGAACTCTGACTCTAACCAAGGTTTCCTGGGTGCCAGGCTAGTTCTGTGTTTTGCTGGTATTTGCTAGCCAAAGTCTCAGCAAAGCTTTAAGCTCCCATCAGCACCTCTTCCTAGACAAGAGGCATCACTCTTTTCTTATTTGCTCTTCTCTATGTATGTGATAATGCCATGGTTAAGAAACGCTTGGTTTCAGAAGACAGAAACCCAAACAAAATTTACTAAACAGAAAAGAAAATAAGTTGGTTCATACAATGGGAACATCCTAGAGCAGATTCAGGAGCTCCAGGGGCAGTTCTCTGTGATTCTCTAGATCCTGCCCATTCCTCCTCTCAGGGTTGCCCTCAGGGTGACTCAGAAGTAACCTGGCTGAAGCTTTCCCATAACTCCCATTCTCTCCCCAGACTGTTTGGAAGATCTAATCTCATGATGGCTCCCAGAGGAGCCAGGAGAAAATTTTTTTCCCCCTAAAGACTTCATCAAGAGTCTCCTACAGTATCATTGATGGAAATGGTGACTCATGCTCCCCTAAAGCAGTCACTCTGGTCAGGGAGAAGGGATAATGCACTGATTGGCTTAAGCCACTTAAGCCAATTAGAGTTCACTTTGGGACTGGTGCTGAGATAACTCTCAGGGGAACTCCATGGCGGAGAATTTGGAATAGAGGTTTCTCAAAAGAAAGCCTGGGTGTGATTGTTAAAGAATTGGGTTATGAATGGTGAGGAGGCAAGCTATCAATGAGTGTGCTATCTGGGAATTCACAAACAACATTTATTACAACTGGGAAGAAAAGAGAACAAAAGGTATGTTTTTTGTTTATTTTTTATGACTGTTTCTTCTGTGATTAAATATAGTGTTACTATTTTGTGTGATCCACTCTGCTTATCAGATAACTCTTATTAAGCCTTTAAAAAATCATTATTCTACATAGTTGAGTTTTATGGATAAATGGCAATTGACAGTAGGGTCCCCCAAACAATTTGAAGACATAGCTTAACAGCATCCCCTGGGGGAAGAGAAAGCATCAACAGTGAACAGGAATGATGGGAACCTTAGAGACTTTTTTCTGTTGCTGTAGAATTTCAGGCCATTGAGTTAATTCAATGACTGTAACTTTTCATTCAGAGGTTTCTGGCCTTTGATTCCCACTGAGCACCCTGTTTTCCTTTTATTTACTTTTATTCCACCTTAATTTGAGGTTTATGTGAAATGACTCTGAATGGACACCAAGAACAAGAATCTCAGAGATGCAATCAAAATGTTTTTTATAGTCTTGAGAAAGATTGGGAGACATGCCCTTCAGGTTTTTTGTTCTCCCTCCACCCGCCCCAGAATGGGAAGTTAGGTGTAGCTATGTGACTTGCTTTGGCCAATACAATATCAATAAAAGTGATATGTATTATTTCCGGGGGAAGCTTTAAGAGTCAGAATATGATCCAACACATTCTCTTTTACTGCCTTGGCAATTTGAGGATGTTTATCAAGATTGATAATTCAATAACCTGGTGCCCTCACTAGTGACCTGCTGATCTATGATGGAGATTTAGCATAAATGAGGGGGGATAAAAACAAAAAAAACTTTGGTTGTTCTGAACCAGGGATTTGAAAACTATGAAAATAATTTAACCTGTGTTAAACTATTAGTATTTGGAGTTGTTAGTAAAGCATAGCCTACATTCTGACTGATAAAAAATTTAAAATATTTTTCCTGAAAATGTTAAGATGTAAAATAACAACAACCAAAAAAATTCAAAATAATGTCTCTTGTTACTTGTAATAGGAGGCAAACATTGAACATTTAATATTTTTAAACCTCTTGAGTTATGTGATTAATATTGCCTTAGGCAAAGGCCATCGTGGTGTCTGAGAGTTGAATTTTTAGAGGTAATATGCAAAATAACATCTTACACTTTTTCTTGGGCAATCTATCACCCTTAACATAAAAAATAAAATTAAGAAAAACAACATTACTTTTAATGAATTGCTTTTAACTCTCTTTTCATTCTTAATACATATATTTTCCCAAAGACTTTAACTAAAATCACATGCTTTTTTTTTTATTTCACGACTTTTCTAACTTTTCTGAAGGCCTTTAAGTTGTGATAAATATAAAGAAAACACCAAAAGTGGCAATCACATTGCCTTTTCCAAAAAAGATGTGACCTTTAAATTAAAATCAATAAAGCCCTGGCATCTCTTATTCACACTTTTGGGTGACAAAACAAGATTGATAAAGATAAGAGAGAAATTTTAAAAGATTTTTGGCTCAGTGCTCCACGCCACCTACTTAAGAATATTTACTCATTTTTTCATTCATTTTTTTTGAGGTTTAAAATTTGCATGATTTTCCAAGATTGGACTGATTTAGATTTATTAATCCATTAATTTAAGATCCTTCTTGTTTTAGGGACAAAGGAGCTAAGATACAGATGTGTGACTTGGATGGATACGGTCACATAAGTAGTGATTGAGAGAACCATATGCTAAACCTATGTGTTCTTTCCACTGACTATACCATGATATGCTGATCTACGAGAGAACCATATGCTAAACCTATGTGTTCTTTCCACTATACCATGATATGCTGATCTATCCTTGCTTTAGTATTACAAATACTACAACCAGAGAAAAGAATGTAAATACCGTCTAATCCGACCACCTGCCTTGCCATTTTCCTTCCCCTTAACCTCATCTCCTATGATCCCACCTCTTGCTCACTTTGACCCAGCCACACTGGTTCTCCTTTATTCTTGATTCCACCGTAGGGCATCTGGACTGGCTCTCCCCTATTCCTGAGGCATTCTTTCCCAGATATCTGGATAGCTGCCTGGCTCAATCTCTTAACTTCTTTAACATGAGGCCTAACTCGATCTCTGCATTTAAAGTGAAAAGACTCAGCTCCATGTACTCCAAATATCTATTACCTATGATGGTTTATTTCACATAGCATCTGCTAGTGTCTACCAGGCTTATTATGTTTATTATTGTCTATCTTCCTCCTAGAAGGTAACCTTTAAGAGATCAGGGAACTGCCTGTTTCGTTCATTGATGTATCCCCACGTGCTAGAATAGTCCTGGTACATAGTAGGTATTCAAAAATACTTGTTGAGAGAATGGGTATACAAAGAGATGAGAGAAAATAATCCATATGTGATTAAAAGAGAAGGAACTTATTCAATTCAAAGATGTATTAAGAGGGACAAAGCTGTGTGTTTAACACTGTTTGTGCTTGGCTTTTCTGAAATTTTTTTTATATAGGAGAAAAGAACTAACATTTGTTGAATACTCATGTTAGAGGCATGGACCCAGGAGCTTTGCATGCAATATCTGTTTTTAGTTCTCATCAAGAGCAATCATAGTACTTTTGAGGTAGAGCTATTACTGCCATTTTGTAGGTGAGAAACCTCAACTGGAGGTTTAAGTAATTTGCTCAAAATACTACTGTGACGTGTGGATTTGCATTCACACCAATTTGGTTAAGGTGCCCTCATTCCTTGTTCTTTCCATTGTATTATGGGTAAGGAAATAAGGTATGGAATGGATAAGATTTTTAACACATTTTTACATAGACTTCCATATTTTGGAAAAACTTACCATAAGTTCCTATGTTATCCTATGGTACAGCAAAAAATAACGCACCCTTGTTTATCCTCAGAAAGGCCTATCCATTGTTGTAATTCATTCTACATCAGAAATTTAATTGGTTCTACAATAGAGGCCCTCACATACAATTCTCATCAATGCATAAATATCGTTAGCTTATGTCTTTGACCTATGACCCAAAATGAGGGGCTGATATCTCCCAGGTATCACAAATTTTAAATGTAAGCCAATATAAACGTGGAGATAAGACAAAAAAAGAAAACAATACTTTTCTTGGCATAATTCCTTGAGCAATGTCTGCGGCATATGAAGAAAGTTATTTTTATTTGGAGGTAGACGTGCAAAAAGAGCTTTGTCTGGCAATGTTTTTGATAATAGTCTGAAAAAATAGGAACTGACAGACTTGGTGACAGTTGGGCTGTTCTCTCAGGTGTCGCTCAGGGCTGAGGGCTCTTGCTGTCTCCAGGAACACAGGGAAGGTTTTCCTCCCTGGTTAGAAAAGCCCTGTCCACTGCAGGAAGAAGCAGACAAGAGGCAGAATACTTTCATGGGAAATAACCTGAATGAGGACTCTGTGTCAGTTCTGCTGTTCTGAGCCTAAATTTGTACAAATAATTTTTTCCTAGTTCTCAGCTTCCTCATTTGTAAAATTAGTTCATTGGGCCATACGATCTGAAAGCCCCTTTTCCGGTCCACAATGCCAGAATTTTCCATCAACTTATTTGCTGGAAAGTTCTAGGCAAAGAACGATAAGCTCATATCTATATAATTATTTTAGACCCCACTCGGGAAATATTTCTGAAATTGGATGGACATTGCTGCAGTTTTCCCTCCTCTGGCATATGCCACCGGCTGTTATCAGATAAAGAATAGAAAGCCGATTTCTTCCTGGGGGGAAAAATGATGGCTTTTACAATATTTTAGAATAGCCATCTTTAAAAATTTGATCAAAATTACCTTTCCACTTATCAACAATTTCTATGGCCTTACTTGGTGTGAAAATGGGCACCAAAATGCACAGCTTTTAGGAAACCTCTAATTTTTGTGTAACTTCTATTTCTGGGAATCTTTCATTTACTCAGCAAAGCAACTACAACTAAACTAGATTAGGGGACTGAAAGATATTGTGGAGGTGTGTGCTTCATCTTGGGAGGTATAGTCTCGTACCCTCCCACCCCCAGCCCCAAAATAAAAGTGGTCCATGCAAAGGATCAGGGACAGAGACAGAGAAGGACTAGTCACAGTTTATACTAGAAATTAAGTGTTGGCTTAAAAAATGTTTTTCTATGAGTTCCCATTGTTAGGAATGTAGGAAATAACTCCTACAGAGTTTCACTGGACCAATGTCTGCTCAAATTGCAAATTGGCTTTAAAGTGAAGCGCATCAAGCTGCCAGTCATCTGTGACCTGAGAAAGATTTTGAAATAATCCAAATGCATATGCAGGCAGGGAGACAGGCAATTTACTGGATAGAACTTTTGCTTCATGTAAAGAGCGAAAGGAGAAATGTCTCCATGTGTATGAGGAAAACCACCCCAGGACAAAGGAAAGGGAAGAATATTCAGAAGCTTCAAAGGAAGAGATTATTTTTGTAATTGATCCATTGACAGGTCTAGATGCCATTTTTCGGCAAATGCTTAGCATCTTCATACACATACAAAAGTATTGTGTCTATGCAGGAGAAGCTGACATTCGTTAGGAGAAAAGAAAGGGTGATGAAAAAGCAATAGAATTAGAAGAAAGGGTGATGATAAACAAAGACTGGCCTCAGAGAAAATAAAAACCTAATGACAGAAGTAAAATCCATATTTTCAGTTATAAATAATTGAATCTGCAGAAAACTCAGGTGGGGATGTAGAAGGTAACTTGAGAAAAGCACCAAGAATTTAAAGGGGCCTGACAGGGTAGCTCAATTGGTTAGAGCATTGTCCCAATATGCCAAAGTTGCAGGCTCCATCCCTGGTCAGGCTAACTCTCTGTCCCTCTTCCTTCTTCTCTGTAAAAAATCAATAAAATATATTTAAAAAAAAAAGAATTTAAATGGAAGAAGATCCATGTTATATTCATCTCCTCCCAGGACCAAACTAAAATTGCAATTAAAATATTCAACAATCATCCTGAATAACCAACTGAAAACTTGCTGAAAAGAAGTCTGATAACGAAGGATTTACTGTAAAAGCCACATTAGGGCTGGTAGGTCGGGCAAAGACAAGGGAAGGGCTGGCCCCACTCCCACAGGAGGTGGCTGAGGTCCCAGAGGGATATCTCATCTGCAAAAGTTCCCCCTGAGAAGCCTGGGGTCTCAACTCCAAGCCAGGCTCACAAGCCCCGAGCTGGGAAGGTGTGCCCATATAACATGTGGCTGTGAATATCAGCAGAGATTCTGTCCATCAGGGAGAGACAGAGTCCACCAGAGAGAGACACAGGCACTCTCTTAAGGGCCAACACAAAGTCTTGTTCACAGCCACTCACCCTGGACCCCAGTGGAGAAAGGGGAGAGCAGACTACAGTCATGTGAGAGGGCTGAAGGGACAGCCGTCAGATCTCTGAGCTGAGTCCTTTGCCATCTTTCTTGAGTGGAGCACCACACACAAGAATAGAGTCCATACGGATTAAAGATCTAAATGTAAGGCTCAAACCCACAAAAATCCTGGAAGAAAACAGAGTGAAATCTCAGACACGCTCAGTGTTGGATAACAAATGCATCTTCCTCCAGTTTAAAACTCCTAAGACTCTATTCTAAACTAAATGAAAGTTTGCCCTATGGGCTCTAGCTGTGGGAATTCTCTGTCGTTTCAAAGGAAGAGTGGTTCTCAATTGGAGGTAACCGGATTTGAACTAAATGAAAGTTTGCCCTATGGGCTCTAGCTGTGGTTCTCAATTGGAGGTAACCGGATTTAGGGTTGTTGAAATGACTGGGGAGTTCTTCAGGCATCAGTAACCAGGTGCCAGGAATGCTAAATATACTTCTGAACACAGGACATTCTTGTACAAAGCTGTAGGATCTTCACCCAAATGACCTAGACTAGGACTCTCCACTACAAATACAATGCAAGCCATGCATGCAATTTTAATTTTTCTAGTCACATTTAGAAAATGGAAGTGAAATTATTCTACAATATATTTTACATACATAAATATGTCCAAAATATTATCATTTCAGCAGATAATCGATATAAAAACTATTAAATATACTTTTTTTAATTGTACAAAATTTTTGAAATTCAATGTTTATTTTACAGTTCAAGGCCTCATCTCAATTTGGATACTAAATTTTTATTGGAATTGTTAGTAGCGAAACTGCACCAGAATGTTACTGTTCTTAAGTTCAGCAACCTCAGTACTTATGTTCTGGCTAAGAAAGAATTCAGAGCCAAGACTCAAATACAAGCAGAAGTTTATTTAGGAAGTCACAGAGGTAGAAGAAGTGAGCTGTGGAAGAAGTGAGCCAGCTGGGCTGAGTGGGCTCAGGAAACAACTTACCGAGGCAAATGAAGGGCCATTGGAGCTTAGGTAAAAGAAAGGAGAGGGGGAAAGGCACAGGTGTGCTCCAGAGAGATAGAGTACGCCCTGGGAAAAGAATGGGGTGGGGAAAGATGTAAGCCTGCTCAAGGGAGAGAGACCTGGCACAGAGTCCTTTGTCTTGAGGTTTTCTTTATCTGGAGTTCTGAGGGGAGGATTCTATGTAATATTATCAGCTTTCCCAGATGTGTCCTTTCAGGGTCATAGTCTCTACTGATTGGTTGATATTAGGGTAGGGGATCATTAGGGTAGTCATTGCAGCTGGTCCTAATGTTGGCTATGGTGCTGTTTTACTTGGTTTTGCTGGTTTTCTGAGTCTGGAGCTGAAACACAACTGAGACCTAGATGACATCTCTAGTTTGACCAAAACTCTGTCTCTATAGTCAGCAGACCTGAAGCTTTGGTCTTAAGATTACTTGATGCATGTCAGAGCCTCTTTGCCCCGAGGGCTTAATACTTAAGGGAGTGGTCGTGCAAGGGCTTCTATAGGTGTTGTTTGAGACTATTCTCCAGCCCCCTTGTTTCTTCTCTAGGAGGATCTATAGCATGACTAGCTACATAGCAGGGGAGGATCTGAAATGCATGACCAGCAATATGAAAGGTCAGGGGCTCTAAACCACATGACCAGTGATATGTGAGGAGAGGAAAGGTCACCTGGCACAGATGAGGTCCCACCTCACAATTGTCCGTTGCTAGGCACTCAGGACTTTCTGCCTCAGGTGACCTTTTATATGGGGCCTATGGTTCCTACATTGCTCATGTCAGTCTAACTGCCTACTACAAAATGACTTGACCTATATTCAAAGTGTATGAGAGAGGAAAGGTCACCTGGCACAGATGAGGTCCCACCTCACAATTGTCCGTTGCTAGGCACTCAGGACTTTCTGCCCCAGGTGACCTTGTATACGGGGCCTATGGTTCCTACATTGCTCATGTCAGTCTAACTGCCTACTACAAAATGACTTGACCTATATTCAAAGTTTATGAGTTCATAGTTGAAAATGTAGACTCACATAACATAGTTGTTCAAAACACAATTTCTTTTCTAAACAGCTTTTTTATTTTTCTTTGCTGCAGCAAATTCAAGTTACCACTTATTGTGCATTTGTGATATACCTTTTTCAATCCCTTTTTTATTACCCTCTTGATTGTAGTACTAGCTTTTGTATCTCAATGTGATTCTGCACCAATATTATGCTAAACATATTTTATAGTAAAACATAATTGGTTTTATTCATTTTTAAAACTAGAAACAATTTAATTATGCTATAATTTCAGAAATAAGTATTTTAATTTATTTGCCAGTTACATTTTATATAGGTACCACTGTAATCATGCAGTCTACATAAGCTAGTCAAATGAGTATATTCAACTTTACAAAATTAATGTGTAGAAAAGCTCATTCAAATTGGATAATTTGTTGACACTGACTAGACTGGTGGCCTGTTTATGTGTAATAATAGGAACAATGTATGCTCTTGACATGCACGGCTCTATCCACTGAGCCAAACCGGTTAGGGCATGTATGCTCTTGACATGCACACTACAACACTATCTTACACAATGCAATGGCTACAGTACAGTCTTAAAAACATTTATATTTAATTAAAATATTTTACACTGCTTCAGTTCATAAACGTAAATCCAAATTCATTAAAACACAAAGTCCTTACCATTCTGGCACCTTGTTACATGTTTGACCTTGGTTCCTATCACTATCTGCTGGTTGCTTTTCTCTAGCCTACTGGTCTCACTGCTGTTCCTTGAGCATGCTAGGTCTGCTCCCACCCCAGGGACTTTGCACCTATTTCCTCTTCTTGGAAGATTCTCTCCCAGGTAGCTGCATGGGGCCTTCTTGAGAATGCTATTTAAATTTGCTTCCCTCCTCGCTCCCTACATTTCCCCCATTTTACTTTATTTCCTAATGCATATCACCATCTAACATACTATAGAATTTGCAAATATCTATAGCCTTTATCATGCTTAATAGAAAATAAATGCATGAGGATAAGAATTTTGTATGTTTTGTTCACTGGTGCCCCTAGAAGCAGAAAAACTGTCTGTTAATAATTGAAGCCCAATAAATATTTGTTAAATAAATGAACTTAGAAAGGTAATGATTAAAGAACATATATAATAATATATAATTTTCAAACAAGGAGGGGGAAAAATGGAACAAAAATAATCAATTCAACAAAAAGGAAAAATAAATGAAAAAGAACTTATAGCTAAAGAAAATATGCAATGAGGTAAAAGTAAATCTGATCAAATAAATAATAATAATAATAGTGAATTAATTAAATTTTTTATTAGAAAGAGTAAGAATCTAATTTAATTATTTCATTGTTTTATTAAGGATAAATAAAAAATTATAAGAATTTGTAGACACTTGAGTCCATAATTATAATCAAAGAGTTTAATATACCTAGTTAAATTTACATATAATGTAGACCCAGTTGTGGGTATGGAAGATTTGAATAGTAAGTGATAAGCTTAATGTTATAGGTAGATAAACTCTTTAGTCAATCAGTAAAAAGATAGAATAATCATAGAATAATTTCAAACACCCAAAGAACCTGAAACACCATAGTACCATGATTAGGTATTAGGCTCAAAGAAATCATTTCAATTTTATTGGAAGGAAACTTGAAAAAAAACCTCACACAACATATAATTTACATACCTGTTGACCTCACTATTCCCAGTTCTGTACTATAAAAATGAAACCGGACAACTAATGGGTCCGGGTTGCCCGTTACTACTTGAGCCAATTAAGCAGAGACAGGGTTCAATCATGTATGAGCATTTATTCCAATAATGCTGGCAGTATGGGAGAGCAGCAGGTCATCCACAAAAATCTGCTCTCTACCCTTCCATCCCCCAAGCCAGCTGCTTATATTGGGTAGAAGGACAAAGATTACATGGGGAAGTAGGAAAAAAGAATAAAAATGGGGATGCAAAGGGAAGTATGAGAAAGGAATAACAATGGATTGCAAAGGGTGGGCTCCTCCAGGACTCCATTGTTTCAGCAACAAGGTTGTTAATCTTTCCTTGATGATAGGCATGAACCACATCCCAAGGTTAACTTCCAGGTCCCTGCGCATACAACTCCAAGCCAGATCAGAATATGCTTTCTTTAATCAGAAAACAAAACAAAAGAATCATAATTAACAGAGCATGATTAATATTTCTTACAACTATAGCTTGTCTCTACTATTCTATTTCTGCCCCTAATAGAAACACAGATGAAAAGAAAAACTATGTATGGACATGTTAACTATGGCATCATTTTTAGCAGTGAAAATTTAAAAGTAGCCTTTCGTTTATCAATGAGAGAATGATTAAATAAAAGTTAATCCATATTATAATATACTTTATAGCAATCAAAAGTATCCTGAAAGTTTCTAAAATATATTGCTTAGCAAAAAAAAATGGGATGCAGACTCATCCCATTTATTTAGCAATATACAGAGCATGATTAATATTTCTTACAACTATAGCTTGTTTCTACTATTCTATTTCTGCCCCTATTAGAAACACAGATGAAAAGAAAAATTATGTATGGACATGTTAACTATGGCATCATTTTTAGTAGTGAAAATTTAAAAGTAGCTTTTTGTTTATCAATGAGAGAATGATTAAATAAATAAAAGTTAATCCATATTATAATACACTTTATAGCAATCAAAAGTATCTTGAAAGTTTCTAAAATATATTGCTTAGCAAAAAAATGGGATGCAGATTCATCCTGTTTATTTAGCAATACATATAAACATGGAAGAGAATAGTTCTAGAATTGACATAAGTTTTTTAAAGCAACTAACATTAGTTGATTCTTTGGAGAGAAATCCAAAAGGGTAAAGTAAATTGGGGAACTTTTCACTTTTATGTACTGTTTATGAAATTAAAATTAAACATAAGATAATTTTGATTTCTTCATTAGACTTCTACTTTCAATATTTTAATAACATATTTTATAAAATTCAGAGAAAAATCAATTGAACAGGCTTTAAATATTTAAAGAAAATTCTTTAGCAATGTAAAAGAAATCTAATGCATTCATTGTAATTCCAAGAAGAGCAAATCACTAAAAAGCTACATTTATTGAATGTCTCATACAAGGAGGGCAATTAGCAATCATGTGAGCAGACATCTTGACAGTTCAACAACATTTACATAATAAAGGTTAAAATCATTACAAATTGTTAAGGTACTCTTTTAAAATCTTGTGAAATTTTCTTTAGCGATTGTGTAATGTGTTGGAAGCTCATGGTCCAGAAAACCTTGCCATTTTATATCAATGGATAATTCTGATGAATTCTATTTAATTTTTTACATCACTTTAAACATATTTCAGAATGATAAAGGAGTTTCACTGGAAAGTATAAAAATGAGGGGAAAGAAACACCTACAATAACCCACTGACTTTATTCAGTGTGTGTTTTATTCAACAATCATATTTCTTTGGACATGTCTTGTTAGATAGTCGATGCGCAAATAAATATTCTTTCTTCACTCTCCTTAAAAAACACAGCTTTCTCTCCACGGTGAATTTACTTTTTCGATCAGAGTCTATTAAGAGTTGCTGTAGATACTTTGCTCTTTACCTCACTATGAGCAATAGCCTTTTAGTTCTCAATTGACATGATCATAAAAATATATTCTTACTAGACACAAGAGAATATTTGCTTCTGGAATTTACTGGACAGATACAGGGTTCTTTTAATACAGGCTAGATCTAAAGATGATAGAAAAAAGAAAGGATTAAGACCTCATGTGCTAGTATGTGCGTTCTTGTAGACACACACAAACACGGAAGGACTATGGAAAAAAGAGAGGTGAATGCTGGCAAAGGGAAATCTAAATATTTGGATTGAAAACTATGAAACAAACATAGGCCACTGTATGAGTTCAACTCGGCCATATTTTGAGAGAGACTAGATCTTTTATGAAATTTCTCGTACCGCCAGCCTCTGGAGGACTTACTTGGGTTTTGAACAGTTCATGTTTCTTGTGCAATGGGCTGTGCACTTCAGGATGTATATTATGCATATATGCAAGGGCAAGGCAAGGCGGCTTCTGTTTATAAATAATGTAAGTTAATGTAATGTATCAAATGTTAAATTATATAAAGTTTTACTTGAATAATAATATCAAGGCACTGGAGGTTTTTAGTGTCACCCAAATAAATGACATAAAAGTAAAGAGCACACAGAATGGCCACCCGAGCATTAAGGATGACATTTAAGAATCCCACAGATTTTAAACAGTTATCTAGTGTCTATTATAAAGACTCAGTTTTTATTTTAAAAAAAGAATAATTCTGACACTATATGTCTTCAATCATTATTAACTTAAATATTTTAAATGTAAGTAGTTAAAAGTTTGTTTATTGATTTGAGAGAAGCAGAGAGAGGTTATTTAT
Organism: Myotis brandtii; assembly: GCF_000412655.1. Lineage (NCBI taxonomy): Eukaryota > Metazoa > Chordata > Mammalia > Chiroptera > Vespertilionidae > Myotis > Myotis brandtii. The sequence continues at coordinate 1,682,741 of NW_005353324.1, read as the reverse complement.
TGATTTGAGAGAAGGAGAGAGAGGGAGAGAGAAGGAGAGAGAGAGAGACTTGTTGTTCTACTTTATTTATGCATTCATCGGTTCATTATTATCGTGCCCTGATCAGGGATTGAACCTGCAACCCTAGAGCATATTTGAATGATGCTCTAACCAACTGAGCTACCCAGTCAGGGCAATAAGATAAAAGTTTGATGATTAATTAAAAACTATTATTGAAACATTTAGAGTTTTAAGAAATTATAAAAATATATGTTTCAAAATATAGAAAATATTTAATTTATTATATTGCCTACATGATAAAACCAGTGAAAACTAAATACCTTCCATTTATGCCTGCATTGTATATCTACTTTATATCTAAACTTCTTGATAGAGTTGTTTATATTCCCTTTCCTATTTGTCTCCCCAATTTTCTCAACTCTCCCCAATATAGGTTTTGTAACATGCCTCTTTTGAATTGGCTTTTCCTGATTATCAATGTCTTCATGTCACTAAATCCATAGGAATTTAAATTAATTCTCATCTAACTTGGGTTCTCAGCAGCACTTAAAGAAGTTGACTACTCTCTAATCTAGGGTCTTCTAACCCCTTACGCGAAGTTCAACCTAGCCAAGCTACTGATGAACTGATATCTATAAAATATCTCACTGACAATTTATATTCTCTAGACTATCTCAAGTCTAACTTAAGTCTGCTTTTCCAAAACGGTTTTCTTCATTTTAAATAAAAAAATGTAAGCCCTCCTCCTTTCATCCAAATGATCTTTACATAAGATATAGGCCCTGTCCTTGAGCATTTAAGCATACATATGGCAAGAACTGGAGTTGAGAGTTGAAACTGAGGAATCTGTTTCTAGGATTCATGTGGTGCATCTTGGTTTTGAATTGAAGAGCTGATACAATAAACCAATCATTTCTATGGGGCCCGCTTTCTTTTCCCAGTTCCCAGCCCTCCCCCAAACACACTTTGAAGGAAATAAGGAGAAAACAGTATTGTAGAGATATTATTACTTCCCTATCATCTTCCTCACATTAAATTCAGGAAAAGTGGGATTGGATTGCACACTAAGTTTTAAAAAGCTTCTGATGAAAATTAAATTTATTTGATTATAAGATAGATGAATTAAAATTATTTTATTTGAACACTAGAGGGCCAATTCATGAAATTCGTACAAGAGTAGGCCTTCCTTCCCCCGGCTGCTGGCACTGGCTTCCCTCTGGCACCTGGGACCCAGACTTTCCTCCAGCACCCAGAACCTGGCTTCCCTCTGGCCACCGGCAGGTACCCGGGGCCCAGACTTCCTTTATAGCCCCAACTTTGTCTGGAAGGTCATTTGGAAGGACATCTGGTCTAATTAGCATATTATACTTTTATTATTATATATTACTAGAGGCCTGGTGCACAAAAATTTGTGCACTAGGTGGGGGAGGGGGGTCAGCTGGTCACACCCCCTTCAGGGTGGGGGTCCCCACTGGGGTGCCTGGCCAGCCTGGATGAGGGGATGATGGCTGTTTGCAGCTGGTCACACCCCCTTCAGGGTGGGGGTCCCCACTGGGGTGCCTGGCCAGCCTGGATGAGGGGATGATGGCTGTTTGCAGCTGGTCACACCCCCTTCAGGGTGGGGGTCCCCACTGGGGTGCCTGGCCAGCCTGGATGAGGGGATGATGGCTGTTTGCAGCTGGTCACACCCCCTTCAGGGTGGGGGTCCCCACTGGGGTGCCTGGCCAGCCTGGATGAGGGGATGATGGCTGTTTGCAGCTGGTCACACCCCCTTCAGGGTGGGGGTCCCCACTGGGGTGCCTGGCCAGCCTGGATGAGGGGATGATGGCTGTTTGCAGCTGGTCACACACCCTTCAGGGTGGGGGTCCCCACTGGGGTGCCTGGCCAGCCTGGATGAGGGGATGATGGCTGTTTGCAGCTGGTCACACACCCTTCAGGGTGGGGGTCCCCACTGGGGTGCCTGGCCAGCCTGGATGAGGGGATGATGGCTGTTTGCAGCTGGTCACACACCCTTCAGGGTGGGGGTCCCCACTGGGGTGCCTGGCCAGCCTGGATGAGGGGATGATGGCTGTTTGCAGCTGGTCACACACCCTTCAGGGTGGGGGTCCCCACTGGGGTGCCTGGCCAGCCTGGATGAGGGGATGATGGCTGTTTGCAGCTGGTCACACACCCTTCAGGGTGGGGGTCCCCACTGGGGTGCCTGGCCAGCCTGGATGAGGGGATGATGGCTGTTTGCAGCTGGTCACACACCCTTCAGGGTGGGGGTCCCCACTGGGGTGCCTGGCCAGCCTGGATGAGGGGATGATGGCTGTTTGCAGCTGGTCACACACCCTTCAGGGTGGGGGTCCCCACTGGGGTGCCTGGCCAGTCTGGGTGAGGGGCTGAGGGCTGCTTTCAGGCTGGCGGTTGTTGACTGAAGCTCCCAACCGCTCCTTTTTTTTCTCTTTTTTTTATTTTATTCTGGGCCAGCTTTAGCTCTGGCTCTAGCTCTGAGGCTTCGTATCTGGTTTGTTTGCCGTTCTATAATCGAAACAATGTATAACTTCAGCTCTGAGATCCTGGCAGGCTGAAAGCTGGTTTCTGGGGTTTTGTTTCACTTCTACATTTGCAACATAATACATAGTTGCTTAGAGTTGCAACTCAGAGGCCGGCAGCGCAGGCGGGGAACGTTGGAGTCTGCAGTCCCTGGAGCAAGCAAGCCTCATGTTCGCTTCCAGCTGCCTGGCTGCCGGCCGCCATCTTGGTTGACAGTTAATTTGCATATACTCACTGATTAGCCAATGAAAGGGGTAGTGGTCGTACGCTAATTACCATGTTTCTCTTTTATTAGTGTAGATATTTATACTAGTGCCCCAGTGCACTGATTCATGCACATTGAAAGGAAATTAATTAGAAGATGACTGGCGGGGCGTGACTGGGCAAGATGGGCTGGACCCGCCCTGGAGCCAACCTCCCGCAGTCCCTCCATGGCCGGCTACACCTGGGGTGGCGCCATGGCTCGAAGGGCATCTGTGGAGTGAGGGGGTCCCTCCAGCAGGTGGGGTCCCTTGGCCTGGCCAGCTCTCCAACATCCCCCAAGGTGCCCCAGATTGCAAGAGGGCGGTCCTCGGTTGACACACCCTGGAATCAGGCTCCCTCCTCTCTTATTCTGGGGTTTGTCACCCGATAACCTCCGCTGCCAAGTCACCACAGCTCGGCAGCTCTTGTGTTGAGCATCTGCCCTCTGGTGGTCAGTGTGCATCATAGCTACCAGTCGGATGGTCGTTTAGCCATATATATATATATGAATTAACTATGAAATAGTTGCAGTTGAAATCTATTAATAAAATTTTTTAAATTGTACTTGGGGGTGACACCACCATCATAGTGGAGGCATCTCTTATTTTGGTCCTTCCATTCAACAAAGACAAATTTTGGCATCCATTTATGAACCAAAATATCCCATAACCTTTGTGGGAGCTATGGGGTCCAGTACCATATGCCATGGGCCTTAGGAGAAATCTCGCCCACATGTGCATCTAGTAATAGGCACACAGACCTTGGTCCTAGCTTGTGTACCTTGCAGTAGCTTATGAACTGGTTCCAGTTTTTGTCAGCCATGTTCAGGGAGAGTCGGGAGAACACCAAGTTGGTCAGTCACCCATGGATAATTGATCCTTTGTGGATGTTCAAGTTTCCAGAGAAGAAACTCCAGCACTCCAGGAATTTCAAACAAACAAACAAAACAAGCTTGGATACATTGGAATGGGTAAAAGGAATAGCTTGACTTTGTCTACATCACTCCTCGCCCAAGGCAGTATAGCTTAGCACCAAGACAGATTTTCTCTGCCAGAGATTTCTCCTCTGGGGGAAAGGGAGAGAGGGTATGTGAGTGCCAGGCTTCACCAGGACACTGTCGAAGAGACTCATTTCTCTCCTGCAATATCCAGAGTACTAACTGGGGAGTTCCATACCCGGGGGAGTAAGAAGATTGGCAAAGTGTCATATAAGATTCTCAGAGGGCATTAAAAGGGCTTGGTTTCTACCGACTGTGCTGTGAACTCCACCAGAAGGCTCACCCATGAGTCGCTGGAATAGCCTCACTTTCTGTCCCTTCAACTGTTCTGCAGGCACTGGAAGTGCCCATTGCCTCCCGCACAAGTCCCCCACTCTGGTCAGCCCCCTGTGAATGCTCCTGAGGTCAACAGCAGCAGTGAGCCTTGCTAGAAAGCTAGGCAGTGCATGCAGAAAGCAGGCCAGTGCCTGCAGGACAGGGAGAAACAGAAAACCAGCTGTAACACAGCCTTTGAGAAAACAAGAGGGAGGCTTTTAGCAACTGGCCTGGTGCATTGTAGGATCAGGAGGAGACACACATGTTTAAGAATTCTGCCATAAGAGGGAGCAAGAAGCATAGAGCAAGTATATCCATAGTGTCTGAGAAAACCTCAGAATCTTTAGCACAGGGCTGATGGAAGGTATTGCTCCCCTGAAAGCAATTAGTAAATATTGCAAGAAGGGACTGATACTAAAGATGTGAAGACAGCAATGCAAATCTCCAAGTAACATAAAAAAAAATAAGAAGACATGTTACCAATAGACCTCCCTGTAACCAAACCTAAAGACATGGAGAATTATGATTTATCCAATAAAGAATACAAAAATGTTGTTTTAAAGAAACTCAGAGCTACAAGGAAACACAGACAGAGAATTTAATTAAATCAGGAAAACAGTGTATGAATAAAATAATAAATTTAACAAAGAGAAAGAAATCACTAAAAAAACAAAACAAATAGATAGTTTGGAAGCTGACAAATTCAAAGAATAAAATAAAATAAAAGATGCCATAGAGAACATCAGCAGCAGAATAGACAATAGAAGAAAGAATCTGTGAGTTAGAATATGAAAATTTTGAAATTATTCAGTCAGAGAAGAGAAAAGATAAAAAATTAAAAGAATGAAGAAAGCCAATATGATCTCTAGGACAGCATCAAAAGGACCAATATGTGAATTATTATAGTTCCAGAAGGAGAAGAAAAGAGGAAGCAGAAAGCTTATTAAGAGAAATAATGGCTGAGAACCTTCCAAATCTGGGGAGATCATGGGACACCAAATAGAATTAACTTAAAGAAGTCCTCTCTAAGACACACAGTAATAAAATCGTCAAAAACCAAAGAAAAAAAATGAATCTTAAAGCAAAAAGAGAAATATTGTAACCAACAAGGAAACCCACATTAAGCTATCAGTAGAGTTCTCAACAGAACCCTTTACACTCCTGAAAAACCAATGAATCAAAAAGAAATAAAAAACAAAATAAAAAATATCTTGAGGCAAATAAAAATGGAAATACAACATAAAATCTATGGTCTGTTGCAAAAGCTAGTCTAAGAGGGAAGTTTATAGTGATGCATGCCTATAGTAAGAAAAAAATCTCTAGTAAATAAAGATGGAGAATTCAATATTAACATATAGGAATCAGTTGAGTTTTTGTTCACCAAAACGAAATATCTGAAAAAAAGATAATAATCTCATTTACAATAGCATCCAAGACAATAAAATACTTGGAAATCAATGTAACCAAGGAGGGAACTGTACACTAACTACTATAAAACACTGATCAGACAAATTTAAGAAGACACAAACAAATGGACAGATATCCTATGTTCATGGATCTGAAGAATTAATATTGTCCAAATGTGAATAACTCCCAAAGCCATCTATAGATTCAATGCAATCCCTATCAAAACTCCAGTAGCATTTTCAATAGAAATAGAAATAACAATCCTAAAATTTATATGGAACCACAAAAGAATCTGAATAGCCAAAGCAATCCTGAGAAATGGACCTTGAGGACATTATGCTAAGCGACATAAGCCAGACAGCGAGACAAATACTATATGATATCCCTTATATGAAACTGAAAAAGCCAAACTTGTAGAAACAGAGTAGAATTGCAGTTATCAGGGCTTGGGGGCTGGTTGAAGGGAAGAAATTTCCGGTGAGAAAGATGAATAAATTCTGGGGATCTAACACACAGCGTGGTGATTATAGTTTTAACAATATTGTATGAAGTACTTGAAAATCGCTCAGAGAGCAGATCTTAAATGCTGCCATTACAAAAAAAGAAGTGGTAATTATATGCCATAATGGAGGCATTAGCTAATCTTACAGTAGCAATCATTTTTCAGTATATAAGTGTATCCAATCAACACGTCCATACATTTTAAACTTACACAATGTTATATGTCAATTTTATATGTAATGTTGGTAAGAAAAAGATTTCAGAATGCTCTTCTCACTTGTGTAATGCCAAAGAAAGAGAGCCCAACACAGCATTCCCAAACACAAAAGCCCATTAAACTTGAAGGGCAGACATAATACTAAAATGAACAAACAAACAAACAAGCAAAAAACCTAAAAAACAAAAAAACCCCAAACTAAAAAAAAACAACCCATCAAGAATAAGGGTGATTTGTAATTACCTCTTTATGTCTTTCTGAGTTTTTAAATATTTTACCAACTGTCTTTTTTTATCATCAGAATTGAAGTTTCTATCAAAGAGAAAGATAAGTAGACCTGGGGTCATATATCTGCCAGAGGCCAGTTTGAAAATTTCACAGGAGTTATGTCATTTGCTGTACTGAGTGGTTATTCACTTCGCTGGAGAAAGCATTGAAGAGGAGGATAAATACATGATTTAAAAAGTAGGATGAAAGTGCGTTTATCTGAGTATTTCCCCTGTGTTGTGACTTTGACCACATATAGTTGCTATGTGTTCTGATGTTTGCAATATGTAGTTGCCAGAAACACACCCTATCACTAAAACAGCAACTACAGTATCTGAAGGCTTGAGACTCTGACTTCGGTGCTGAATTTTCCTTGCATTCTAAGTCTTGGGGTGTAAAACCAACAGACATCAGAATCATTGCAGGCCGATGCCCAATTTCTGATTCAATAAGTTTGGGGCGGAGCCTAGATAAGTACATTTTTAACAGATGATGTTAAAAATAGCACCTGTCATCTACTGTAAGGGACTCAATTCCCTATGGGCATAGTCAGGGGTGGGCAAACTTTTTGACTTGAGGGCCACAATGGGTTCTTAAACTGGACCGGAGGGCCGGAACAAAAGCCTGGATGGAGTGTTTATGTGAACTAATATAAATTCAAAGTAAACATCATTACATAAAAGGGTACGGTCTTTTTTTTTTTTTAGTTTTATTCATTTCAAACGGGCGGATCCGGCCCGCGGGCTGTAGTTTGCCCACGGCTGGCATAGATGCTTCCTCAGTCTATCTCAGGAATTTTGAACCAAATAAGAAAAGAGGGAGGAAGGGAGGCAGGCAGGGAGAGAGGGAGTAGAAGAGAGAGAGACTGACTTTGAAGTTTTGGATGAAGAAAATTAGGAGACTTTTCATCTTTTCAAAAGTGATTTTGGTTATTGAGAAAGAAACCAGAAAGAGAAATGTGTGGAACAAATATGCAAACCTATTCAAGTGTGCTCATGAGGATAAACAACAAGAACTTTATTTCTAAACAACAGACAAAAATAAAACCATCTGATGAGAAACAGCATGAATAAAGTGTTACCAATTCTGCTCATAACATTCAGCATGCATGATTTTTAAATTATTTTATTGGTAAAAAGTTTGTAATTTGTACAGAACGTTTACATCATAATTGTATTAGTGATTTTATTGTGGTTCTGTTGAGGATTTGAAAGTCTAAACATATTTTCTAGGATAGAATTTGGGCAATGTGCTCAACCGTACCTTCTCTTTTCTCACTTTTCCAACCAGTCCTATTTTTTTTTAAACTGACCAAATAACACCAAAGATAAAGAGCCAGGCCAGTAACATCATTATAAACATAATCAGGAAACCACTACATGTGAGTGCCTGACGCGTATATCAGGGATTGCAAAGTCCAATACATAATGTGCCGAGAGAGACAACAGAGGTGGTGACAGGAGCCTGGTGGAGGCTGAGGCAAAATGACCTTTTTGAAGGTCAGGGCTCCTAATAGGATCCTCCCCACTGTTGCAATGCTCAATGTCTCTAGCTCTTCCATATTTTAAGAGCAGCCAGAGATTGTGATATCTAGGTAAATCTCCTAAGTTCTTTATGTTAGGAACTACTTAAATATTCAATAAATCACAAGTAAACACATCAACTGCCTCCTTGGGACAGACATCTCTGGCTTAGATGAAAAGAGCCTATCTAATAAAGAGGGAATATGCAAATCAACTGTCACACCCTCACAAAGATGGTGGTGGCCACATCGGAGGGGGGGGGGGCGGTTTCCATAACACAAGATGGCTGTACCCACATCTGAGGCCCAGTTCCCATAATGAGCCTTAATGAGAA
>NW_005353324.1:1671762-1674263 GCF_000412655.1 Myotis brandtii | reverse complement strand
GCGCCGGGCCTAGGGACCTGAGTGTGCGCCGGGGGACCTGAGACTGCGCCCCCTGCCCGGAGTGCACCAGGGGACCTGAGGCTGCACCCCTTGCCCAGTGGAGCTTGACAGGGGACCTGAGGCTGTGCCCCATCCCCCACCTGGTGGGTCTTGACGGGGAACCTGAGGCTGTGCCCTCTGCCTGGCGGGGCTTGACGAGGGTGGGGCCGGCTGGGTCTGGATCTCGCCCAATGGGGGTGGGGTGGGCTGAGTCTGGGTCTTGCGTGACTTCAAGGCATACGTGGGTGGGGAGGGACTTGACTCTGGGTCCCGTGGTGTGCCCCAGACTCTGACAGAAGGAAGATTTTCTTATACATTTTACTAATTTTCTTTCATATCTGACACTTCTATTATAGAGAAAGGGCAAATAGCAATATTAAAATATTTCCTCTAATTAATTCCCTTTTAATGTGCATGAATTTCGTGCACTGGGGCCACTAGTAAATAAATAAAAAGATATCCCCATCACTCTTCAATTTCTTCCCTCCAGAGTTTACTGAGAGTACCACTAATTATTGCAAACAAGCTCTAATTTGGCAGCTTCCAAGAAAGATCAACACTTCCTTGGCAAGTTACTAAGAGATTTTTGGGTTAGAGAACATCAGCATACTTTACTTGGAGGAAGGGGAGCAAGGGAGCTGAATGAATGAAAACCGAAGATGTGTGTGTAGTCTTTATTTGGAAAATATTGCTTGACCTGAGATCTTTTCTTTTGTCTTGACTAATGCCTATTCCGCACCCAAATCCCTGCAATTGTGCAAGGCCCTCTGCCATATGTTTTTCCACATCCTTTGATGAACATATCTTGATAGTGTTAGAAAAACTGCACCCTGCTGAGGTGCTGTATCATATCATTCAAATCAATGAATAAAACGCGAATTTATTATCTTCTAGGCATTAAAGTGCAGCCTGAATTATTCAGCTTTGCCTCACTTTAAGAGGAAGTCTGCAGCACAATCTCCCTTTCAAATGTAAGAGAGAGAATGATAAACAATATGCCTGGCTTCATGCTTGTAAATCAGTCAAAAGTAAGCAAACTGCAATATCTGAAGAACTCCACAGATTTGTCAAAAGTGAGAAGAAAGGTATTGGGGAGATACACATTATACTTAGCTCCTCTTTTATTACATTCTCGATTTAAACCAGTTCTGAACTTGTAGGCATATGGCAATGGATAATTAAAATGCTAGCAAAATTATGGGAGAGGAAAGTACCTTAAATGTCTCTGTAATGACAGACATGAAAAAAATAAGCACGCAGTTGGCAATGACATGACACAAAGATGAGGCCTATAATCAAATATGTTGTTGGGTAAAATAACACTCGCCAAGGTGCTCTCTTTTCTGTTCTACCTGAGAAAGGTGCTGATTTATATCTGAGAACTAAAAGGAACAAGGCACAATTTTTCAAAGTGAAACAGATACATACTAGTATACTTCTGGATATTATACAAGCGGCTTGGAACATAACTGTTGATTGCTTGTTGTTTTTATTACGAGGGATAAAAGGTGACATTCATCAAAATTGAAGGAAAATAATCACACTCATTTCAGTGCAAATTTATTAATGCCAACTTGGGAAATTGCCCTAACTCCCATAAACGAACTTTAATGTTAAAAATGGAGAAATCACAGGCTTTGCTTCCACTTAAGATTTCTCGCTGTATTATTTTATTTTAAAATTATTATTAGGTAACACATTTTAATAATAACATTTCAAAGACAAGGTAAGCTGGGGGAAAAAATGAAAATCCTTTGAAATCTCATCATTCAGAATAACCATTGTTAATTTTTGAATTGTTCTTAAATTCTCAATAGGATTGCATTCCTACCTACTGCTTCATAACTCAATGCTTTTCTATTTTCATGAAATAATTTTTATACAACCATTTAAAACCATCACATTTTTTTTTTCTGTTACTGGAAAAGGGGGCTGGCCCAGAGCAGGTCCTTCTCGGACCAACCTGTAATGTGTGGGTTCTTGACTCTGTGCAGGAAACATTTCACATGACGAGTCCAGGGGATTGGGAGTAGGTTAGTTAAAGCTGGGGACAGTGAAACAAAGGAAGGGCATAGGACAGAAGCAACAGGAGAGAGCCTAAGTGGGCTGCTTTGTCTCTCTAGAAATGTTAGAGGAAAGAAGTGAGCCACCCTGGGCTATTGTCAGCTCACTGGGAAGTCAGAGAAAAGGGGGCCTTGGAGACAGGTTCAGGGGTTAACCTGGGACAAGCTGCCATTGCCCATTGTTTTCCCCGGTTGCAAGTCTCCAGGGGACCCTTAGAGTTTAGGAGAAAGAAAATTCACTCAAAAAGGTTATTCCAATGTGTGTGCTCCAAGGAGGGTCTGTGCTAGCTTCTTCTTCTCTTTTATTGATTTTTTGCAGAGAGGAAGGGAGAGGGATAGAGAGTTAGAAACATCAATGAGAGAGAAACATTGATCAGCTGCCTCCTGCACATCTCCTAC
>NW_005353324.1:1669166-1670123 GCF_000412655.1 Myotis brandtii | reverse complement strand
TCCCGTCCCCAGAGGCTCTGCCTCTCAGTGTCCCAGCAACCGCTGCAAACCTCGGAGAGAAAGCTGCCCTCGAGATCCAACCGATGCCAGACAGTCCCGCTTCTCCCGTTTGAGTCTGGGTCCCTAGGAGCTTAGAGCCTGAGACTTCCTCCCGATTGAAACAGACAACCGAGCCCTCAGCCGCCAGCCCGCTCCGCGCGCACCTCCACACCTTAGTATTTTACTTCCGCACTGCGCTTCCTCTGAGTCTCAGTATGCTTTTCTCTTTCCTTCTAGTTGTGGAATTTCCACTCAGCCAGCCTTCCTGTGGTTCTGGGTGATGTCCATTCCGTCTTTTAGTTGTATTTTTGCAGTGGTTGTGTGAGGCAGCAATCTCTGGTGTTTACCTATGCCGCCATCTTGGTTTCTCCGTATTGAGGGGTTTTATCTGCTTTCCAAAGGCAGGGATTTCAGGGGAGGTCTCAGGGGAGGATCTCACTAGAATATTCATCAGCTCATCCAGTGTATCCTTTCAGGGTTGTGGTCTCCCCTGATTGGTTGTCGACAGGGCAGGGGGTCATTAGGCATTGCAGCTGGTCCTAGCATCCACTGTCTGGTTTTGCAACTTTTCTGGCCCTGGAGCTAAAACACAACTGAGGCCTAGATGTTATCTCTAGGGTGGAAAGGTCAGGGGAGCGTGAACCACATGGTCAGTGATATTTGTATTTCAGGTGGCTTCCAATTTTTGTGATAACCAAATTATTTTAAAATTTATACTTAAATATTTTAACTTTATAATGAAACTCCAAAAAAGTATTTCCTTAGGATAGTATAAATAGTACAATTTGGGTTTCTGTGTTAAAAGATTTGTATGCTATCAAAGTTTTTTGGTGTTTTTATGCTAAATTGTCACATAGATGTCTGTGCTAATTTAATCGCTTATCCCCAGGTTTGGAGAATACCTAGTCCTCCCTCCCC
>NW_005353324.1:1625343-1669132 GCF_000412655.1 Myotis brandtii | reverse complement strand
ATTCTTCTTAATTTTCTTCATTTAAAATGTGAGAGATATTTCTATTATTTAATATAAAAGACATTTATCCAACTAAACACTTTTTTTGCCATTTAATTTCTGATCAATAATTATTTCTTATCTATTTATACTTTTAACCATTTTCTAATAAAATTTAATTTTTTTTAAGTGTGAAAAACAACAACATGAAATCTACGCAAGTAAATGTTTAAGTGTATAGTCCAGTATTATTAATTATATGTACAATGTTGTAGAAATTTTTCACCTTACATGACCAAACTCTACACCCATTGCACAGCAACTCCCCATTTTCCTTTCCTCCAGCCCCTGGAAACCACCATTTGACTTTCTACTTCTATGAGTTTGACAACTTTAAATACCACATGTAAGTGGAATCATGCAATAAATACTTAGCTTTCCATGTCTTGCTTATTTCACTTGGCATAATATCTTCAAGGGTCATTTATGTTGTCACGTATGACAGGATTTTCTTCCTTTTTAAGGCTGAATTATATAGAATTGTATGTATGTAGCACTCTATCCATTTACCTATCAATAGATATTTAAGTTGTTTCCATCTCTTGGCTATTGTGAATATTGTACAATGAACATGGGGGTGTAAAAATCTTTTTGCAATTCTATTTTTAATTATTTTGTAAAAATACCTAGAAGTGGGGTATTGGATCATCATTTCGTTACTGCATTCTGATCAATAGTGCATAAGAGTTCCAATTTCTCCACTTTCTTGGCGACATTTGTAAATGTTTATAAAAGTAATGTCATCCTTAAAGATATGAAATGATCTTATTGTGGTTTTGATTTGCATTTCTGTGATGATTCATGAAGTTTAGCACCTTTTCATGTACCTATTTGCCATTTATTTTTCTTTTTTGGAAAAATGTCTATTCATATCCTTTAATCATGTTTTAGCTACATTGTTTGTTTTGCTGTTGCTGAGTTGTAGGAGTCCACAACGTTTCCTACCGGCTCCAATGTGGCTGGTTTTGCGATCGCACAAGTGCAGAAATCTTGACTGATTTCTGGATACTCAGAAAGGGAATTGGTGTGTGTATTGTTGAACTGGTGTCTCCATGGGGTAAGAAGAGTCTGGGGCTTTGTATTCTGCCATCTTACTAATGTCTGTTCCTGATTTTAATTTTTTAAATGTATTGAGCTTTGAACTTATAAAGCTTCATACGTATTGTAGTCTTTCCCCCTTGTAACTGTATTTTAATTTTGTTTATACAAAATATATGTCACATACAATTTTTGTGCAGAAATATATTGATTTTTTTCATTTGTGGTTTCTTCTGATGTCATGCATATAATGATTTCTTCCATTGTGAAAGAAAAATGTTCATTTATATTTTAAAATTGTTGACAATTTGATTTTTATTTAAAATTCTAATTGATCTGAAATTTATTTTCCTGTGAGGATGGTAGATATAAAATTTTGCTTTTCCCAAATATACTTTAATAATAAAACAATTCATTTATTATAGATTTAATAAGTCATATATATCATGTCCTCAATAATGACATTTGCTTGGCATGATTTCAATCTTGAAATTTTCTGAGGCTTATCTTATCACCTAACATTTGATCGATCCTGGAGAATGCTCCAGGTGTGCTTGAAAGAATGTGTATTCTGTTGGTGTTGGATGGAACATCCTGTATATGTCTATTAGATTGATGTGATTCAACATGTACATTACGTTCAGTGTTTTCTTATTGATTTTCTGTTTGGATCCATTGCTGAGGGTGGGATCCTGTAGGGCCCTGCTAGTATTGTATTACTGTCGTATTGTATATTTTTTTCCTTTAGATCTGTTCATATTTTCTTTATACATTTAGGTGTTCAAATGCTGGGTCCATAAATATTTACAAATTTTATATCCTTTTGTTAGCCTGACCCCTTTATCACCATATAATGACCTTCTTTGTCGTTTGCTATAGTCTTTGGCTTAAAGTCTATATAACTACCCCTGCTTTCTTTGGCTTCCATTCACATGAGATATCTTTTTCCAACCCATTACTTTTAGTCTGCGTGTATCTTTAAAGCTAAAGCGAGTCACTTGTATAGATGTCATAAAGTTGGGTCTTTTTTCTTTTATTTTTTTAATCCATTCAGCCACTCTAAATCTTTTGATTAGAGATTTTAGTCCACTTATCGTTCAAGTAATTATTGATAGGTATGGACTTATTATTGCTATTTCATTAGTTGATTTCTGGCTGTTTTACCATTCTGTTTTGTGTTCATGAGATATCTTTTTCCAACCCATTACTTTTAGTCTGTGTGTATCCTTAAAGCTAAAGCAAGTCACTTGTATAGATGTGGGTCTTTTTTCTTTTATTTTTAAAATCCATTCAGCCACTGTAAATCTTTTGATTAGAGATTTTAGTCCACTTATCTTTCAAGTAATTATTGATAGGTATGGACTTATTATTGCCATTTTGTTAGTTCATTTCTGGCTGTTTTACCATTCTGTTTTGTGTTGGTCTAACTAACCCGTGGTCGGCAAACTGCGGCTTTCGAGCCACATGTGGCTTTTTGTCCCCTTGAGTGTGGCTCTTCCTAAGCCTTAGGAGTATCCTAATTAAGTTAATAACAATGTACCTACCTATATAGTTTAAGTTTAAAAAATTTGGCTCTCAAAAGAAATTTCAATCGTTGTACTGTTGATATTTGGCTCTGTTGACTAATGAGTTTGCCAACCACGGGCTAGCCTATTGGCAATGATGCTATTGGCTAGGAATGCCTGAGTGTGGCTCTTCCTAAGCCTTAGGAGTATCCTAATTAAGTTAATAACAATGTACCTACCTATATAGTTTAAGTTTAAAAAATTTGGCTCTCAAAAGAAATTTCAATCGTTGTACTGTTGATATTTGGCTCTGTTGACTAATGAGTTTGCCAACCACGGGCTAGCCTATTGGCAATGATGCTATTGGCTAGGAATGCAAAGGCGGAGGATGCACTTGAGACCATACTACTTGTGGCAAGCTTCCATAGACATTTCCCCAACTGGAGCCAATGCTGTGCCCGATCAGCCCTTGTAGTTCTTATTATCATTGCAAGACACACATCAGTATCAACTGTCAGGTAATTAAAAAAACAACAACAAAGTTGATTGCTCACAGGTTTTAAAGGGTACATAGTATGCTTGAGATCACACAGCAAGGTCACAGTAGAAAGAGAGGGACAGACTTGGGGTTTTGCCTAAATATCATTGGTAGGCCCTTTTAGGTTTTAGCTTGCCTTTTTGCCTTCCCAAATAAAATTAAGGTTTTATTACAGGAGAGCAAGGGGATCACGGATACTGCCAATTAACAGTTGATACTATTTCCATTTACTTTTAAATATTTTTCTGCAAACACATTTGTTGGCTGTGTATTTTCCAGTTATGTGGACACTATCATTTAACCAACTCCCTTGTGTTGGACATCAGTTGGTTCTAAGCCTTCACGCCTATGTAGAGGGCTGTGATAACATCTCCATAGTTGTACTTTTGTATATCTAGGATGATGGTCTTAGAATAAATATCTAGGCGTGGGATTGCTGGGTGAAAGGACATGCATCATTTTAAGACTTTTTTTGATGGGAATTACCAAAAATCAGGCTCTCGATCTTTGTGTGTTTATCATTTTTTGACTTGTAATTTTGCACAAGACCTCATGATTTAGGATGATGTTTCTCAAATTTCATCTACTGCATCTATTTCCACTTGCCATTAAAAAAAAATTCTTGTCAGAGTTAACGGAAAGACCAGCACAGTTTGTGATACAATCCCATTGAGGCAGTGTCTAGTTTTGATTAAACATTATGAGTAAATTATTAAATCCTACAAAGAAAAGACATCTGGTTTGCCATGTACATTAGCTTGGAACATAAACAAGGCTGCAGATAAGCTGGGGAATTGCTAGTGCTCGGTGGAACACACTCAATCACCACTGTAGGAAAGAAAAGATTGTTTCTTATAAGCACTAAAATAAATTCCTTGTAAATGTTATGAGCTCATTCTATGACATACTGGGATTCATTTTAAAAGCACAAACATAAACATTTTGCTTTTACACACAAACACCTACACACAGAGATGCACACACAGGCACACATAGAGAGACATTAAATTTGTATGTGCGGTTTAATACCCCTAAAACATTTTGAAGATGTGGGGTATAAGGCTTTCCAGAAAATGTTATTACACCGAGATGTATCTCTAATATGAAATTCTATTAAGATGAAATCTAAAGAGAAAAATTATTCTTTTTCTGTTCTTTGAAATCAATTTTGGCTAGGCATCCATGGCAAGAGAGAGAACTATCCCTCTTGGGGGGTAGAGATTTTGGTATGCACCAGTAGTGAAGTCAGGTGAAAGCAAGTGTCAGAATCAGGAACCATCCAGAAAGATACAGATCATCATGTACATTAAATTAAGATTACAAATGCTTAATTTTCAAGCAAATTGAGGAAGCCAAGCAAAGCAAAGCAATGATCAGCTACATAATGACTGAAATCACATGCACCATATTATATCTCAACAAGAGCTAAACAGATAAATATGTAAACTAGTCAGATCCAGATCCAGTGGTGGAATTGTTAAGTTCTCTCTCATTCATCTTTTTCACTCCTGGCCTATTTCTTTCCATATCCTCTGTTATTATAGTTATTTGGCTTGAAAGACCAAAAATACATTCATTGAATCTGGTGAATTTAATCTTAGAAAGAGCCTTTCTATACACAAGCATTGTTTTTTAATCTTATGAACATTATTTATATTTTGATCTTGTTACTGCATTGTTTTGTTTACATATCTTTTAAGAAATTACCAATAAATGTCAACTTAACAAAATTAGATATTTTCTGATGGACCATCATATATAAAACTGAAGTTTACCTGAACTTAAAAAGAAGAAAATGTAGAATGTAACCATTTAAAACAATATTCTGTTTTATGTAGGATTCAAATGTAGGCCTTTGATGATATCTCCTTTATCTTCAGTTTGGTTACCTTGACTCATTAACTCTCTCCTGCTTCCACTGTCTGAGATCAAGCCTCACATCATCTCAGCTCCTAGGATGTCAGGAGTGTATAGCAGTGTTTTACTGGAATATCTCCTAAGATACGCCAAAGAAGTCTGAGGTGACTCTACAAGGTTGTACAGTATATGATCTTATTTGTATGGAAGACAGAATAAAATCAGATATTGGATAGCTTATTATTTTCTTTTGGTTTTATTAGAAAATATTTACACAGAGGTATAATGAATAAAACAGGAAACACTTGTATACACCCACACAGTTTGATAAGTAACACCTTAGCAATACAGTTGAAGCCTGCTGTAGTATATTTATATAATAGAATGGTAAGCAGCAGTAAAAATAAATGAATCATAACTTATATACCAATAAGAATGAATTTTAAAAGCATGATGCTAAATTTTTAAAAATCAAGTTGCAGAAGTATTAATAGTACAGTAGCATCCTACTATAATACATATTACATAATACATATTATATGCTATATAAAATGTATCATAGAATATATTGAACAGTATACACCTTATGTACACCTTACATGTATACATTTCATACAATATATTATATTATAATATACATATACCTACATAGTCTATACATCATATATTTATAGTTTAAAATATAAGAAACAAAGTACCATACAGTACTTAGGGTACACATATAAGTAGGTAAATACAGCTTGAACAGCATGGGTTTGAACTACGTGGGTCCACTAATATGACGATTTTTCTCATTTAATATACAGTTGGTCTTTCTATTCCTGAGTTTCACATCAACAGATTTAACCAACTGCAGATCAAAAACAGTTGGGAAACCATGAATGACAAAGAATAGCCAATGTAAATTATAAGTAGAATTTTTACCCTGTTGGGGGAATTAGAGAGGGGTTGGCCCTCTAATCCCTGCATTGTTCAAGGGTCAACTACAGTGAAACAAAGTCATAGAAACAGTCAATCATAAAATGTGTCTCACTTGCTTAAAAATATTAGTTGGCATCCTGTTCCCTACCAGATCAAGTCCAAAGTGCTCAGCCAGGTGAGCAGGGCTTTGCTGTAGGAGGTAACGGAAGCCAGGTGATCCAGGTTCTGTTCATGGATCTCTTAGTAACTAGCCCTGCTCTCAGACAAGTCACTGCAGCTGATTTTTTTTTAATTGAGGAAAAATTAACATAACCTAAAATTAACTATTTTAAAGTGAATAGTTCAGTGCTATTTACTGCATTCACCACCTTGTATAACCACTACCTCTCTCTAGTTCCAAAACATTTGTTTCCCAGGGAAGAAGTCTTCAAAAAGACACATTGTTCAGGCGCCCATGCAAGGAGTCTACCTATGACACGTCTGCCATCAAATTCATTTTTCTATAAGATTGGACCCCTAGTGTGCTCCTGAGGATAATATTTAAAATTTTTCCTGTTTCAGATGATTCACTTTAGCTTTCATAGGTAATACTAAGAAAGTACATATTCGTCATGACTACTTCTCGCCAATGCTTTTGCAGTGTAACGAGATAGATGAGAGCAGGCCCTGGAATAAGGTAGAACTTGGCTGCAATCCAGCTTCATTGCTTGCTAGTTTTGCAAAACTTATAAAATTAGTTATCTTCTCTCAGCTTTAGATTTATCAGCTATAAAAATGAGAGTAATTGTTGGCTAGTGTGAGGGCTAAAAGAGAGAGTGCATTTACATCGTTTAGCACAGTTCTAGGCACATATTTAGGACTGAGAATCATACTTGCATCTAGGTATGTGTCCTGACCAGGAATTGAACCTGTGATCTGTGGTGCGTGGGATGATGCTCCTATGAACTGCGGCACCAGGTGAGGGCTTTTAAAAAATTATTATTTAATGTCATTTACTAGCTAGTAAATAAGTTTGGTGGCTGAGTATGGAAGATCCTGGGAAACTGCCAGGAAATGGAATCAGAGCTAAACTGTGCCCTGGTTGTATAAGTTTACTTACTAGTATTGCCTTGATTATTTACCAATCTGGTTTGAATTAGGCTCTCTGCCGCTTCCCATAAAAAGATTTCTACCATATATTAGAGGGTAAAGTGAAAAAGAATTTCTGACATCTGTTTTAGTTGGTTGAAAAGTTCACTTTTTCTTGATCTTATCCATTGCTTAATTTTGCTAAATTGACTGCTTTGTTTAAGGGCTATGTTGCCAAAAATATGTGTTTCTTCCCATTATTTAATTTTGTACATGCAGTCGATAATGGTGGAAAGAAAGATCATGAAGCTTTGGCCTCCACTGTGGAGGAAAAAGTTAAAAACGAGGATGCTGGAAATAAAAGATAAATTCTATCTATTTTTTTAATTTATTTTTTAACAACGATTGTTATAAGTTTCTGCCAACCCCTGCATACAAATTTGAAAGGATGTGAAAATGTTCCCCAAAGTTAGAAAGATTGATAATAGAGTGATAAATTGGAAAAGCCAATTGGGGTTTCCTTCACAAAAATAAAATTTAAAAATTGGAATAGTATTTGTGGCTTTAGGAAAATCTAACTCGGCTATATGCTTGCTTGTGGATTAAAAGTTTTGGTAGGTTTTGGTTAAGTCACTCCTCAGTAGCATCTTAAAATCCATTTAGATTAGAAATGACCTAAAGGATAAGCTGATAGTCCATAGAGTAGATTCAACTTACTCGTGGTTCAAAGAAAAAAGGTCTCAGGATCTGAAAGTTGCTGCTGCAGCTTGGGACCGTGGTTTACAAATGACTTTTTCCATAACTTTGTTATTATTTATAATTTTCTTAAAAATAGGTTTACTGACACTTCTTTGCATGGTATACCCACTTCTTTAAATTAAATACATACAAGGCAGCTTAATGGGTCAAAGATATGAACATTTTAATGTGTTGGTATATGTGGTCAAATAGCCCTCCATTTTTCTCACTCACCCGGTAGTGCTCCTGGTAATGAGGTGGCAGGCACTCTGAAGGATTTCACTCATTCAAGCATGCATTTTAAACATCCACTGGTTGGAAAATAAATAAACAAGCAAACAAATAAACAAACAAGCAAGCAAGCTCTGGTTATTATGCCTCAGTAGTTAGAGCATCAGCCCGTACACTGAAGGGTTTCAAGTTCGATTTCTGGTCAAGGACATGTACCTAGGTTGCAGGTTTGATCTCTGCCCATGCTGGTCGGGGTGTGTTCAGGAGGCAACAACATCCACTGGTTGGAAAATAAATAAACAAGCAAACAAATAAACAAACAAGCAAGCAAGCTCTGGTCATTATGCCTCAGTAGTTAGAGCATCAGCCCGTACACTGAAGGGTTTCAAGTTCGATTTCTGGTCAAGGACATGTACCTAGGTTGCAGGTTTGATCTCTGCCCATGCTGGTCGGGGCGTGTTCAGGAGGCAACCAACCAATGTGTCTCTTTCACATTGATGTCTCTCTCTGTCTCTCTTTCTCTCTCTCTGCCTCCCTCTCTCTTTTCCACTCTCTAAAAAATCAATGGGAAAAATATCCTGGGGTGAGGATTAACAAAATAATTTAAAAGTACAGTAGTCATTCTGAAAATATGATAAGCCATAACCACCAACATAAATTTAAATTATCCTGGCTTTCACTGTTGCAAGTTCCTGTTAAATCAAAAAAATAAGTAACAGTGACACTCTCAACAAAAACTTGAGCTAATGCAGGGTCTCCCTTGGATATAGTTGTGCCTGGGATAATAGAGTACCAGGCTTGCTTCACTGAGCACATCACATTGGAACTGAATGGGCATAGCTCAGCAAAACAAAAGATTAAGTGTCATTATTAACAATTTTGTCAGTTTTACTGTCTAAAAATTCTTTGGATTTCTCTCCCCATCTCCCCGTAGCAAGCATTTAGTCTACATGCATGTAGGCTACCATCTTCTCTCACCTGTGCCACTGAGGTATATCTTGTAACTCATTCTGAATGCACTTTTGCCCTCTCAAATCTGTTTTCAATCCTGAAGCTAGAGTGATATTTTAAAAATGCAAATCTTATTGTGTCTGTCAACCATATGTTGAACTGAAACCGTTCAATGAATTCTCATTGCTCTTAAAATAAAGAAAAATATCTTTAATGCCACCTTTAAAACTGCATAAAATCTGATACCAGCGTACCTCTATAACTTTGTCTTGCTCCTTGTCCATTCTTGCTTTCTGCATTTCAGCCACGCAGAAATTTTTATTTCCTAAATCTGCCATATTTATTTCTATCTCAGTATATTTGCACATGCAGTTTCCTTTTCCCGATAATTGTGTTATTATTTGATTACTCTATCTCTGCAGTAAGACTGTAAGTTCTATGAGAAGGGAGAGCAGTTTCTGTTTATTATTATATCTCAGGGTCTGAAATGACTGTTACATAGTAGATGCTCAGTGAACATATGTGAAGTGATTGAATGAAAGACTTCAGATAATCTGCTTCTAAAGCAAGTAATAGCAAGAGTGATATTTAATTGAAAGTTCTGTGACCAACCGTACCTATTTGTTGCTCAGGAAAAGAAAACGAAACAAGATGGCAGTACCTGTAGATTGATGGTTCCCAACAGGAGTGATTTTACTCCCCAGGGAACATCTGGAGACATTTTTGGTTGTCACAGCTGGGAGGTACTACTGGCATCTAGTGGATACAGGCCAGGATGCTGCTGCAACATCCTCTAACATACTGGAAAACCACGGTTGAGCAAACCCTGCTGTAAATGAAATTCTTTGAACAATAGAGTTCACTCAGAACAGTTAGAGTAGCCTTCAGGAAGTTGATCCTTCTTGTTCAAGTCCTTGGTTCTGCTAAATCGATTTGTATGGTTCTCAGCATTGAGACATTAATAGAAATATACAGGGGTGATAATCAAATTATTTAACAACCAGTGTAGCAGGGATACTGACTAATGAGAATAGATGTTTGTTGTTCATAAAAACAAAACAAAACAAAACAAGATGGCAGCACTAGCTGACTATCAGCCTTAGTTGTATACTGTTTCCCATTTTGCAGTTTTTTTAATGTTAAAAAACTGAAGGCATTTACATGTGAAATAAATATAAACTACTTTGTTAATACCAACTCACATATTAGTATAAATTAGATGGTAACAATCATTTTACTCTGTTGTTTCCCATCTTGCTTGCGCAGGCTTATCTCATTGTGATTCAGTAAGTGGTTGAAACTTACCCTTCCTTTAAGCAAGGTATCAATTGTTTGAAGCAGAAATTACATGCATGTTTCTGAGGATAGACCCTTCAAATAGTGGATTCTAACCAGATTTCAAGATTGACCTTTTTTTAGGAGGCAGAGTATCTTGCAACTCAAGAATGTGACTATAATTGGTAAATAGATGTAGGCAGCTAAAGAAGAGGAATATAAAAGGACAAGAAGTTTGGTAATAGAGAGGTCATTTTGGTTATAGAAAAGAGGGGAAATCACAATATTTTGAATCAATTAGAGCAGGACAGGGAGATCAAGGAAAAATGTAGAGATGCCAAAGGAATAGCACTGAACATGAGTTCAGAATAGAGATTGTTTTAAATGCAGGCAGACTGAAGGGTATGATGCATTCAAGAGCAAAGGGTAAGAATGCCATGAGGTGGTGAGCTGAGTCATAGTGGCACAGATAGATGAAATACAAAGGAGAAAGACGATGCCAATGGGTTATTTTTTTATGGCAAAATTCCCTTTGGCCAATTAGTCTGTGGCAAAAATGCTTGCGGTGACTATGTCTACAGCAAAGATGCTATAGCTCAAGACCCAGGCTACTTAGAACCAGGCTGGGTCTTAGTGGCAAAGAAAGATGAAACACATACATAAGAGAAAACAGATGGAAGAGAGAGATGAGAAATGCATGGTAAGTCTGGCTCCAGTGAGATTTCAGTAGATTTGTTAGTTGACTCCATGAGTCTGCCTTTGCTACCCTAAGGCCTGGCTGAAGTGATTGAGGTCATTGACTTAACAGAGCTCTGTTTTCTGAGCACTCAATCTTGATTGTCTCAAGGTAATTCCCCACTTACATGGAAACTGTACTGGGGTAAAGGAAAGAACTTAAGGTTACTGAAAGGGCGAGGACTACGCCCTCCATCTTGCCCCAGGGTAAGGGCTATGCCCTCCATCTTGCCCCAGGGTAAGGGCTACGCCCTCCAACTTACCTTGGCAATGTGCTCGGCAAGGCTTCTTCCCGGAAGCCCAAGCCTCTGCTAGCCACACCCAGGACTTCTTTAAACTAACCAATGACAATCAAGGAAAGTCTCCATAGATATGACCACATTCTGTGTAACAAGACACCGACTTGCACCTGGCCAATCGGCAGGGCCCACAGTCCTTTCTCCTCCCCTTACTCCAACCCCCCTATAAAACCTCTCTCCACACAGAGTTCTCTCTCTCTGCCACTTGGCTTGCCGTTGTGTCAGTGAGTGTGGTCGGGGAGCCAAGCTAGCTCGAATAAAGACTCTTTGCTTTTGCATCGGACTCAGCTGGCTCCCTGGTGGGCTTTTGGGGATCTTTAAATCTGGGCATAACAGTTACACCTTAAAAATCACATCACTCTTGCCATTTATTTTTTATTTCTTATTTAGATAATACATAAGTCTATTATAAAAATTGAAGAGGACAAATCAGAGCAACAGAGTATGCCCACCTAGCAACTCCTGAGTTCATCACCTCAGACATAATCATTTTCAACTTATCAGCTCTTTCTCTTTGTATTTAATTCTATATTTCTATTTTTGTTTATATCCCTATTTATTAATTTTTCTATTTTGGACATTATCTATTTACTTTTTACTTTGAAGATAAAGTTTTATCTATCTTACTCACCACCCTCTCAATTTCATTACCCCACATTTTTAAATTAAATTCATATTCAACATGTAATTTAGTATGAATAGGTAAATATTATTTACAGCTGAGCCAAGTCATATATTATTATAATCATGCTTCCATTCTTGTATAATTTTTTGCATTTAATAATGATCAGATTGTATTACTTATATAGTTTGCTTTGAATATTCAGCTAAAAAAAGGCTGAATTAAAATATATACACACAAAATATAAATACATACTATATACAAAAATCCTATATAATAAAAGCTAAGTGTCCAGTTGTCTGTTCAACCAATCAAAGCATAATATGCTAAGGCCACTCAACCACTTGCTATGACATGCACTGACCACCAGGGGGCAGATGTTCAACGCAGGAGCTGCCCCCTGGTGGTCACTGTGCTCCCACAGGGGGAGTGCCGCTCAGCCAGAAGCCAGGCTCACGGCTGGCGAGCGCAGCAGTGGTGGCGGGAGCCTCTCTTGCCTCTGCGGCAGTGCTAAGGATGTTGGACATCTCCCAAGGGCTCCCGGACTGCAAGAGGGTGCAGGCCTGGCTGAGGGACCACCCGAGTGCACAAATTTTGTGCACCAGGCCTCTAGTAGATATATAAAAGAATAAAAACTTGCCATTTTTGACAAGATGGATAGACATCAAGAACATTATGCTAAGTGAAATAAGTCAGACAAAGACAAATACCATATGAAAAATTATGTATATATACTTATGCTAATATATACATATATTTATTTTAGTTTTTATATATATATATATTTTACCTTTGCCCTCCTTCACCCACTTAGCCCACCCCCACTCTTCACCTCTAGCAACCACAAATCTGTTCTCTGTATCTAAAAGCTTGGTTTGTGTTTTGTTTTATTTTTAGATTTCACATTTATGTAGTAGAAGGCAGTGTGTACCAATTCTTCCACCACCTTGTCCCTGGAGGTATTTCTTTAATTCTTTTGAATAGGGTGTGCTGTGTCTTTGAAGGATGAATGATAACATTTCTAAGCATTTGTGTTGGAAACTGTTTACTGGAAATGAAAATGACAGTGATGTAATAGATGAGACCACCTTAATCTTGACACATAGAGATAGCTTTTTGGAAACTGAGATTTTATTACAAAATGATAATTAAATCACTTTTGTGTGCATTTTTCTCCCCAATCTATGAAATGACCATGAATTGTGTCGACTTTTTCCAGGAAGTCACGGTGAAATCAGCACAACATTTCCATCAAAAATAGACCACTGTCAAGATTAGAGCTAGAATGCTGGAGGCATTATATTTGTGCTGCTCTAATTAAATGTTTCTTGTCAGAAAAAAAAGAGGCCTTATCTTTTTTTTAGAACTAATTTCATGACTGTTGTCTGGGTACCAAAGGTTTGCTGAAGATAAGACAGAAAATATGGTTCTGCAGTGCCTTGTGTCTTGTTGCACAAGATAGGATCTTGTGAGCATAACTAAGGACACTTTAATGAACCTTAATTTATTTTTATTTTTTAAAATATATTTTTATTGATTTCAGAGGGAGAGAGAGAGAGATAGAAACATCAATGATGAGAAAGAATCATTGATCGGCTGCCTCCTGCACACCCCCTACGGGGATCAAGCCCACAACCCGGACATGTGCCCTTGACCGGAATCGAACCCAGGACCCTTCAGTCTGCAGGCCGACACTTTATCCACTGAGCCAAACCAGCTAGGGCTAAACCTTAGTTTAAAAGGCAGAATCTTCCATATGTATTTAAAATCCAATATGACTTGTCTGTTTTTACTGCTCCCAAACAATCTGTTTTATCCAATATGGGCTGCCTTTAGCATTCCCACACTGAAAACTTACTATTCCTGTGATTAGGTATGTTTACATTCCTCATCATGTGCCAAGATTGATGATTAAACTTAATAAAAGGTATAGTATCTGTAATCTGATCAATCATGCTATGCAATTCACAATCCATTCATTCATCTTTAAAATAAGCTGGAAACTTAAATCCCAAACTACTTTAATTTTCAGTGTTTGAGACTATCCAACTATTTACATTAAGTTTTTAAAAGCAATTTACATTTAAATGTTTTAGAAAAATACTCATCTGAAACAAGTAGCGATAACCTATACATATTAATAAAAGTACCCAGTAATTTAAGTTTGTTTAATAATTTTAAAATAATAAATAACATATACATAGTCAACATTTAGGGAGCAATATTTATTTACAGGAGAAAATATTTACATTGTATTGTGAACAAAACAAGAAAATAAAATTATTTTAAAAACTTATGTAGAGGATTTCTGTGAGTCCATTTTTATACGCTCGTACATGAATTGATAAAACCTGAGAAAGCATATACCAAGAAGTTAACAATACTTTTCTCTGGGAGATGGAATTATGGGTGATTTTTATGCCTTTCTTCTTTTTGTTTAATTGCATTTTCTAATGTTGTCTATATAAAAACATGTACTACCTGTGTCCCAAATGTAAAAGGAAGAGAAAATTATATATAATACATACATTTTAAAGCATTGCTAATTTAACTGTACTTGCTGCTAGCAATTTCATATCATTTGGCTTGGCTCGCTGAGCTTCTCAAGTGATACCAGGCTGTTTATATTAGAGAGTACTACAAATTGGATAACCAAAAATCTCCTAGAGAGAGCTCATAAAATGACATGGTTGGATGGAAACCTGAACAGATGGGCTAACTCTACCATGTGCTATATTAACCCTGCTGTTCTCAGACTTGTGGCCAATAAAGCATTGAAAAAGTACAATTCTAAAAATAAGTCCGTGAAATCGGAGATGTGTAAGCAATTGAGTCTATGCTTTGGGACTTGGTGGACAGGCACTTGTTGAAATGTTTAACTCTTACTAAGATCATTTTTTAAAATTACTATGAAAATACTTGAGCTTCAGAGGAGTCCTGGAAAGATGAACTCTAATGGGAGATGAGGGAATAAGCAGCCCAGCGTGTTTGCAAACAGATTGACTGGAGTCAGTATATTACATTGAAACTAGTGTCAGTGGTACCTCATTATGTATATGATGATGATAAGGGAGAGTGGAGTTGAAATTGACTAAATAAAAGAATAGGATGGTCCCCTGGTTGTCTTGCATGTTCCAATCATTGGTTGGAAATCAGTGGCAAAAATACACGTAATGCTGTAGAAAAAAATAAATAAATACCCTTCTGTTATCTAGAAAGGTCAGAGTCTAGTCTCTCTCTCTCTCTATAAAAATAATAAAATTTATTGTTGGAATTTCAAATAAAATTATAAGTAAGAAATCTACAACTTTTGGAAATACTTCTTTTAAATAGCTATAGCTGATGGTCCATTCAATGTCAACAGAGATCTAATGGGCCCTTTAGTAGTATAGTAACAACAGAAGAAAGGCAGGTAATTCCATTTTGAGCAGAGAGTGAGTTGTCAGAAAGTCAGGATTCTTGTCACAAATCTGTCACTAATGAAGTCTGTGAGCTTGAAAAAATATTGCTTAGACTCTATGAGACTCAGTGTTCTTTAATTTTTTAAAAAAATGGAGCTAAATAGATGAAATCAGAGGGTTTGCCCAATATTATGATTCTGTAACAAGCATATATTTTATAATTAGTTACTTCAAATTGACACTGTATAGGAGTTTGTTCCACAGAATATGAAGGTTTAATAATACAATATTCATAAGCCTGTTTCTCAAAGGCATTTCACAAATTTAATATTAATCACAATAGACAGTGTGAGTTGGGAAGCTTAGATTAGAGTCCCTTGTTTATAGAGTAATTTTAAAAATTGCCTTTCTTTTAATCACGTTTTGTGTTTAGTCATAATTGAGGACCTGTGTGGGTCTAGACCTGTGTGGGTCTCAAGTCCCAAACTCTGATGAATGATTCAGTTCTATCCAAATCACTTCTACTTTTCCCTGCCAAAAATCTGGCTATCTCCAAATGACTAACTTGACTTTGCTGCTGGTGAGAAACCAGTGAGGATTATCTGGAATTTATTTAAAGACTAACTAGATTGTTCATTTAACTTAAAATCAAAAGCATAAACACATTCACATTAGGATAAAACAATACCAGAAACTAACTTCAAGTTTTTTAGAGAAGTTGAATTGAAAACCAGTGGTTTCCAGACCATTCTTGGTAACAATTCTTAGATGATCTTTAAAACTTGTAGTAGTCTATGATCCTAATGAATTTTAAGACTGGTATTTTATGACTCTAAGGGTTTATTTGGTTATTGGAAAACTGATTGTTTAAAGTAACTCCACAGGTTGATAAACTAAAACAACAAAAGATGTAGTAGTAATAATATTTAATTCATCTTGTTTAAGTATTAGCTATTAATAACAAATTAAATACTTGCTGTCAAGCAAGGTGAGAGAATGGAGAAATAACTATAAGAAATAAAATAAAATAATATTTTGAAAGATAATTAAAATGATTAATTCTTTTGTTATTAAAAATAGTGGAGATGACATCATTGGGTTTATACAAATAGAGTTAAACTGATATGGAAAATAAAATTACAGTTTCACTACCAAATATTTAACCCTTTGAGTGCCAACCAATATCCTAGGAACTATGCTAAAATTGCCAAGGCGTTTTTGCTGATTTTACAGCAGTTTAGGAAAAAAATTATGAATTGCAAGTAAATGAAGTTACATATTCAAAAACTTAAGGAAACCTTCACTACATTGACATATTTAGCAATATCATCATCACTAATTAAAGAAGACTTAGAATTGGACGCCATTTCGAAGCTTTGATAGCGCTCCCGGCACTTCTGGTGAAAGACAGGAGGAGCAAGCTCGTGCTCCCCGGCACTCAAGGGGTTAAGAGAGGAAACGTTTCTAATACCTCTTTCTACCAACAACTGTTGTTTGCTACTCTTGATTATTAATTGTCATTTCCTGTACACTTTGTATATACTAAGAATGTTGCACACAGTTGTCAAATTCTATAATTATTTATAAACTAGAGGCCTGGTGCATGAATTTGTGCATGGTGGGGTCCGGCCAGCCTGCCCTGATTGGGGCTGATCAGGGCTGAGCCGGCCAGGGGGAGGGGATGCAAGAGATTGGCCGGCCGGCCCCACCCCTGATCAGGGTTGGGGGGGCTGATTGGGGCCATTGCGTGCTTCAGAGTAACCAGTCGTTCCAGTTGTTCCAGTTCCGGTCTTCTAGTCGCTTGACATTTATATATATATAATCATTAAACACTAGAAGGGTTAAATGACTTCTTTTAGGCACACAGGTAGAAGATTCAAAGTAGAGATTTCAACTCAGTCAGGTACTGAGACACCTGTCTGTGCACATTGTCTATTGCCCTACCCAAGTTATGTAATAGGTTGATGGCAGAAGTGGAAACTTCCCGTATTCTAATTAGAGTTCACTAGAAAGACTAATGCATGGGGAAAAGCAGAAACAAACTAAATTTCTACTTTTAAGAGTTTTAACAGTTTTGTTCTTGAAGAGACCTAAGATAAGACACTGAAGTGCCTCCAAATTGGTTTAGGTCCTTACTTTTCCCCTGAATGTTTTACTTCCTCTCTCCAATCCTACATCTCAATTACTCACAAGGACTTGCTCTCTCTAGCAACTGCTAAGCTCAAAAGGAACCAAGAGTTCTGATGTCACTAGGTTAATAACACAATACGTTTTACTTTACAAAATAACTGAACTCCTGCATCATTCAAAACTCCAAAGGGGAAGCCTTGGCTTCTGAGAAAGGAATATTTTGACACAGAGGAGTTTTCCCAGAATTCCTTAAATCACATCATGGAGGCCATGACTAGGGTAAGGACACCTTGTCTCAGTTCTTAGACTGTACGCAAGGCATCCTTTTTCCATTCTTCAACACCCTTTAAATCTTGTGTATGTGTTTTTCCCAAAGCTTGCCCTCTCTACAACTTTAAAAAAAGAATTGCTGTGTGTCTATGTCCTGGTTAAAAGGTATTTTCAATTGATGTATTGACCCAGGAGAAGAGGTAGATGCTTTTAACTTATACATCAATGAAACTAGGAAAATGAAAGGTTTTTCAAGATAGACACTTTTTATATAAGTCCCTTAGAAATTAAAAGATGGTAAAAAAAGAGTCAATTTTAAAACAGAAGTTACTTGCTGAGTGATATTCCATTTTGTGTGTGTGTGTGTGTGTGTGTGTGTGTGTGTATTGCATATTCGTTACCCATTTATCTACAGATGGACACTTAATTACTTCCACATGTAGGTTATTGTAAATAATGTTACAGTAAAGATAGGGGCACATATATCTCCTCAAATCACTGTTTTCATTTTCTTTATATAAATACTCAGAATAGAATTAATTGTTGGATCATATAGTAGTTCTGTTTTTAATTTTTTGAGGGACCTCTATACTGTTTCACCATAGTGACTGCTCTTGCCCATGCTATAAAGGTGGAGAGGGAACATAGAAAAAGACAATTACCAGAATGTTCCATCTCAGAGTTCCAGCAGTTCTCTACTCATTTGGCAGACACTTTAGTGTTATTAATTGAATTTCCATCAGGTATAGTCCAGATGCCCTCTCACTGCTCCTTTATTGCTGTGCCACAGGGTGGATGAATTGGCACGTGAATCCCTCACTGATATTCTTTACTACTGCAGGTTGTTGGGTTGCCATGGGGTTACCATTGTTACTGTGTCTACATCTCTCACCTTTCGCTATATGGTCCCTCTCTCTGTTGTTTATTGTGCAGAAGCTGTTCAATCAGTCCTCAGTTCTTCTTCAGAAGAACTTGTGGCATATGTGTGTGTGTATTCGGTGTGTCCACGGGAGAAGGTGAGTTCAGTGTCTTCCTGTGACTCCACCTTTGAGCCCTTCTCTTTGTGTATTTTTTCAATTTAGTTTTTGTTTTGATTCAATTACAAAAGTTCTTATTTTTTTTCAACACTCATGTTCATGTTTCATTATATTGCCAAGATTCTAAAGTAAAAAACAATGTATCCTTAAATGCTAAACAAAGAATATCAATGGCAAATTATTGAAAACGTTTATTTGTATTATTCTATCTCTTTCAATCTCCCTGAATCCTGTACCTGTGAGGGAGATTTTGGACAAGATGTTTGGACCCATTTGAGGATTCCCTCAAATCGAACATTTTGTTGGCTGTGAATTGGACCCCATTATGTGCTACACTGCACTTTATTTCCCACATTTGGCACTTTAAGTGATAATTCCGCCAAATAGTCACAGGGAGTCATGCTTGGTATTCTTTAAAGAGAACAAATAGATGAGCTAATTGTTTTAAATGCCTGCAATGAGATAAGTGAAGGATGCTGGAATTCATCATCCAATTACCTATTTTCCATTGCAGAGAAGAGGAAAATCCAGGCATAATTAATGTTTAGGGAATGCAGAAGTTGTCATCTTAAATTAAGGTAAAACATAATAATCACATTGAGGTCTTAGTGCAGAAAATACAAATGATTTGCCAAATGGTGGAGAATTGGCTGCTTAGTTTTTTAGCTAATTGAGTGCTGGCACCTGTGATATGATATTATCAAAGAATTAGTCTGGAATTTAGTTCTAGTTTATATGAATTTTTATTTACAGAACTTTGGATGCCATTCCACTTGATGTCAAGAGAAGAATGGCTATAGAGTTCTCAGTCCACAGCTCATTTATTAAGCAGTCAGTTTACTTGCCAGAAAAGGGCAATGGTGAAGCACTATCACTAACTAAACAAACTGTGAGGTTAGTTATTAGAAAAGTATTAAAGTATCCTAGTTATACACAAGGAAAGGATCCATGAGATATACACAATCCTGAAGAACCACCTACCTTTATTTTTAGTGCATATGTTAGTACATGAATAGTCATATTGTGATCAATTCTGGAGAAAGACAAAAGTTGTTACACACCAGTGAGAAGTCTAGAAGGGAAGTTTGTATATGAATGGTTTGTTCATATTTTTCCTTTTGCCAATGGTGGTGACAAGTCTGGTGAATCAACTGGCTGATGTATTGAGCAAATGTTAGTAAGAGGGTTATCACTACACCTTGGAACTACTCACTGTTCTTTTATCCTGGAAAGACCTCTCTATTTCCCAACTTATCACTAAACTACAAAAGTGGAAGTACCTTTCCGTGGGTTCACCTTTGCTTGCCTCTAGAGTGATTGGGATGTGGCCTCGAGAGAATGTGGCCAAGGGGAAGGGTTAGAGTATTTATCTGTGGTACATAGGCTTCTGTACCAGGCCAAATGGATATTATATCTCAATGTAGACCAATACTACCTATGAACAGTCAGGGTGGGGGTGGTCATGTAATACAGCATCGACATTTTGATACTTCTGAGAGCTAAAGGAGTATAGGCTTTATTAATTTCCAAAAATATGGACAGTCCCAGAAAACCTAGAATGTATGATCACATTAACCAGAACATTAGATTAGTGTTTGGAGCAGTTATGAGCTATTTATTTGTCTTGCGCATAACTCTTTAGGATGACCTTGGTAATCTTCCAAAGGATGGGTGGTGTAGAATGGAGTCTGACTTTTTATTGATTTCAGAGAATAAGAGAGAGGGAGAGAGAGAGACAGAAACATTAATGATGAGAGAGAATAATTGATTGGCTGCCTCCTGCACACTCCACACTGGAGATGGAGCCTGCAACTGGGCAGGTGCCCTGACCCGGAATCCAACCATGACCTCCTGGTTCATAGTGTAAGAAATAAGGCGAGCCCCCAAATTAAGGGGTCCTGGTAGAACACAAAACATAGTCCAGAGCCAGGCAGCAAGGCAAATATCTTTACTTCTACATAGAAGGGTGCATGCACATGATCTGGAAGCACGCACACGCCAAGCAGGCGGTCTGCTTGGCTTTATAATCCCTGACGCACGTGACCTGTCCCTCATTCTTGATTGGAGCTCAGGTGCACAGTCTTTCTCAATTGGCTAATTCAAAGGGAGGGGTTGGCCTTTGCTCTTTCAAGATGGCGGCCCCCAAGGGAGCTGCAAGTCCTGTGGCCAACATGGCGGCTGTCTAAACTGTTCTTTGACAGAATAGATGACTTGTTTATTCTCTCAATAGGCTGATGCTTGACCACTGAGCCACACTGGCTGGTCTGGATTTTGAATTTTAGAGATCTTGGTTCCAGCCATCTATAAGTTTCCTTCCAATGCAGAAAGAACTAATTTTGATGTATTTGGCATACTAAGACTTGAGATCTTGGTTCCAGCCATCTATAAGTTTCCTTCCAATTGAGAAAGAACTAATTTTGATGTATTTGGCATACCAAGACTTGGACATGCACACACACACACACACACACACACACACACACACCTATTAGGGAACAGAAAGGAATGGGGAGAGCAGAACTCAGGTGACAGAATAAGCCTCTACTAGTTATATTCCAACCGCAAATTCAACTGTAGGACTGCTTAAGTTGGTCTTATTTTGTCACCAGCATATGATATCGATGGGGATATGCTTCCTTTCTACAGACAGAGCCAGCTCACTCAGCAACTTCTGTGGGAACATCTGGCTTTCTGTGTTCCAAAATTCTGCAAGGCAGCAAATCTCTCAAACTGTGGTGTGGCAGATGGAACCTGGTATTAGTGGGGGTTTGGATTTATTATGAGAGCTAAGGGAGGTTTATCCAGAACTTTGAATTGCAAATGAAGATGCAATTCTAATTGAAAACATCTCCTGTGAAGTGACTAGAGATTGGTAGAGGCAAAGCCTGGGAATCATTTCTAATGCTAGAACAGACTGTAAATTTCTGTGGCCATTCTAATTTGACAGAGGGACTTTTTAAAAATTTTTTTGAAGATGTGAGAAAGATATATGCTTAGGGATCCTTTCAAAGTTCAGAAACTCTGAAAATGTGAGACACAAGAAATCTGTATTGAAATATTTTAATTTTGGAGGTTCTGAAAATTTAACATTCCTGATGGAAGATAGACTTAAAACGAAATCGCCATCTAGTAGATTACTGAGAGGTCCTTTCTAAATTAAACAAGGAAACATTTGAAGAAGTTAGGGGAGAAGACATGTTTTACATTTACTTTGGATCTTTAATGTCTATCTTTGTAAAGTTAAAATAAGTATCAGTAAAACACATTAGATTTAATTATTTTCCTAAGATAAATAAGTTGTTGGAAAAAATGCTTTAAGGTGCATTTAATAAGTTGTAAAATTACTTTAAAAGGCCAAAAATTATCAATAAGTAAGCTAATGGTTTGGATTTTGGGCCAATTTGCCTTCAGAAAAATCGTGTCCTCAGAGAAATCATTGTATATATTATGTAATCAGAGCCATGTGGCTAAACAAGCAGAGCAGGCTCATTTTGGCTAAAGATAAATTAGAAAATAAAAATTCTAAAAAAATAATGATTAATTTCAAAAAATTTTGAAAACATGCTAGCACCTAGGTAGGATTCATATACATGTTTTACTTTAGATGAATATTTTTAAGAATTCATAAATAAAAACTTAATTTCTGAAATTTGACAAGTCACCATTGAGAGCTGGGGAAGATTGTTCCCAGCCCACCTCTAATCTTGACAAATAGGCAAAAAGTAACTAAAAGGAGATGCCATATATCTGCCATTCCATCTAATTTTTTTAAATGTTATTTTATTTTGGTAAGAACACAACATGAGATCTCACTTCACATAATTGTAAGTGCACAATACATTATAAACTACTAGAGGCCCAGGGCATGAAATTCGTGCACTCGGGCAGTCCTTCAGCCCGGCCTGCACCCTCTCGCAATCCAGAAGTCCTTGGGAGATGTCCGACTGAAGGCTTAGGCCCACTCATGGGGAGCGGGCCTAAGCCGTCAGTTGGGCATCCTTAGTGCTGCCGCGGAGGTGGGGGAGGCTCCTGCCACTGCCGCTGTGCTCACCAGCCTTAAGCCCGGCTTCTGGCTCACTGACTACCAGGAGGCAGCTCCTTCATTGAGCGTCTGCCCCCTACTGGTCAGTGTGCATCATAGTGACTGGTCGTTCTACCGTTTGGTTGATTTGCATATTAGCCTTTTATTATATAAGATAGGTGCAATGTTGTACAGCAGATCCCTAGAGCTTATGTATCTCACTTAACTAAAATTTATGCCCATTATTAAGTAACTCATTTCTCTCTTCTACCAGCCCCTGCCAACCACTATTCCACTCTTTGATTCTATGACTTTGAATATTTTAGATAGTTCATATACGTAGTATCATGTAGTTTGTGTCTTTCTGTGACTGGATTATTTCACTAAGAATGATGTTCTCAAGGTTCATTCATGTTGCTGCTTATTGCAGAATTTCCTTCTTTTTAAAGTCCAAATGGTATTCCATTGTATGTACATGCCACATTTTCTTAATCCATTCATCTTTTGATGGGCATTTATGTTGTTTCCACAGCTTGGCTAATTTGAATACTGCTTAAATAAATGTGGGAGTGCTAATGTAATCTTCAAGATCCTGATTTCAGTTCTTTTGGGTGTGTACCTAGAAGTGACATTGCTGGATCATATGGTAATTTATTTTTAATTTTTATAATCTTCATACTGTTTTCATAGTGGCCATATCATTTTTCATGCTTAGTGTAAAATGGGTCCAATTTCTCCACATCTTGCCAACAGTTATTCTTATCCTCTTTTAACACAACCATTCTAATAGGTGTGAAGTGATATCTTGTGGTTTGATTTGCATTTTCCTGATGATTGGTGATGTCTTTTGATTGAGGAATTTAATTTATTTACTCTTCAAGTAATTGATAGAGAAGGATATACTATTGTTATTTTGGCAGTTGTTTTCTGGTAGTTTTGTAGTTCTTTTGTCTGTGTTTTCCTCTCTGGCTATTTTTCTATTTGTTGATTTTTATATTGACATGCTGTGAGTAAATGGAAGATTAGGTAAACCCATGGGGCTGCATTGGGTCATTGTAGTCAAAAGAACTACACAAAGTGCTGAAAAATTTTCTCTGGGGCTCAGGAAAAATTGTTCTTTAGTTTTGCAGACTTTGAGCATTGAGAAGGTCACTTCAGGTTACTGGGTATGAGGAATAAATGGGTGAATGCTTTTCAACCTTGAGATCATTATAGTGAAGCACAGAAATAGTGACAATAATAAAAGCAATCTTAGTATTAATATTTTCTCTTAACTTTGGGAATAACTGGTATATATCAGTGCTTAAAATGTAATGATTGAGACAATTTTTGTATAGGTAATTTTACTAATGTAAATAATGTTGGTATGCTAAGAGGAATGAAAACTATCCTATATAATAAAGAGCTAATATGCTAATTGGACCAAATAGCCAAACGACCATCCAGACCTTCCGGATGGAGCCGGGCCTCTGAGGGCTGTCCGAGGCTGTGAGGGGCTGTGAGGGCCGGCCGGGGCTGCAAGGGCTGAGCCCCTTGCACGATTTCGTGCATCGGGCCTCTAGTTATACTTATAAGTTTAATTAGTGACATTTAGAAGAATTATTTAAGTATTTGGGAAAGGTTTGTTTGGTAGGCTATTGAAGTACCTGAGAAAAAAGGTTGATTATACTTATAAATGTATTTTAAAATATTTAAAAAACTTATCTAAGTTTAAAGCCCTCTAGAAAATGATTTTCAAAATTTAGTACATTTATGAAAAGAATAAGATTTTTTTACATGTACTTTACAGGTTAAGGAAAATGTGTTTTTAAATTTATAACTTTATGTAATTGAATTTCAATATTAAAAATCAAAAATAAAACAATATATTTTTTCCTGTGCATTAAAGTTAGTGTCTCAATGATAACAGAGAATTTATGTTGGTAGGTGAGAGAAGAATAAACACCTTGAAAATGTTAAAAAAAAAAGGCAAGATATGATGCACTAGGTGTCCCAATGATAACTGGTAGCCAAATAAATCATGCAGACAATAAAGCAGTGAGTTTAGAGAAGAGACAGTTCACAGTGGTTTGAATTGCTCTGGTAAAGCTCAATTAAAATGCATTAAATGATCCTCAGTCACATCCTAACAAATTGAGTTGAACAGACCTTTAAAATTTACAAAATGTGGTAACGATAAAGAGAAAGAGGTCACTTATCAACAATGCTTTGTTTAAACTGAGATGTTCTCTCATGTGAAAGTTTCTGAAAATGTTATCCCCCTCTTTAATATGAAGACATCAATGTGTTTTATTGATTTATATTTGTGTATTTATTATTCCATAAGGGTGGAAATGTGCCCCTTTAACTGAACAAGGTTTCTTGCTCAGTATTGAAAAATGACCTCATTCTTTTGTGAGTATTAGTCACATTTTAATGGGGACATAGTCAACGTTTGTACAAGAACTCCCGAATCTTCTGAAAGTGTTATCATCACACATGGGTGAATTTCAATTACCGACGGTGCTGCCAATTCAATGTTCTCGTGTTATGATCACAGATGAAGGTGAGTTTTAGATAGTCAGTGACTAAAGGTACTGAAGCAATTGATGTCAGGAGCTTTCCTTTTGTGTCTTTTTTGCTCTTAATTGTTGCTGCTCCTAACAAGCAAGGTTTGTTATTTTAAAATATGCCAAACTCTGAAAATACAAAATTATTTTCAAAGTGACTAAGTTAATGCATGATCTTTACCTCCTCTTTAGAACATGGGGAACAAACAGAGCCAGGCTTGGAAGTTAACTCTCAAGGAAAGGAAACAGATGTAGCTCTTTAAAAAAGAGAAACAGTAAGGGTTGTAAACAAAACAAAATAAACTCTTTAGTTATACAGTAGTCCTCTCTTATCTGCAGT
Organism: Myotis brandtii; assembly: GCF_000412655.1. Taxonomy (NCBI): domain Eukaryota; kingdom Metazoa; phylum Chordata; class Mammalia; order Chiroptera; family Vespertilionidae; genus Myotis; species Myotis brandtii. The sequence goes on along the minus strand of NW_005353324.1, from coordinate 1,643,567 downwards.
TTCACTGTGCATGGTTTCGGCTACCTGTGGTCAACCATGGTCTGAAAATATTAAATGGAAAATTCCAGAAATAAACAATTCATACATTTTAAATTGTGGGCCCTTCTGAGTAGTGTGATAAAAGCTTGTGCTATCCTGTTCTATCCTGCCCGGGACATGAACCTTGTGTATCCATGCTGTATACACTCCCCGCCCATTTATTACTTAGTCGGCTTTTTGACCATCAGATTAGTTGAGAGACAGAGAGAAAGAGAGAGAGAGAGCACATTCACATTACTTTTATTATACTGTTATAATTGTTCTAGTTTATTATTATTGTTATTAAGTCCTTAACGTGCCTAATCTATAAATTAAACTTTATCATAAGTATGTGTGAATATGGAAAAAGATAGTATATATAGGGTTCAGTGCCATCTGGGGTTTCAGGCAAGCACTGGGCATCTGTGGATAAGGGGGACCACTGTAACCCCTAAAAAGGCTGCTGGAGAAGCAGAATTTCTTGAGCTTGTGGACCGAAGAAGGTCATACAATCTGAGATGTTTTGCTTTTTACATTCAGGCAGCATGAGATGAAAGAAGATGCCTTTAAATGCTATTCCAAGATGGCAGCGGGAGCAGATCAAGGAAATGCTTTAGAATCATTAGATTGCTCTTAAGACCCTTCACTTTACTTACCTGGAAGGTTATTTCCTCCTCTGTAAACAAGAGATAAAGTGATCTATCTTGTTCTGTTCCTGTGTGAAGTGCTGATCACAGTGTTGATACAGGGCAGGCACTCAATAAAAGGACAGGATTTTGAATGTTAATGAGAGAAGTTAAAACCTGCTCAGACAAGTAAGAAGCCACAAAGTCTTCATCAAGATTCGGTTTCCTTATTCGTAAGTCAGGTATAATGACCCAATCCTCTGGTTGTGGTGAGAATTTAGTCCACCATAAATATTAAATGAAGCTTTTTTTTTTTGGCCTTTTCTTCTTCTACAGAATGGCAAATAAATGTTTACTTAGTACTTTGGTATTTGTGTTTTCAATTTCGAAATTTACAAAACTTTTTAACAGTATGTTAAATATAGGGTGACCCCAAATATGTATATTCACACGTTGAATAATTATAAAGGCAGTGCTTATTAAAATACATTTCATTTTCAAAATTGAGCTATCAGCTGTTAAATTGTGTATACAGTTTTTGGAGGCTACCCTGTCTGATAAAACTATTTTCTAAAGAACTATGTTTGTAATTAGTGGTCTACATTCTGTGGTAAGTTAAATTAGGGAATCGAGTGGCTCAGAAATTCAGGATATGCCTGGTGTCTGGGAGAAAACTTGAATCTGTAGAATAAAAGAATAAAGAAGCTGAGAGAAAATATAATCTACCATCAACCAACTAGCAGGGTCTCCAGCTCTGGGCAAGAAGATCTGGAGGACTGAGGCGTTGGCTGGAAACTCCTGAAAAAGCCATTGGAATACCTGTTGGTTAGCAAAGCCAAGGGTAGCAGCCTACTGTAGTAAGGGAGAACCTCTTTGACAGTTTTAGTGGCACCTAATCAGGGGTGTTTTATAAAACTTAAAGATTTTTTGGATGTAGGACATACCAGAATATACTCACATAGATGAAAGGCAGAACTGTTCATTACTTAAAATTGCAAGTGAGGGAAGGCTGCCAGGCAGGGCCACACATGCGCCTGACAGCAGGGTACCAGCAAGCTGGAGCTGCAAGGTGCAGTTTCGGTATTGCAAGCAGGAAGGGGAGAGCTAGGTTTTGTGGGATCCCTGTGGATTGGCTGATATGAATACTTTCCTGAGATCTAGGACAGAGCAACTGTATCTAGTGTTCTAGTACCCAGCCCTGGGGTGAGTACAGCAGGTGCATGGTGGTTGGGGTGTGGACTTAATCAGCTGTCCAAGAAGGGAATTGTCTGGATTCCAGCTATGGATTCAAATTCTGGTCAAGACAGCATTTAAAAACATAAAACAAATAAACATAAAACAAAGCAAAACTGTATTACAGAAAAGTGTCAGGGAAAGAAATTTATCCTGTATTGGGGTCTGGGTTCATGTCGTTTCAGGTGACCCTTCCTTGGTAGGGATTGATTGGCATCGGGCGAAGTTCATCACATAATAGTTTAACATTGGAGGAGCACAGTGATATGAGGATCTTCAAACAAATCTTGGTAAATAAATGGGTGCTTGGCAAGCCAGCTGTTTGCTCATGTGAACAATCTATAGTCTTAAGACGTGGACTACTTACCTAAATGATGAAACCATTTGTCTGGACACATTAGACTTCTGAAACAACCTGAAACAAATAGTGAAGTTATTAATTAGTTTAAAGCCTTATTTTTCTCAGGCTAGAATTTCTTGGAACAAATAGAAGAGTCATCTTGACACAGGTGGTCTCAGTTCTAAGTCCTGATAGGCTACATGAATTCAGATGGTCTTAGTTCTGATAGGAAATAATATGACTTGGTTCCTTATACTCTAGGAATAATATATAGTACTAGAGGCCCGTTGCACGAAGAAATTCATGCAATAGGCCTTCCCTTCCCCTGGCTGCCGGCACCGGTTTTCCTCCGGCACCCGGGACCCAGGCCTTTGCTCCAGATGGAGCCTTCCGTCTTCGCTGCTCTGGCCAGAGCCTTCAGTCTTCACTCCACCGCTTTGCGCCTACATATGCAAATTAACCACCATCTTTGTTGGGTTAATTTGCATACTCTCCTGATTGGCTGGTGAGTGTAGCGGAGGGATGGTCAATTTACATGTTTGTCTATTATTAGGTAAGATACTTAGGGAGACTCCATATTCACATAAAATAATAGCAAATCCACAAAGCAATAATATATGTGTTCATGAATGTATAGGAAAATACACTTGAATATTCAATATTGACATGCATATTAATATGTACATTCATATGTAACATTCCATAATTTAGAGCATAAACCTTGAAGATTTAAAATAAAAGTAGATTAGGCAATGTATTATTGTAAGAAAATCGCAATGAGAAAAAGGAAACCCTAATTGGACCTTAACACTAAGGTTATGTTTCTACTTAGACTAGTCACTGAACTTTAAGGCAAGAATTTTTTTTTTCCTCTGTAACCATGTGCGGTGCTGAGCACAAAATTAGAGATCAACCACTTGTTGAATCCAAGAATGAATCAGTCTTATAGTCAGAGAAGTGTTCATGGGAAAAATGGGTATTGAACTGGGCAATAAATGGAGTGAAACTGAGGAGAAAGAAGAGGTAGAGGATGTGAGTGGATAAAAAGGGGATGATACTCTCACAAGACAATGAAATCTTAATGCTTCCCAGATCTGAGAGGAACTAGCAGTAGGTCTGGTGAGGTGAAAAGGTTGCAAGAAACGAAAGGCCTGAAAAACCAGGATCTTACATTTGAGATGCTGACAGTGGCAGTGGCTCTTTAACTTTTTCCAGAAGTGCTTTTGATGGTAGAGGGACCCAACCAACTGTTGTAGTCCCAGGACGAAACCTGGAGAGATAATGGTAAGCCCCAAATTTCCATTCTGTTTTACCTTAAAACGGTAGGTGATATTTATATTTCAGCTCAGAAATCATCTGTGCTAGTTTTATTGTAATAATATTTACTTCTTCCATCCCATTGAATAAAGATATAATTCCAGGAATATGGACCATGTTTTCTTGTCTGTTATTGTGCTACCCTATGCTCCATGTCCCAGGTTGTGCCAGCCCCTGTTTGAGGACCACCTGAAAAAATTTAGTAAACAAACAATATCATGGAAACAAACAATCTGTAAGGAATACCAATCAAATACTGTAATTATTTGTAGACAGATATTTTTCAGGCAAGGCTGTGAGAAGGTGTGTGGTGATCCAATTGTGTGCTGGCAAGGATGGTGCAGGAATTGGCAAGCTACAGCCTGTGGACCAAATCCTTCCAGCCATCTGTTTTTGTGAATAAAGTTTTATTGGGCAGAGACATGCCCATTCACTTACATATTTTCTATGACTGTTTTTGTGCTACAATGCAGGGTTGAGTGATAAGACAAAATAGAGTGCAAAGATGAAAGCATTTCCTCTGTGGCCCATTGCAGAAGAAGGCTTTTGACCTCTATTTTAGTGTAAAGAGGTGCCAGTGGCGTTGAAGAGGAAAGCAATTAATATGAAAGGGATTGTGAGGAAATCATTGCCCCAAACTCCAAAACAAAAATTTGCTTTGAGATTTATAGGCTATTGTTTTTGAAGGAAGTAAGATGCTTACACTTTATCTATTTCAAGGCAAATGGAGGTTTTGAAGCCTGGGCGACTGTGAAAATTGTGATGTCATTGGCAGACACAGGGTGATGGAGAGGGAACCAGGTTAGGGGAGCTCAATCTTTTACATATTGATTTTGAGGTGACAGATTAACTCTGAAAATGTCTAATGGGATGCTGGAAAATTGGATTTTAACTTGAATGTAGGATGGTGACAGAAGATTTAGATTCAAAAGTCATCAACAAAAGGTATAATCATACGCATTGTAACTGACAGAACAGTCCATTTACTTCATGATGGAAAGAAAAAAAGAAGGAAAAAAAGGAGGGAAAAAGGAGGTGGCTGAGATTCATGCTTTGAACAAGGTAACAAGAGAACTAAATGCCTGTTTCTAACCTGGACAACCTCCAGTCTGCCATCTAATTTGTCTAGTTGTCCTTTGATTCTCTGTCCTTTAAATATAAAAATAAAATGGTCAACCTTTATGAACTGTTTCAAGAAAACAGAATCAAGGTTTTGAACCACTTTTACAGCTATAAAAAATAGGCTCTACGGGAAAAGTCTAGGGATTACGAGTATTATCCAGGAAAATCTACTATCCCACCAATATTGTAACACTGTGGGTCAAATTATGCCTTTTGTAAATACAGTGAGCTCTATAATATGCCTCTAACTATATCTTGATCCCAGTATTAAGAATGAAATTCTACAACATTTCCTTGGGGAAAAATGAGTGGAGTGAATATCAGAAGGGCTCACAGATTGTTAGATTTTGTCAGACTTTAATTTAGTTATACAGCTAAGATATTTGCCTTTATACAGGATAAATGAGTTGTCAATTATCTTTCTAATATTTTAGGAGGTATATAAATGAACTGTTTATATTGCCTTTAACTCAGAACTGGTAAAATCACGGTGGACCAAATGAACATTCATTCCTCTCCAGCAACCCTCATCCTTCTTTGTTGGGTCATGATGCAAGCAATAGCCATACTTATACTTCCCCACTTTGGCAATACTCTGTTTCCTCTCAGATAACACTGATGTGATCAATTACCTAATACCAGAAAGTGGGGAAGTCAGAGCCAAGGTTGAAGACCTATGTTCAATGCTTTCATTCACTTTGTCATTAGTTATGATACTCAAGTTCTATTAAGATAAAACAACAACAAACACCTGTCAGCTAATTGGGGTGAGGCGGGGATGGCATAAGCAAACACAAACCCTTCTTTCTATGTGATTGTCATTAATAAACTTGCATAGCCTTGAAGGCCAATACATGAGCCTTCATGATGCTATTACAATAAGCCGTTGGTCACTGACATTTTCTTTCTTATGTTACAAAAATAAGGAGAAGTGAAGTTTTGGCGAGGGGAGAAAAAAATTATTTTAAATGGATGCAGCTCAGAAAACTCATTAAGAGAAGAGGCTTTATTATTTTTCTGCCAAGGTTGATTCTGAGAAGAAACAATGCCATTAGTGCTGTCTTAGGTAATCGATATTTACCCCGATTCTTCCAGCCATTCAGAAAGAAAATGGATTAACAGAAAATAAAACAGCAACTTCAAAATAGAGCTAAATGCTGTTGGCATGCCTATGTGGTTTTGCTGAAAGTCAGTAGAAAAGGTGCTTTACTCACATGCAGATAAAGAGAACAGAGACACTATCTGTCTTCTCTAGACATCATTGAGATTGGAAGCCCCTCTACCAGCCATGAAAAAAACACAAACCCACACAAAAAAAGACGTTGCTTGGTCTATGGGGAGCTTTGTTCAGCTATGAGTAAATGGGGCCTAAAATAGTGATGTAAACAAATTAGGATTTTATTTCTCTACTAGAGGCCCGGTGCACAAAATTCGTTCATGGGGGTGGGGGTCCCCCCGCCCCGAGGGGAGAAAAAAATTATTTTAAATGGATGCAGCTCAGAAAACTCATTAAGAGAAGAGGCTTTATTATTTTTCTGCCAAGGTTGATTCTGAGAAGAAACAATGCCATTAGTGCTGTCTTAGGTAATCGATATTTACCCCGATTCTTCCAGCCATTCAGAAAGAAAATGGATTAACAGAAAATAAAACAGCAACTTCAAAATAGAGCTAAATGCTGTTGGCATGCCTATGTGGTTTTGCTGAAAGTCAGTAGAAAAGGTGCTTTACTCACATGCAGATAAAGAGAACAGAGACACTATCTGTCTTCTCTAGACATCATTGAGATTGGAAGCCCCTCTACCAGCCATGAAAAAAACACAAACCCACACAAAAAAAGACGTTGCTTGGTCTATGGGGAGCTTTGTTCAGCTATGAGTAAATGGGGCCTAAAATAGTGATGTAAACAAATTAGGATTTTATTTCTCTACTAGAGGCCCGGTGCACAAAATTCGTTCATGGGGGTGGGGGTCCCCTCAGCCTGGCCTGCACCCTCTCACAATCCAAGACCCCTCGGGAGATGTCCGACTCCCATTGGGCGAGACCTAGACCTGGCTGGCCCCACCCCCATCAAGCCCCACCAGCGGGGGATGCAGCATCACATCCCCAGCTGGCACCGGGCGGGGACATAGCGTCAAGTCCCTGCCCACACGCCTGCGCCTCACTGCGCACACAGCCCTGCCCACCCGTGTACGCCTGCTGTGCACGCAGCCTCCTGCTGATCCGTTGTTACGGAGTGAGGGCATCATGACCATTAGCATATTAGCTCTTTATTATATAGGTTGTAGTGAAATGTTTGAGTTATCAGTTTTTGGAAGCCCCTCTACCAGCCATGAAAAAAACACAAACCCACACAAAAAAAGACGTTGCTTGGTCTATGGGGAGCTTTGTTCAGCTATGAGTAAATGGGGCCTAAAATAGTGATGTAAACAAATTAGGATTTTATTTCTCTACTAGAGGCCCGGTGCACAAAATTTGTTCATGGGGTGGGGGTCCCCTCAGCCCGGCCTGCACCCTCTCACAATCCAAGACCCCTCAGGAGATGTCTGACTCCCATTGGGCGAGACCTAGACCAGGCTGGCCCCACCCCCATCAAGCCCCACCAGTGGGGGATGCAGCATCACATCCCCAGCCGGCACCGGGTGGGGACACAGCGTCAAGTCCCTGCCCACATGCGTGTGCCTCACTGTGCACACAGCCCTGCTCACCCGTGTACGCCTGCTGTACACGCAGCCTCCTGCTGATCCGTTGTTACGGAGTGAGGGCATCATGACCATTAGCATATTAGCTCTTTATTATATAGGTTGTAGTGAAATGTTTGAGTTATCAGTTTTGGCCTAGTGTGCAACTCCACAATGTCATTAGGGACAAGATCTCTGCTTCTCTTCAGCCACTGTTGCTTGCAGCTATTGTCTCATGGCCACAAGAACCACATTCTTCTCCACTCCTGCTCTGCTCTCCCCTGGCTGGCCCCAAAAGCCTGTTTCCAGGTAGGAGAAGGGGAAATTATGTGAGGAAAATGACCCATCCCAGCTCAGTTTGATTCCATTTTAAAACACTTTCCCATTGTTTACATCTCATTGAATAGAATTGTGATTGTGCCACGAGACAACCCTTAGCTGCCATGGGAAACTGAATAATTGTTTTAGACAAGTCCCACAATCATCCTGAATAAAATAGTTGATAGGAAGAGGAAGGACTAGATACTGAGTAGCAGCTAATAGTTTCTGTCAAAGGTGTACATTTCATGTCTTCAATTACCCTGTCAAGATGGCACTGCTTCGTTCAGATCTGGGTTTTATACCTCTAAGTAGGTTTTATATCTGTGAGTAAAGAACCTAGTGTGCTATAATTTTATACATAGGATCTTTTTCTCTTGTAGGATGCATACCAAGAGGCAATATAAAGAGTTCTGCAATCGAGGGGCAAAGAAAGGGTGAAAGGAGAGAAATGATTAAATCTCTCTTGCTCAGCTAATGCTCTGAGCATTATTTCTTCTTACTCATTTCTTCCACCTTTCCTCGTGAGAAGGATCTGAGGTCAACACTGGAATGAGGAAAAGAAAGATAAAATATCTGTTCCCATCTCGAATATGAGAACTTTCAGAGAGTATGAAGCAAACCTATACTCTAATATACTTCTACTTTCAGGCACTGCCAAAAATTCTGGAGTTAAATGAAGCTGCTGCTTCAGTTAGAATACAGCAATTATGCTTAAGTTTTTAAAAATAAATTTTATTTCTTAGAACAGTTTCAGATTTACATAAAAATTGCAAAGATATCACAGAGAGTTTCCATATACCCTGTACTGACTCTACCCTATTATTTACATATTACATTAGTGTGGCATCTTTGTTACAATTAATGAAGCAGTATTGATTCCTTTTGGCTGTGATAGTTTCTTAAACTGTTCTTGTTTTCATTGATCTTGACAGTTTTGTGGAGTAATAGTCAGGTAATTTGTAGAATGTTCATCAATTAAGGTTTACCTGATGTTTTTCTCATGATGAAGATTATGGGATGGAGGTAGATGACCATATAGGTAAAGTGCCATTTTCATCATATTGTATCAAGTGCATACTAACAATGTAACTTATTTTCATAGGTTAACAGCAGCTGTTCACGTTGATCTTGATCAATGGCCAAAGCAGTACTTGCCACGTTTCTTTATTGAACTCTTATTTTCCCTCCTGTGCTCTGGAAAAACGGCACCATGTACAACCTACATTTAGGAGTAATCAGTTACGCTCCATCTGCTTGAGGACAAAATATCTACATAAATAATTGTAGTTCTTCTGCATGGGAGATTTGTCTATTCTCCCCAATTTATTTAGATCAGTATGGCCTCATGGATGTTTATCTTATAATTTTGATTACGATCCAATACTACTTTATTTTGTTTGCTCAAACTTGAATTCTTTCAGTGGACTCCTGTTTCCCTGTATCCCTCTGATGTACCTCACACTGTGGGTTGTTTTTAAAAGCACTTTCCTTTCTCCAGGCTCATGTATATTTTCTGCCCCTGTCCTAAAATCAGCCATTTCTCTAAGGAGGCCTGGTTCCTTTTTAGTTGTAGAATGATATTAGAAATAAGATCTGGACTCTAGGTGTCCTCATTGCTACTGGGGTGTGATTGTTTCTCGGCTCTTTAGCGGTCAGAGCAAGGATATACACAGGGGTGGGCAAAAATAGGTTTATAAGTTGTGAGTACGCCAAACACAGAGTTTATTCTTGTATTATTATAATCATAACCTGCATGTCTTTTACCATATGCACAACTGAAAACATACTTTTGCCCACACCTGTATGAGTGTATTCTTTTTTAAAAAAATGTTTTATTGAATTTATTGGGTCAATATTGGTTAATAAAATTATATAGGTTTTAGGTGTAAAATTCTATAATGCATCATCTGTATATTGTATTGTGTGTTCATCACCCCAAGTCAGGTGTCTTTCTATCACCTTTTATTCTACGTGTACCCTCTTTTACCTCCCCACCCTCTTTCCTTCTGGTAATCACCATATTGTTGTGTGTCTATGAGGGTTTTTTTTGGTATTCTAACCCTTGTACACATATCTATAAATATTTCTAATATGCAACCATCTGTTTATATTAAACTAAACAAAAATTCATACTGGTGTCTCCAATTCTAACCCATTATCACATTTACCATTCTAGCCTTCTTCCATTATCTGTAAATTTCCCTGCCAACCATAGCTCCCACTGTTTGTCATCTATTTACTTAATTGTTTAATTCTCATATACATGAATAGCAACATCATAATTCTTAGCTTATATCTTTATGAGAATCAACTTAATCAGCTGAAGCACAATGTTTATGGTCAGTTTATTTTGCCTTTAGTTTTATCAACTTCACTCATTACAAAGTTATTCTTTCTCCTAACCCCTTTCAGTGAGATTGTCTATATATTTGAAATATAGCTATATTGCTTTGTCATATTCTGCACTCCATCCTGGGATTTCTGTGATAACCTAGATGTCTTTTTATTAAATTTATAAATATTAAGGTTTATTTTTGTGTGCGTGCTATACATATCGGTGGGGTTTGGCACAGTATAGTGTCATATATTCACGATTACAGTATTATAGAGAATACGTTCACAACCCTAAAAATCCCCCTTTGCATCACCTCTTCAACCCTGCACCTCCTCTCCTTGAACTTCTGGCAACCACTAATATTGTCTCTGTTTCTATAGATATAATTTTCAAGAACATCATAGTAAATACATATATAATGATATCACATTATACATACAAATTCATTATAGTATATACTATATCTATAACACAGTCATATGCATTATATCTATATATCTCACAAACCTATGTAGTATAATCATGAAAGTGACATCTTACCACTTTTGCCATATTCTATTGGTTAAAAAGGGATCACAGGTCTTACCCACACTCAATCAACTAAAGGACAAAGGTGTGAGTACAAAGAGACAGAGATTATGGGGACCATCTTAGAGTCTGTCCACAATGAATATTTCCTTTTTATGTGATGCTGTCACTGGCTATATCTGGTTGAGCCACACGATGAGAGAAAGACTGATAAAGGTGAGACTCACAGAGAAGTGAGATGTTTCTTTCATTCAACTGATAATTAAAATATTTAAAAATCATGTAGACTAAATATAAATAATAATTGCAGAATTCTTAGCTACTAATTTAGAAAATACATAGGGACAAAAATCTCTATAAAGTCAGTAGTGTTTTAAGGGAATGTTTATTTTATTGTTTATAACAGAACATACATGCGTTTGGAAAATAGTGGCATATTCTTGTAAGAGGTAGCATTATTAATTTTACAAACCATGGTTGGAATATTTATACATTAGTAGAGAACCTTTTTCATAATTTTGCTGATACTCAGGGGATAGTTGTCTTCAACATAGAAACCATTTCCCCAGTGAGAAGCGAAGACAGAAAGATAAATGCTGAAGAAAAAAGGAAATACTTTGTGCTTCAACTATAATAATACCGATAGTGTAACACAAACAATGGGGAAGATAGATAAAATTTTCTTGAAAGATTGCAAACACTGAAGCAGAATATTGATACAATTAAGCTGAGAAAAAAAAATCATAATTGTTTTGAAGTTTTTCAAATGCCACATGTATTATGGGACTTATACAGGGACTGAATGGCACAGACAATATTCACCAAAATGTATTGTGTGGATATTCCTAGCCAAAATTACCTTTTTTAAAAAGAACAAAATCCTCACTCAAGGATTTGTTTTCATTGATTTTAGAGAGAGAGAAAGGGAGAAACATTGATATAGGGAAGAAACATCAATCAGTTGTCTCTGTACATGTCCTGGCCAGGGATCGAACCCACAGCCTTTCAGTGTGCCAGATGATGCTCCAACCAACTGAGCCACCAGGCCAAGACTAGCCAAAGTTATCTTTGTGATCAGCTGGTACTTACACCCGATTATTACTTACACCCAACTATTACATGCTGCTATATAAGCACCTAAGGATGCAGAGTAGTAAACAAAGCAGCAGCAAATCAGAAAAACTAGAGAAATCCACTTCAAGTGGATTAACATAATTACTTCAGCCAGGGAGTGACAGCGAAGTGCCAAAACACACTTGAAACAGAGATGTTTTTGTAGCCCACCTTCTGCTTGTACACACCTGTGCACTTTGTAAATGGCTCCATATGCTTAATCAAAAGAAATCTAATTGCCTTAATTTACTTCATCCAAAAGTAGAAGAGTAAATTATATGTTTAATTATAAACTTTCCACTTTGGACAGCTATAATTAATGACTCAAGGAATTGTGCAATAAGCCAAAAGCAACCTTTTATTACTCTGGAGGTACCCGAACAACACCAATGTTTCAGAGGCAGTCAGGTTCTATTACTAGAGGAATCAAAATGCCTACCTGATGCATTAATCACGGAGCACCTTCCAGAAGAGAGACTTTTAATTATATATGCTGCATACCGTCCACATGGATTGTCTGCACCAGTGGATGGTAATAAATGTTCTATCCTAAGTAATGATGACAAGAGGGATTTTTATTTTTCAAAATTTTGTTTTTTAGTGAATGCCATGTTAAATTTCTGCAACCTTAGCAGAATATGGCCTTGGGTCTGGAGCATGGGGAATTACTGCCTCTAACACATTTTTCAGGAAGTCAATGCCTTTTGAGATTGTAGTCTCATTTGTGTTTTCTACTAGAATGGACAAGTTCAAAGTACTTCTACACGTAGAGACCCAACTGGTTTTTCCTTATACATCCAGGGTTCCAGTTTTAAGAGGAACCACTTCTACCTACCATATAGAAAGAGTGACCGTATAGTTTGTTATCAAAACGTAGACCCTTTTCCCAATTCCAGGACAACATGCATAAATTGGGGATCTACTGGGAAAATCATCTTCCATATGAAAAAAGCCAGTTTAGTCCTTGGGCACAATCCATCAATGGATTAAGCATAGTGTAACTTGTTTTTTTTTGCATATGTAGTACTATTGTCATGGAAAGAGGATGGCTTTTGGCATAAAAAAGATCTTGATTTGAATCTCAACTCTGTCACTAGCTAAGGGATTTCAGACAAATTATTTAATATCTCTGAGTCTTAGTTTCTTTATAGTTAAAATGGGACCCTTAAGCTACTTTTATAATTATTAACTCAGATTTAATAATGGTAACTAAAGTTTCTGGTATAGATAATATACTAAATTCTAGATGAATGAGATTTGTTGTAATGGTTTGTGTATGTATAAAGGCATAGTATATATACTTTTGATTGTCTTATTAACCATTGCTTTGTGACCCACAACCTGGGAATGTGCTCTGATTGGGAATCAAATGTGTGACCTTTCAGTGTAGGGATGTCACTCTAACTAACTGAGCCACACTGGCAAGCGCAGCAGCTCATATTTTCAAAGCTAGTGAGGGAGTCTCTCTCCACTCAGGTAAAGTGGAGTCTTACATAATGAACTTAATGATGGGAGTGATTCTCCCATAATCCTTGTTATGTAATGTAATCTAATCATGTGAGTGTTATCCCTGTATTCATATTCACAGGTCATGCCCACATTCAACAGGAGAGAATTTTACAGGTTGCATACACTAGTGGGAAGTTAACTTGGGAACCCTCTCAGGAATCTGCCCAATACAGAGGCCCCAACACTCTCCCTTATTGGGAGGGTGAGGACCTGAGAAGAAGGTAGACCCTGAGGATTATAGCAACTAGTGTTCTCTTCATAATATCCACAGGAGAAATGAGAATTTGATAACTCATTACTAGAAAAAGAAAAATTCAAAAAACCATATCAGTAAACTGGTGTGCCTCTTTTTCTCCTAAGTATAAAATGACCATTTTTATTTTATTTTATTTTTTTTAATAACAGGCACATTTGAAGCCAAACTACATATGTTCTCATCTGCAACTTGTTTTTTTTTTATGCCTGGATGACAATTTCAAGGATGAAAATTTATAATAATTTTGAAGTAAGTCTTATAGAGTTATTACGGAAAAAAGTGAATCTGCCTTCCCCTATCCACATTACAAAACATTTCTCTTTTCTTTTCCAGAAGTAGGGTTATGAAAGAGAGAAAAAAAGATAAGAAAAAAGGGAAGAAGAAAGAAAAATCAAAGAAAATAAATAGAAAATGTATAAAATGAGAATTTAAAATTAATTTAATACTAGTGTGGGATAGGAAAGTTGAAGCCAAACTACATATGTTCTCATCTGCAACTTGTTTTTTTTATGCCTGGATGACAATTTCAAGGATGAAAATTTATAATAATTTTGAAGTAAGTCTTATAGAGTTATTAGGGAAAAAAGTGAATCTGCCTTCCCCTATCCACATTACAAAGCATTTCTCTTTTCTTTTCCAGAAGTAGGATTATGAAAGAGAGAAAAAAAAAGATAAGAAAAAAGGAAAGAAGAAAGAAAAATCAAAGAAAATAAATAGAAAATGTATAAAATGAGAATTTAAAATTAATTTAATACTAGTGTGGGATGAGGAAAGTTGTTCCCCTTTGCCACTATTCAGGTGTAGGGTGCAGAATAAAGTGCACTTAAAGGAGAATGTAGGTGTCACTTTTTTAACCTTATGCTCATTAGGAGTTTTTCCCAATGAGGTGAAGTAATTCTTAGTGCTTCAGGGAGAATGCCTCTTAGAACAGCGGTTCTCAACCTGTGGGTCGCGACCCCTTTGGTGGTCGAACGGCCCTTTCTCAGGGGTCGCCTAAGACCACCCTGCATATCAGATATTTACACTATGATTCATAACAGTAGCAACATTACAGTTATGAAGTAGCAATGAAAATAAATAATTTTATGGTTGGGTCACAACACGAGGAACTGTATTTAAAGGGCCAGAAGGTTGAGAACCACTGTCTTAGAATATGATATTACTTAAGTTTTGGTACAGATACTTTATTTTAAAAAGCAAAGAAAACAAGATATAGGGTTATCGTTTTGAGATTTAGCAATTTCTGGGATAACATACATATTTTTATTCCTTCATTTAACTAAGAAACATCTATTGAACCCTTTGCAAGCAACAAGGACTCCAGTAAGAATGGTAGCCTTGCCTGCAAGGAATTCAAAGGAGAAAGAAACATAATTCAATTAATCTATATACATAAAAGCCTAAGGGACAGGCTGACTGGCCAGTAGCTATGACACCCACTGACCACCAGGAGGCAGATACTCAACGCAGAAGCTGCCAAGTGACAGCAACTTTGCAGAGTGCCCCCTTGCAGTCTGGGACCCCTCAGGGAATGTCGGACTGCCAGTTTCAGCCAAATCCCCAAAGGCCAGCTGAGGGGCCCCACCAGTGCATGAGTCCATGCACTGGGCCTCTAGTCTATAATAATAAAAGCATAATATGCTAATTAGACTGGACAGCTGAAAGACTTTCCAGATGTCCTTCTAGACAGCCTCCCGGATGAAGCCAGGGCTGCAAGGGCTGAGGGCAGCTGCGAGGGCTGAGCCCCTTGCATGAATTTCGTGCAACGGGCCTCTAGTATATTATAATGTAATACACACTACAATATAGGAGCCCACTGGAGGGAGAAACTGATGTTTTGAAGGGGCAAGGACAATTACACAAAGATGTTGATATTGTGTCCTATGTCTTAAAGAATAAACGTACCCTAGGTAGAGCCTGGGATGGGGTGCACATGGGTAGGAAAGAGATGAACGTTGGTGAGTTTAGTATACCATTACAGTGTGATGAATCTCAAAGTTTAGGTGTAAGGAATCACCTTAATGCAGAGAAGTTTCATCAAGTAAATTAACAAAGGCGAGGTTAATTCGTGCTATTAAGAATTCTTTGTAGCAGCTCATTTTTCATGTCTTAATCATAAAAAGAGTTGTTAGAAATGGTGAAAACTCAATGGAAAGGAAAGCAAAGTGCATTTGGGAGAATATGTTCCATTCAGTCCCTTGACCAGCCTATAAAAGAAATGAGAATAGCTTCCTAATAGCATTTTTTTTCTTTCTCTCTTACTCACTTAGGAATATGTGTAGTAAGTATTTATAAATTTCACTGTGGAGACTGCTTGTTTGTGGCTTACATGGAACAGAGCCATAGGAGATGGAGATTCTTACACCTGATGCCCCTTTTATGTTCATGGAAATGAGTCCTGGGAGGCTTCTCTACCTTAACAATGCTCCGCCAGCCTAACAAGAATCCTTTTAAAATGCAACCATATAATTTATCTCCTCAGTAAATGTGTGATTGCTGTACATTACTTATTTTAGAGGCAAAGGAGAATTATAGTATTCTGAGTGGACTATTCCATTTGACACAATATCTTTTCATCAAGTTGTTTATTGGTCTGATTTGTGGAGTTCATTTATAAAACTAATGTATGGCTGACACTTGATCTCAAAGCTCTGCACTTACAATCTTGAAGGGTACATTATTATTATTACTATGATTTGTTTTCACATTAATTTTTATTCATTTATTTTTGACCCAGAACTAATACACAAGTTTATTATAATCAGTTATTGGCAAAAATAATAAAATTACCTTCATTTGCAGAAACTAATTGAGGTGAATATTGAATATACATGTAAATACCCTGCCTCTTTTAACGTTATGTCACAAGCCTTTCTCGTGTCATTATACATTTTATAAACATAATTTTTAATACCTGAATTATGTTGCATTAATGGATAAGCCACAAATTAATTATTTCTTCAATATTGAGTTCTTTGCTTAGACTCTAAAGTTCAGCTATTAAAAATAATTATAAGATTAGCATTCTTCAAGTGGAGAAATACTCATGAAATATTAGGTTGGAGTCATAGTCATGATGATCAATGAAACTTGCATATCTACTATGAGCATAGATCACTGTGTTAGTTGCTGCAGGAGATACAAAATATGTTCTCCAGACAATATATTTGGAGAAATAAAACATTAATTAGAAAAATGTAGTACAGACTAGATTTTCATCAGGACTTCCTGAATGGTACACATAATGAGAATGGGACTATTTTAGAAGAAAAAGAGAACATTAATACTGGAAGGGCAGGGTAATCTTTATTGAGATTATATGATCTGAGATGGGTTAGGTTATATTGAATAACTGAGGAAGGAAAACATATTTAATATTTATAGTTTTTCTTATTTTTACCTAAGATTATTTCAAAAATATTATTTCTAAAACATGTATATTTTCATTTTCCCTTGTCTTAAAAATTATTATTGATGGATATTTCATGGTTTATAAATCTATTCCTGTTGAATAAATACATTTAAACTGAGATAGCGGATCCCAGGAAGTTTACTGAGAAATTGCATAGATGACAACCTTCTATATGCAATATGGGGACAGCCTTTTGCTTTGTCCATTTGAAATGAGAAAAGTTTGTGATTCTTATTTTCTCATCTAACAAGAGACAGAGGCAGGTTCTGCCTATGAGCAAATAAGTAGCAGTGGTTTTGAGAAGTGTATCAAGACAGAAATCTCCAAAAGCCATCAGTGAACAAGAACTGATCAAACACTTGCATATGTATTATTTTATTTAATTATTACATTACACTGTAGGAATGGGTCTTATTAGCCTACTTTTAAGGCTAGAAAATTGTTCAAACCACTGGAAAATGATGAATCTTTATTTGGAGTCTGTTTGAAATCAAGGTAATGGTCTTTCTACTAAAGCATCAATGAATCAGTTCTATTAACAAAACCATCTAATCTAATAGAAGACAAACATGCAAATTGACTGTACCTTTGCTACACCTTAAGCCACACCCACCAGCCAATCAGAGCAGCTGTATGCAAATTAACCCAACCAAGATGGACGCCGGCAGCCACGGAGCTGAAGCGAGCAGGAGGCTTGCTTCCTCCAGTGATGGAGGAAGCCAAGCTTCCCGGCTCTCAGCTCCACTGAAGGCAACAAAGTTTCAATTAAAGAAGGTAAATAAATCCAAGAATAAGAAAAAAGAAGAAAAAAAGGAGAGGCTGGGAGCTTCCATAACCCACGGGCTTGGCCAGCCTGAAAACAGCCCTCAGGTCCTCACCCAGACTAGCCAGGCACCCCCGTGGGAACCCCCACCCTGAAGGGGATGTGACCAGCCTGAAAACAGCCCTCAGCCCCTCACCCAGGCTGGCCAGGCACCCCAGTGGGGACCCCCACCCTGATCCGGGACACCCTTCAGGGCAAACCAGCCAGCCCCCACCTATACACCAGGCCTCTATCCTATATAATAAAAGGGTAATATGAAAACTGACCTTAACAGCAGAACAACTGGGAATGACTGGTCACTATGACACACACTGACCACCAGGGGGCAGATGCTCAATGCAAGAGCTGCCCCCTGGTGGTCAGTGCGCTCCGACAGGGGGAGCTCTGCTCAGCCAGAAGCCAGGCTGATGGCTGCCAGTACAGCGGTGGTGGTGGGAGCCTCTCCCGCCTCCTCAGCAGCGCTAAGGTTGTCCGACTGCAGCTTAGGTCTGCTCCCCGCTGGCAAGTGGACATCCCCCAAGGGCTGCCGGGCTGCCAGAGGGATGTCTGACTGCCAGCTTAGGCCCAATCCCCCGGGGAGCGGGCCTAAGCCA
>NW_005353324.1:1585433-1625317 GCF_000412655.1 Myotis brandtii | reverse complement strand
TGGGCTGAAGGACCCCCCCCCCAAGTGCACAAATTTTTGTGCACCGGGCCTCTAGTATTTAAAATAAACCTTTAAAGTCATTTCAGGGTAATTATGCAAATTCAGAAAAAAGGTTGCCACATATGTAAAATATTTATACCACTAAATGTTAGTGGGTATAATTATTCAATCATGAATGTTTGTCTACATCATTAAAATTCAGGACATTTGTGTTAAATTGATTTTTTAATCCTTCCTGTATGAGGCTATGCAAGTCCTGGCAGGGTCTTGGCAGGACAAGCCTAGAGCCCGAGATAATACTTTCCATTGCTCAGTCTCCACAATAATGAGCACATTTTATAGTCTTCTAGTAAGACACAGTAAACATACAATTAATATTTTAGCTTTGCTAATATTTAATGCACACATTTTGATGGAAGCAATGTGAATTGATTTAGTAGTTATAGAAAACACACATAAATATTCTGTCAAGAAACATAAATTACTTACTGACCCAGTAATTATTCTCCAGGGAATGTATTCCAACTAAATAATTTAAGAGATTGAAATGTTATAAACAATGTTAGGATCTTTTAGACTGCAAGGAAGAGATATATTGTGGTTATGTAAGGAGATAGGGCTATTGTAAAGATATGGAAGCAAATAAGCCAGAAGACCGTCTCAGCAGCTGGGAAGCAGAGGGTCACCATTTGCAATAGCACCTCTAGTGGCCAGTTACAGCCCAGATGGCCTGACTTTCAGAAGGTCACATCCATTGTTCTCCTTTGGACTTCTTTAGCTTCTGTCTGTGGCATTACCTCTGTCTCTGAGTCTATAACTATTCTTCTGCTAAAGTGTGTCTAATTCTCTCTTTTAACTGGTTAATTTCACTTCTATTTATTGGGTAACAACGACAATGCTAATAAGACTTCAACAATGGCTAGCTTCTTTTAACACTTTACTGTGTACCAGTCATGGTTCTAATAACTTCACACATAATAACTATTTAAATTTTCACAATACTATTATGGGGTATGTACTTTTATTATTATCACTTTATAATTTGGGATAGTGAGGCACTGAGAAGGTAATCGTTTGGAACAAGTCCCCTACTTAGAAAATGGTGGCACTAACTTTGAAAACTAGGCAATTATTCAATGTGCTGTATTGCTTTTCAAAGGAAGGTGCAAATGAGAGGAATATATATATATATTTGTGACATTAGCTCTGGTCTGGAATGCAAATCTATTGGGATAAATGGAATCACTCAAGAAGGGGATGTGAAGAGAAAAGAGGGACAAGAAGTGAGTCCTGAAAAATGCCAGTATGTAGAGGTGCAACAGAAAAAAGCAAGAGCAAATGAAACTTAAAGGAGCAGCAAATGAGGTAGAAGAAGCACTTGGGTGAGGGTTCTTCTAGAAACTAAGAGAAAAGAGCATTTCAAGGAGGATAAAATGGTCAATTGTTTTAAATACTTATATAGAATAAAAGATAAAGAAGGAAATTTGGTCATTTGGATTTTTCAGTAGAGTTATCACCAGTGTCTACAGTAATGCCCATGTAATGGAGAGAGAAGTGGAACTAGAGCAGCGGTTCTCAACCTGTGGGTCTCGACCCCTTTGGCGGTTGAACGACCCTTTCACAGGGGTCGCCTAAGACCATCCTGCATATCAGATATTTACATTACAATTCATAACAGTAGCAACGTTACAGTTATGAAGTAGCAACGAAAATAATATTATGGTTGGGTCACAACATGAGGAACTGTATTTAAAGGGCCAGAAGGTTGAGAACCACTGAACTAGAGTGAAGTAGAAATTATAAAAAATGAGAAAATAGCATGTATAGCAACTCTGCCTAGGAATTTGTCTATAAAAGAGAAGGTGGACTTGGAATGATAGCTGGAGGAGGAAGTGCTATCAAAGGAAGATACATATTTAACTTTTAAATATGGAAGGAAGATATTGGAGTATGCCCTTGGGAATGATCCAGTAGAAGAAGAGGAGCAAAAGTAAATACATGAGAGAGAAGGGGATGACTGAGAACTTAAATCTTTAGAAGGCAAAAGGAGAAGGGAGGCAGAGCCCAGGCACAAATTCAAAGGAGGAGAATAAGACTTTCTCCACCATGATGGGGATGAAAAAGATGGATGTAGAGACAGGTATGGAAAGATCAGGACTGCAGCCTTTTTATTAATCAATAGCAAATAAAGTGAATAAACCCATTAGAGATGGAAACAGGTACTTTAAGAGGCTGAGGTAAAATAATTATAACAATGAGGGTAATGAGCAAGGAAATATTAGCAAAAGGAATTTGCATTCAGTCAGTATAATATTTGAAATTGATATATTTCAGCTGTGTTGCATTTTCTACTTCTGATCAAGGGTATGTTCTAATAATTGGTCTTTGGAAACCAAGTTAAGTACTCATGTGGTATTAGTGGGAGGAGCATAGGCTCCAGGAACTGGAATGTTCTTGGTCTGGATGTTGGTCTGAAGTGTGTATGCATCCCCTGCTCTACTGTATAGATGATCTACTGTATAGTGAGGCTGAGCCTACAGGCAGGTGGTGCAGTGGGAAACTATAGAGGCAGAGAGGATGCTGCCTACAGTTTGACATTTTCTTAATCCTCCATTGAAACCTGGAGTCACATTTTGTCCTCAAAATTCATCTTTGTTTTTTTCCTTGAAATGTATCTATGTCTGTAACCATGTTTTAAATTCTGGAGCTACAATTCTAGTCTAGCCATCAGTTTACTTCTGCACAACTGTGAGTGCTAAGTCAGCCTTTTTGCTCCTCCTTTCCTTCCACTGCATCTTGTAGAATATTTTAAAAATAATATCCCCAAGACCTCATATTTATCACCTTCTTCAACATTTAAAACAATTTCTACTTTGTGTCAGATAAAACAAAATTTATCCAGCTTGAATTCAAGGCCATCCATAATTTGGAATCCAGGCTGCCAATCTAGTCTCATTTCCTAATTTGTACATGACATTATCATAGTGAAGAAGCATTTAGGAGCCAGCCAGATCCAAGAATTTTGTTTCTTACTTCCTATGACCATGAGAAATTTACCTGACTTCTGTGGATTTTAGTTCCTCATCTCCATAGTGGCTTTGATTATTGTCTGATGTAGGGTTGAAGATCAACTAATGTGATGTATGTAGTGTACTCCACAGAGTTCCAGGTATATGATTAACTCTCATAAAAAATAAGATCTATTCATTTTTCAAATTACTATTTTTGATAGCTAGGACATGACATTTAATTCATTTACTGTTCATTAAAGAATTTATTTATTAACATTCTATAATTATTATAGTTAAACTCTGAATATTTATTTTAGATTTATCATTTTAAAATTTCAGACATATTTTCTAGAAAGATCTGAAAAATTGTTTGGGATGGTGTTCTTTTGGAAACTTCAACTACATTAGTTAATACTCAGTTGATTTATTTTCTTAAAACTAGAAAAATGATTTTAGATATTGAAACTTTATATGGATTGCTTTATTTCAGAAATTCATTCTTCTATTTATTAATTTACTCAACAAGTATTTAGTGAAAGTCTATTATGTTAAGCACTGGGAAGGGTGCAGGGAACATGAAGAATAAGAAGAGAACAAGAAGAGAATCTTTGGCCCAGACAGCAAGTTAACCCCAAACATTCTTCACTTTTCCTTAGTAGTAGAATTTTGAACTGAGAATGTGTAAATAAAGATTACATTCCCCAGCCTGCTTTGCAGCTAAGTCTGGCTATTTGACTATATTCTGGTCTATATGAAGTACACTACAATGATTGGTAACCAATTTCCAGAATATTTTTTATAAGAAAGCTTGAGTATACTCCTTGCCCCTAGCAGTTTAGGTTGTAGAGTGACATCTAGCTCTCTATCTTGTACCATGAGGATGAAGGCCACACTCTAAGGAGGAAGAGACAAAAAACTAGAAGCAAATTAGGTTAGAGGTATGTAGAGTCACCATATCTGCCATGGACCGCCTGTACTTGGGTTTGGTCATGAGTGAAAAGTGATCCTATTATATTTAGCCAACATTTTTGGACCTCTGTTACTTGTAGTTAAGCTTAACTTTGATGCCCATTCTCAGCCTTCCCTCCTTAGGGGACAGATGTATTTATATGTAAATTATCTACACCAAGAGGTTTAGCAGCTGAACTAATATTACTTTGTTTACAAATGGATTTTGTTTCTATTCCTAATCAGTCACAAGAACACCATCTTTAGTTTAGAAATTTCTATAGAAATTTCATGATTAAATGATTAAAAATATAAATGATTAAAAATATGTTTTTTAACTTGAGTTTTTTTTATTTAAAGGATCATATCGACATTTTAAAAAATGAATCAGAGTTGTTTTGGTTTATTCAAACATACCTCAGGAGTAGTTATTTGACTATTTTGGCTGAACATATTGTTAAGTATTTTTTAATGATTGCAAATGGTATTTTATTTTTAATTTGACATTCAGTGTTTTTATTTATAGTACATAGAAATACAATTAATTTTTGATGTTCCTTTATTTTGCTTTTTATATTCCACATATAAGTGAAATCATATGGTATTATTAAGTATTTTTGATAGCCAGTATTGTGAAATTAGTTTGTCTGTAAAGTCAATTATAAATGCAGGCACTGAGACATGAATTTCACTCATAGCCTCAACCTTACTAAAAATCTACAAATTCTGGCTCTAATGTTTAGCCCACATTAAAATTATAAGTATGGCTTTCATAGTATTTTTCCATCTTTGCCTGAAAAACATTACTTTATGTCTTTAAACTTAAATGCCAAATACTTAATTAGTATGTGCATAAATATTTTCACTCCTATAGCATTTAGCTTTTTTAAGTTCATTTAATTCTGTTCAAAGGTTAATTCCTTCTTTGCTATTTGCTCAAGGGTGACAGGAAATAAATGGTGAGTTATAGCCATGATTATTATTATCAGAAGAAATAATTACATTTATCAAAAGCACATGTAGCAATTATTTTCATCTGATTCTAAGGATTTACTAAAAATTTTCTAATAAATCTTAATAACTTTACAGGTAACGTTTGCTATGTGTCAATTATTATGTAGTAAACATGAGTAATTTACAAAGTCATCTTAAAGTAGCTCTAAAAGAAGGACAAAAAGATAAAATTCACATCATTCAAAGAAATCCTTTATATAAGCTTGATTTTTAAAATTTCAGGGACTTTAAAATACTATCAACTACAAATTTATAATAAACTCTCACTATTAAATCTATCAATAAAACTTCAAATCCAATTTCAAATGACTGTAAATATAAGGTTATCCATTATATAAAACATGTTTGAAAGGTTATTTTTCAGTTTCACTTTTTCAAACAAAGTCAAAATTCGATATTACATAGTCTGCCTCATTTTTCTATATTGTATTTTGGGGGTATCTGTTTAGTCACTTAAAAATAGCTATCAACTGATATGCATGTCTAATAAAATTTGTCATGGAAATGCCGTTTATCTTTTGGCCCTTTGCTAAAAAAGCTCAGTGTGGTAAATTGTGGTAATTAGCTCTTCAATGTTCGTTTTTCACATTGGCTATGGGTTTAGCCATGTGACTGCTTACCCAGTTGTGTGACCGTCCAGAAGCTTTATTTCTTAAATAAAACCTTTTCACCTTTCTTTCCTTTTGATTCAAACTAGTCTTTCTCAGCACTCTGACTCACCTGCCTCCTTCTCCCTTGCAAGTCCACTCCCTTAATTACTAAGCCCTCAGGACAATGAGGCCCTGGTCAGCATTAAACAATCTTAGGAACAACGCCTCAGATCTATTGACCACAGAGAAAGAGTTTCAATCAAACTAAAGATAAAATCTAGGCCTCCGTTGTGTTTCAGCTCCAACTCAGAAAAGTGGTACTTCTTATATACTACCACTTTTACATACTACCATTTTGCATACTACCAGAGATAATGGAGCAATGGGACAGAGTTCAATTAACATGCTATAATTCTATAGTTAAGCCAAGCTATGATCTTTGTGTAAAGGTCACCGAAATATCTAAGACAGGCAAAACTCTTAAAATAATAACATCCAGGAGACCTTTCTGAAGCTATTACTAAAAGATGTTTTCCATCTGACTGAGAAATTAATAAAGGAAAGGAACTCAGATGTGGGAGATATGCTGTAAAGCAGGAGCTGACAAATTACCAGTACAGCCAGTGGGCTAAATTTGACTTTGTTAGTTTTTAAATAAAGTTTTATTGGAACATAGCTACACTTATTAGTTTTTATATTACTACTAGAAGCCTGTTGCATGAAGATTCGCACAATAGGCCTTCCTTCCCCTGGCTGCTGGCACCGGTTTTTCTCCGGCACCCAGGACCCAGGCCTTTGGTCTGGCCGCAGTGGAGAAGCCAAGCCTCTTCAGTCTTCAGTCTTCAGTCTTAGTCTTCAGTCTTCACTTTGCACCTGGGTATGCAAATTAACCGCCATCTTTTTGGGTTAATTTGCATAATCACTCTGATTGGCTGGTGGGCATAGCGGAGTGACACAATTTGCATGTTTCTCTTTTATTAGTGGAGATGGCTGCTTTCACACTAAAAATGTCAGAGTTGAGTATTTGTGATAGAGGCCATATAGTGCCTTACATATTTACTATCTAACTCTTTACAGAAAAAAAGATTTCCAACCCCTGATCCAGATTGACTTCTGTCATACAGACTCTGAAAGTTTTTTTTTGTTTGTTTGTTTTTTTTGAATAGGTCATCCAAAGATTGTCCTTCCCTAGTCTTGGCCTCCTTCCTTGTCCTTCCTCTTGCTTCTGGCTGCTGCATCCACTTTATCAGAGCACTTCTGTTCATTGAGATCTTTGATCTGAAGACTCCTTTATTCAACATTTTTTATATATTAACATATGATTTTTAAAAATCTCTTCTTTGGGAAATCTAACTATTTTTTAAGATAAATGAGAAGACATCTACCTAACCAGGTCTTATGTTTCCACATTATTAGGGTGAATGGGCTTTTTTAATTTTTATTTTCTCACTACGCCTTTGGAAGGTTTTTAATAATTTAAATGTTACCTGACAGATGTTATTTATAGATATACAAAGATGATAGAGTACAGCATATTTATTTCTCTGTCTGCCTGCCTATCTATTTATCTATCATTCTATCTTTTAAAGAAGATGTTATGTTGGGATCTAATTTTATGTATCCAGTTTTTGGTTTTGCAGGGTTTAAGGGTGGCTGCTTTTAAACTCTTCCAGGATCATCTGTCTACCAAATACCAAAATCAATTAATATTTAGTATATGCCAGGCATACAAACCTAAGAGTTTTATGTACATTAACTCATTTCTACAGAATAGTTATCATTATTATCAGTCCTACTTTTTTTTCAATCTTTAATTTCTTTATTGACTAAAGTATTACATATATGTCCTCATCAGTCCTACTTTATAAGCTTTGAGAAATGAAGTGACTTGTGATCATCACCGCACTGGTGGAGCAAAGAATGAATGTATGGTAGTCTATCTTTTTCTCAGTTGTTTTGCCCACTTTGTAGGGTGAAGCTTGCCATGTTATTTAATGAAATCCCTCACTTTAGATATAAAAAAGTAAGACTCAGAGAGTGAAGTGACTTTTTCAAAGTGAAGCTATGGGGGGCTAGTCAGGATTGGCATCCAGATTACATGACTATGAACTCTGTAACTGTCTGCCAAGCACTGGAGGTCTGCTGTCACACTTGGTCATTAGGGAAGACAATTTTTATATATGGTTTCTACATAACTGTGTGATCCTGCTTAGACATGCCTCTGGGCAGCATTCAGGATGTTTATTTATGTGTGGGTATACATATACTGTATATAGTTCTTAAATAGAAACTATTTCATTTGGTAGAAGGATACCAGTGACTCTTTCCCATTCAGGAAGTAAATAAATGTATTTTTTAAGGTTCAGATGCTTTTGTAAAACCACTTTTTTATGACTCCTTAAGAAAGAAATATTAATTTAACTAAGAGTATTCATGTTTCCATGCTGCTACTGCTTAATATATTAGAGTCTTGGTTGAATCATTTACTATGTCAAGATTTTCCATACTCAAGACAAAATATGTGTAGCATTTTGCTTATTTGAATGGCCATAATATAAATTTGGAATACCTAGGACAATAGATCTTTTTAAATCTGCTATTAATCAGTCCTCATAATTACAACTCAGCAGAAGATTTGGATAACACTTTATAATTTAATGGAGGAATTTTGTCGTTGATATTTATGATAATCTATCATTTATCTTTGAACTTTTAAAGTTAGTTATTTTTCAAATCCTTACTTGATAAATTATTAAAGCATTAATTGTATAGAGGAGAGATATTTAACTGGATTTCAGTCTACTATATTCTAGGGGCTGACACATAATTGGCCATACAAGCCACAGGCCAATAGGCCTACAGGTCTAATTTGGCCTACTGCTTGTTTTTGTAAATAAAGTTTTATTGGAATACTGCCACACTCATTCATTTATGTATTGCTGTGGCTGCTTTTCTGCTATAATGACAGAGTTGAGTAGTTGTGACAAAGACCAGATGGCACACAAACTGTAAAAGATTTACTGTTTGGCACTTCACAGAAAAAGTAAAGTGGTATATTCTATTTAATAGACCATTATAGGAAGATGTTTAATGAACATACTTCCAATTGGTCAGTTAGAATTAGTTTATTTAAGAGACCACATTATCTCCATGATGTGCTCCCAGACTGAATTTTGTTAGAAGGAAGCCTAAGTTTTGCTCTTCTTGCTGCACAATTATTAGACTAAGACTCAGAGTTGCCTTATACCTAATTGAGTTGTATGTTATGCTACTGATTCTGTCTTCTTCTAAAACATTGGGTCTATTAGTTAAAGGTGGTCCATGAAAGAGAAAATTTATTTAATAATATACTAATGCTACATATGTATCTGTGTAGGGTGACTATATAATTTATAATTTCAACTGGGACTCTTTTGAAAGGGACCACAGATGTAAGCTGAGGTAGTTTGCTGACCTCTGGAATAGGTAGCTGTCAGAAACCCAGTTAAATGTCTTCCCTATATAATCATTCCTTCAGCAATTTATAAAGTGAGATATTTGGTCATGAGACCTGGATGTCATATCATATCTCTCTTAGGAGTACCTACTTTCTTAGCCACCTAGGATTGCTCTGATATATTACAATCACAGTATTTAGAATTATTATTATTAGCAAAGTCCTTCTTTGAAATGAAATCTGGTGTGGAAATCCATTACATAAACCTCATGAGATGGACAATACCTGGTTGTAGACGGAATAAGAGGCAAGAGTCCCTGATGCTCAGTTCCTCTTTCTCCTCTTCTTAAAGGTCTAAACCTATGTCTGTGAGGTCTCCTGGATTCTGAGCAGCACAGTTCAAAACCTATTGAGTTACATGAAAATAATTCAAAATAAGTTTGTTCCTCTCAACTACCATGCATGGCATTTAGAGCATCCTATGGTTCTCACTAGTATCAGATGCCAAGATGGGTGTCATGGGCTGCATTACAGAAAAGCTCTAGGGAAATGAATAAAAATACTTATAATAAGAACATACTTCACTGAAATGATAGTTGTGAAAATTCAGTATATTTTGGGTAAAGCTATCAATGACATGAACATTTGGCAGGCAGGGCCATGAATCCTGAATATGCCTACTTCTGGCTTCACCTTGGGCAGGTCATTTTACTCTTCGAGTCTTGATATTTATGCAGGGTGTACTAAATTTTAAAATTCTTTCTGAAAGGCCCTTCCTATGGGGGGGGGGATAAACTGATTGCTTCTAAATTCATGTTTCATGGGATTTAGAAGTTAGGTCAAGTTTTGGAACACTTTGACAAACCTAAGCTGTGTGTTCCTTTTAGACACTGGTATAATTTGAGTGAATAGTTAGTCACTCATCATCAAGCCTTATATACAAATAGATGAAGATCTCAATAAAAATTTTAAGCATTGTATGCTCCTAAATATGTCTCAGGAATCACATATGTGTTTGGTACATAAATTATCCTGCATCTATATAAGCAGCCTATCAACATATGGGTTACTTGGAAATTTTTCTAAAATTTATTTAAAGTACATTTGATATATTTTATATATTACTCCAATATTATGATGGACATGCTAACCCAGTGCCATTAATGTGTTGCTGAAACCTCAGAGAAGGATTAAACAAATCTCTAGCAACTTCCAAAGCCTTAAATAGCCTTCTCTTTTCTGGTTTCTCCTCACATGAAGTTTTCTAAAGTGTATCTCCAAGACTCTGCATTTTGATATCAGTTATTTATGGGAATTAACATGGAGAGATGGAACAGCAGGTCTGTGTGGGATGGTGGCAAACTGGAATCTAAAAATGAGTGACGTTTGTTGTAATGAGGTACATGCATTTGAGACAGAGGGTGGTAGAGGCAGTGGGAGAGAGAAGAACATAATATGATCTGATATATTTAAAGACTTTGGATAAAAAATAAATCACTCAAATATGCTCAGGTAGAAGGTCTCCTCTTTATTTTCATACAAATGAAATGTCTTGTCATTCTAAAAAGACACAAATAAGGCAACAAGAGAACATAAAGTATTTAAAGGAAAAATTGTCTCACTTATTAGAGTTGTGTATGCTAATTTCAATTACAGTTAGTTCCTCTGTGTCTTTCTTGCTCAGATGGATCTGGATATGGAGACAATGCAAGCCCAGGTGCTGTGTTTTACTTTAGAAGCAAGGAAGCCCAAACAGATAAATTTTACTTTGCCAGAAACCCGAATACCCTGCTCGGGTGTGTTTGTTACTTACAGGCAATTACCAGGAGAAATTAAGCTCTAATCAGTTGAAAAATTACAACCAAATGGCAGGTGTTTATAAATAGTATACCATGGTAACTATGCTGGGATTAGCTAATTCATTAAGTGCAATATATAGGAGAGAACAGATCCTCTCCTTAATTAGCTAATAACACTAAACTCTCAAGTGGGCGGGCAATAAATGTCCCAGGTTGATTATCTAGTGTACGCATAGTCACTGCACTAATGCGAGCACTCTTGCTGGATTAAGTTGGGGTTCCCTTTTCTTTTGAGAAGATGAAAAGATCCATGTCATTTCCAGAACTACATTTTTTCAATGTAGTTCTGTCAAAGAGGTAAAATAGAAATGTGAAATTGATACTATTGTAAGTACTTGACTGGACAAAGAAGTCATTGCCCCAGACAGAGAACTTCTGAACTGAAAGGTCTGCAGAAAATGGTTAGTCCTCTTGAGTAGTGTTGTAGTGACATAGTAATGAAGAAAATAAATCTTTCACACATTGCTTCCTATAGACCAAGCATTTTATATATGAGCCTCTGAGAAAAGCACTATTCCCGTGAGCATGTCACAGGACACGTGTCATAGGTTCGCCATCACTGGCATAGACCAAGTATTTTATATATGAGCCTCTGAGAAAAGCACTATTCCCATGAGCATGTCACAGTTGAGGAAATTGGGGCCTGGATAGATTCAGTGAATTGTCCCTGACCATCCAATTGGAGAAGGACAAGCAGGGAGGCAAACACAGCCTGTCTTGGTCTCCGAAGGAGTCTGCATGTTGAGCCATGACACCAGTGGTTCTCAAACTTTGATCTGCACTCACCTTACCTGGGGATCTCACTCACATACAGATTCCCATTCATTTGGTCTGGAACAGGGTCTGTATTCTGCATTCCTAACAAACCTCTAAGTGATGACCGTGCTTCTGGTATCTGGACACACTTTGAATAGTGAGGGACTAGACTATGGAGCTGTTGCCACATATAAAAGAAGGAAAGCTAGGAGATGTTCAATCGTCCCACCAGAAACACTAAGGTGAGCAAGTTCCTTAACGATGGATGCTCAGTTGGCTCCGGCCTGTAACTCTCCAATGTTATATCCTTTTCTTTAAGTGATGACTCTACCCTCACCTCATAAGTGGGTATGAATAAGTGGGTCTGAGTGAGAACATCCATGAGAAAGCTCCCTGAATGAATGGGTGACATTATAGGTGAATGTTTTCCACCCAGTAGCTCCATCTCAGATGGGAAACTGGTTCATGCCTCACAACAGGGCGGGAGTGGAAGAGAGCAAACAAAAATTGAGAGTTAAGCCTTTTCTTGGGAGGACATTTTAGTACAAAAATTTAGAAATTGAATAAGTGGGTCTGAGTGAGAACATCCATGAGAAATCTCCCTGAATGGATGGGCGACATTCTAGCTGAATGTTTTCCACCCAGTAGCTCCATCTCAGATGGGAATCTGGTTCATGCCTCACAACAGGGCAGGAGTGGAAGGGAGCAAACAAAAATTGAGAGATAAGCTTTTTCTTGGGAGGACATTTTAGTACAAAATTTAAAAAGTCTCATGATTTTCAGCAGACCTGTATCCAGCAATCCTCTAAGCTTTCCAGTTAAACTCTTTTTGCACTTTTCTGGGAATCTGAAAAGGTTTGCAGAAAGAAGGGAGGTTTCAGAGTCTGCACTGGCAGAAGTCTAGCTTTGAGGAGCAGTTCTCTTGTATTCCTAGGCTCTGCTCTGAGAAAGAAGCACTTGACAAAGATGGACCTTAAAGACCAGAGCCAGGGCCATGGCCCTGAAGCTACATGGTTAGGATTTTAAAGCAATAGTATTTATAGCAACAGCTACCATTTTGAAGGATTGTGTGTGTGTGTGTGTGTGTGTGTGTGTGTGTGTGTGTGTGTGTAAGCAGCTATGGCACAAGTTTTATAAGCTTTTAATTAGTACAGTGCTGTGCAATGATCATTTTAAACATTAGGTAACGAAGGATCACAGAGGTGAAGTGATTTGCTCAGAGGGCACAGCCCATAAGTGACAGAGATGTGGTTTTGCTCACAGGTATCTGAGCTCTGAGCCTGCACTCAGCATTCTTGCTCTCCTGCCTCACCAGAATTGTCAAGGTAAATACTACCTCAACTTGTATTTTTACTGTATTTTAAAAATATCTAGATATACTGAAACCACTCCCATAAGCTGTGATTTGAAATATCTCAGGTGGAACCCAGACTTGGGCATGTTTAAAAAGCTTCCAGGTGATTTTGATGCATATGAAAGTGTAAGAGGACCGCCTCCCACTGTGCATGGCTCATCACCAGTCACACACGCTGTCTTTATTCCTGGGAGATTCATCCCCAAGGCAACTCAAGCCTGGGAGACAGGGGCTGATAGCCTCCTTTTGTAAATGGGAAGGCTATGCCTCACAGAAGCGAGTGGACTGCACAGGGCTGGAACTGGAATGCAGGTCTTCTGGAGTAATCTAGAGTGTGCTTTTGGTCACAGAACTTCAGCCTCTCTTCTCCTAAAGCAATGCGGACTTGGGCCAAAGTGGACAAGGAATTGTAAGAAGTGGCAAATTTTAGGAGTTTATACTTACTTTATAGAACTAGCATGAGAAAACTGGATAACAGGCATCAATAAATAATGAATTGTAAGTGTCCAACCCTCTTCTCTTCTTGGCAAAAAAGGGATAATGGTGAGATGACTGGGGTGGTGAGATGCAAGTGAAACATCTGTGAAAGTGTATTGAAAACTGGAAAGCATTTCTTAAATATAAGACACTATTAAATAGATATATCTTCTAATAGCAAAATCTGTGAGAAAGCAATCTTGTTTAGCATAACAAATTCAGTCTACTCTGATGGCAGCAGAAGGCTAATAAATCCAGACATGGAACTCACTTTAGGCTTTCCTAGGTTAAGGTAAAAAATGGAGGTGATTGTTAAACTCTTGTCTCAGCATCTAGTATAGTAGGGGCCCCGGGTATCAGCAAAATGGGTCTTGCTTTGTTCTCTAAAGTGTTTTCCATATTTCTTTACTCACTTCTAAAATTGCTTGGTGGCTGCAATGGGACGGAACAAAAAAAATGTTGGGAAAGAGATAGGAGAGAGTATTTTGTTCCCTAAGAACCCAGTTATCAATGATGTCAATTGGCCTATAAGAGTCACCATCCCCTCCTGTAACCTAGTTCTTACATTGGCTTTGATAATCATCTGTGTCTTGATAATCCCCACATTCTAGCTCCCAGCCAGATATCTCTTCTGAGCTCTGGGCCTATGTATTCAGTTTCCTACTAGAATATTTACATGGCTGCCTCACTGGCACCTTACAATCAACATATATAAAACTTAACTTCATAGCAGCACAATTTATAATAGCTAAGATTTGGAATCAGCCTAAGTGCCCATCAGCAGATGAGTGGATTAAAAAACTTTGGCACAGCTATGCAATGGAATACTATGCCGCAGTAAAAAGAAGGAATTCCTACCATTTGCAACAGCATGGATGGAGCTGGAGAGCATTATGCTAAGTGAAATAAGTCAGTCTGAGAAAGATAAATATCACATGATCTCACTCATTTATGGAATATAATGAACAACATAAACTGAGGAACAAAAACGGATCTAGAGACAGAGAAGCATCGATCAGATGCTCAAACCTCAGAGGTAAAGTAAGGGAGGATGGGGTTAAGGAGGAGAGATCAACCAAAGGACTTGTATGCATGCACATAAGCATAAGCAATGGACACAACAGGGAGTGAGGGTGAGGGTAAGACTGAGGGGGATAAGGGGACAATGGGGGGAGAAAGACACATTTGTAATACCTTAATCAATAAAAAATAAAAAAAAAACACAAAAAAACCTTAACCTAGTATCTTCCTTCTTAATGTGCTTCTTCTCCTTTAGTCCCCACCTCATAGGAAAGTGCGACCACATATCCAGTTTCTCAAGTCAGAAAGCTGACAGCTGCGTGTCATGCTTGACTCCTCTCCTTTCAACCCTAAGCCAAATTCTACCCATTGTCCCTTCTTAATATCTTCTTGTTCTCCACATTCCTCATCCTGTTGATGCTTCCCTACTGGCCACCTTCATCTCGGTTACTTGCAAAAGTCTTTTAGTGCATCTATCTGATTCCAATTTTGTCTAGTTCCTGTCCATAATCAACCTTGCATCCAAGTCCAACTTTTTAAAACCCAAATCTATTTTTTTCGGGATTATCTCATGGCTTTGTATTGCCCTCAGGTGGAGTCCAAATTTTTTAAAAGGACTTCTAAAGACATTTTTAATATGCCTCCTATTGATCTATCCTAACTTATTTCTTAACACATATCCCCCTTTTACTCAATACTCAAATTCTATGAAACTAGGCTCTGTTTTATGAGCCATTCTACCTTTTCATGGCCAGGCTTCTTTCTCTTCCAGGGATTGCTCTCTGGGAGCGCTCCTGACCTGCCTTCACCTGACCCCAGGTGCATACTTTCTCTGGGATACTCAGACTTCTTTTCTAACTCTCCTTTGTTCTGAACTAAATACCATATTTAACATTTTAATAGAAGCTCTCAGAAGAGAAGAAGCTCACAGAAGCTCCAGAATGGGTTGTACTTGCTTGGCGACTGATTTTTTTCTCTCCTCTATCAGAATGCTTTTGCAAGGCAGGGCCTTTCT
The DNA here is from genome assembly GCF_000412655.1 of Myotis brandtii. Classification (NCBI taxonomy): domain Eukaryota; kingdom Metazoa; phylum Chordata; class Mammalia; order Chiroptera; family Vespertilionidae; genus Myotis; species Myotis brandtii. Next base: position 1,609,837 of record NW_005353324.1, on the reverse strand, counting down.
TTTGTCTGATGTGTGTTGCTTATCATAGCATCTGGCACAGTGGGCACTCAAATTATTTGTGTTGACTGAAGGGGTATATACATGTCAGCTTCAGCAAAGCATAGCCGCCTGGAAGGAAATGGAATGTTTCTGCTGAATTATTTTCCTGTATTTTTAAATTAAATTTATTGCTAAATAATTCTCATTAATCTTTAGGTGCAAATGTCAGGCATTTAGAATGGAAATGAGATTCAAAGCCAATGAAGTGACTTTATTATTGGAAATGTACAAGCTCTAAAAATCTTTAGGAGCCAGATGTCATAAAATATTTGGGGTTGCTTGATCATCTTCTGTCACTTGGGGGAATAAGTTAAAAAATTCTTCCACCCTTCCAATAATTCTATAGATCTCTTCAATTTATATCAGAATGTTCTGTTCTTAGTGAAGTTACAGAGATAAAGTATAGAAATGATCTATATCCTGGATTTGGAGCTTGGGGCTTTATGTGTATAAATTCACCATTCATGAAATAATAAAGTCTCATGCTAATTCCATGTTTTAAGTAGAGAATCTCGTATATATTTTGATCATATTGTATATATTTTGATCAAGGAGAAAGAAGTGGGATTTGGACTTGGACCAAGCTGATATTGATCTCCTGCCCCAGTGTATACTAGATACAAGATCTTCAGCAAAGTATTTAATTTTTTTTAGCAACTCTGTTTTCTCACCAGTCAAATGTAATAAGAGCAACCTATGTACATTACAGTGTAGGGTGAGGATTACATGGATTATGAACAGTAGGCATTGAACAAAATATACTTCCTTTCTTTGAAGTTGCTATTTATTTTTAATACAATGGAAAAATAGTTGAGCTTTTCAGAATATACCGTGCCCTTAGGTCAGCAATTCATCTAGGAACTATACCAAAATACTAATAAAAGTATTCAATATATATGTAAAAATATTGCTTTTTAAGCATTATTTTTCATTCCTTTTCTATGGTTAGTAAACATCTTAATGCAGTATACAAGGCACACAAAACAGCACAACTAATAAAGGTCTAGTCAGTTGAATTATTACAAAGTGAACACATGTTTAATCACCACGCAGATTATTTTTGTCTACTTCTCAACCTCATGTGGGAATCATAGAACCTGCATTTCTTTGTGTCTGGCTTCTTTCACTCGGCATTGTGTTTGAGATTTGTGTGACAAGTGTTTGTGTTGTGTGTTGTAAGATTCTACTGTGTTGTATGTATCAATAGATTCATTTCTAGTAGAGTATTCCATTGCAGAAACGAAGAAAAAAATTATTGATCCAGTATACTACCAACATATTTTTCCTGGCTTTTGGCTACTATGAATAATAAATAATGCTGCTATGGCTGTTATTATTCATGTCTTTTGATTTGTATAATATTCGTTTACTTAAAAATATATGCAAGTGGAATTGCATGGTTGGGTCATGTACATGCTTAACTTAGGTGGGTACTGCCGGTTTGCCACAGTACTTATACCATTAAACATATGAGAGCTCCAGTAGTATGTCTTTTTTAATAAATAACTTTTAAATAGGTAGTGATATCTCATGATCATTTTTATATTGCATTTCCATAATAGCTAATAAGGTTAAGCACCCTTTGGTATTTTAAGAGTCTTTTTAAAAAATTATCTTTATTGTTGAAAGTATTACAGATGCCCCAGTCTTTTGAATATGTTCTTCAATTTGACATAACTGACAAAAATCTGATCGTTTTTTTTCTATTGAATTACTATTTTTCTTCTTGTTGTTGATTTGTAAGAGTTCTTTATAAATTCTGGTTTGAGGCCATTGTCAACTATGTTTATTGCAAAGATCTTCTTTCACTTGATGTTTTGCCTCTTGACTTTCTTAATGGGCTCTTAGTTTGTAATGTATTCCTGTTGGCCAATCTTATCCTACTGGTTAATGCTGCTTGACACATCTTTGCTTATCCAAAGTTTATGACTACATTTTCCTGTTATCCTCTAGAAACTCATTGTTTTACTTTTAACATTTCATCTCAATTGGCCTAAAATTGAGTTGTATATTTATGGTCTGAGACAGAAGTCAAATTTTTTTCTTTTCCTTTTCTCAGTATACAAATAACCAGTAGATACAGCCCAATTTAATAACAAGCTTGTTCTACGTTCACTGTCTATAGTGCCACCTTTGTTACAATTCAAGTGACCCTATATGAACAATCTACTTCACAACTCACACTGTTCTGCAATTTTGGTCTACTTGTCTGTCCTTGCCACTTAACTTCATAGTGCCTGACATCCAACATATATATAGAATTGAATTTATGTAGTATGTGTGTTGAATGAGTAAATGTCAGCCAGAGTAGTGCATAGTGATTGGAAAGACATAGAATGTTTTTCTAGGTTAATTCAAGTAAGCAAGCATTAGGTGAAAAAATATCAGGCATTTAGAGACAAAAAAATCCAGAGCCAATGAGGTGAGTTTATTATCAGAATAAATAAATTTATGATATGTCTTGATTTCTGGTGATTTAAGTCGAAACGAGAGTGAAAGCTTGAATATAATTATATATATATAATGTTTTATGACAAAAGGGATTTTTGTAAAAAGTAAATGTTTTTTTTTTTATTTCAGAGAGAAAGGAAGAGGGAGAGGGATAGAAACATCAATGATGAGAGAGAATAATTGATCAGTTGCCTTCTGCATGCCCCACACCTGGGATTGAGCCCGCAGCCCTGACCAGGAATTGAACTATAACGTCCTGGTTCATAGGTTGATACTCAACCACTGAGCTACACTGGCTGAACTGACTTATTGTATCTTAAAGTATTACTTCTGCCACATTACTTCTCATCCTTCCTTCTGGAACTTTAATTGTGTGTGTGTGTGTGTGTGTGTGTGTGTGTGTGTGTGTGTGTGTCTGTGCCTGTGTATCTGTGAGACATGTTCTTATAACTGTTATAAGACATGTTCTTATAATTCTGTACATGTTCTTATAAAAATGCACCTCTTCAGAAATCCCAAATAAAAATTCTCTTGTGCTTGTCAAATTCTTTACTCTTTGGAAGAATGGGTTCCACCTGTTTTGTTTCCACCTGTCCTATGAGCTCACAAAAGCTGTTTAACTTAGCCTCTCATCTACTGTTTTCTGCTCAGCTTCTCAGTCTCTTAATTACTCTTGCTTTTCAATCAATTATTCTGCAGGGAAAAGTAAGTAGAAAACATCAGGCTAATTTGGTTGGTCTTACTTTTTCAGGTACTTGGACCCTGGAAGTCCTTAGTGCTCAGAATCTTTCTGATGCTGTCAAACATCTTTCTATCTGTCTACATCTAGCTCTAGATTTTGTTATATATTATCTATACATAGATATCTGCCAACCAATCAAATAATTGATCACTAGAACTCCAGATTTTTTTTAGCTTTCTTCAAAGCCTGAAACAAGCTTGTCTACTATTGCTGGAAACAGAAAAAAATTCAAACATTATATGTAATAGCAAAATGTTTGATGTAACATAAACATTCCTTTGTGGAAAGGAGGATGGCTAAAGAGATTATGATGCTATCAATCAATCTGATGTAATTTTAAAAAGATTAAATTAATCTTGCATATATTGATCTGTATATATTGACATAAAAGATGTCTGTAATATTGTGTTAAGTAAAAGCTATTTGAGTTTCAGAGCAATAGGCATATAATAAACATGTTTATTGGTGTTTTTTCCCCCAGAAACAAACAAAATGCTCTCTAAAATCGTGTGTGTATGATTGTGTGTGTGTGTGTGTGTGTGTGTGTGTGTGTGTGTGTGGTGCATGTGCGCGTGTGTGCGTATGTGTGTTTATATTGGCATAAAGGCATAGATACTTTGGGAGGATGAATGTATACTCACCAAATATTAGTATGTGGTTATTCTTAGAAAGTGGAATTGGATCAATTGAAATGGACATTTTTTACTTTAATGCTGTATTCCTGGGAAGTATTTGAATTTTGATGCACTTCTATTACTTTGGGGTTATGTTTTTAAAAAATAAAATAATTTAAAGAGCTTACATTAAAACAATTGTCTTTGACCCATCAATTCTGGTCACTTCTATACCTGCTTCACCTCTGCACTTTACCAGGTGTACCTGGAAGCTTTTATTCTTTTGATTACCATAGGATCACCAGCATCCAATTGGTCCTTATTGTTAACTAAACTGTACTGAAATGCGTAATCTGGCGTATTGATCCAGTTAGGATGAATGGTATTGGTATTGCTCAACTAAGCCAACACTATGTTCTATTAAATCCATGACTTTTTTATAAGTACTAGTGCTGAAGATAGTCAGGTGCCTAGAGAATGGCCACATGGGTGGCTTTAGCTTTAGTTGTGCACTGTTGGGATATTCTAATTTAACCCCAAATCCTTTTCAATCACCTTGTACCAGTTACACAGATTCAGCCACCCTAGACTACCATTCCCCAGGGTAATAGGGGAGCCAATAGGAGGAATTTCATGGATGTAAATATGGACTCAACTTTATCAGAACTCATAACTCCATCTTACCATAGCTTCAGCTACATCCAGCACTAAGAACATAAATTCCTTTTCAAAAGTCAAATGCATTGTTTCAAAAGGTTAAAGATCATTCATTATATTTTATATTAGACTAGAGGCCCGGTGCACAAAAATTCATGCACTGGGGACGGACCCTCCATGTGGCCTGCCCCCTCTCACAGTCCAGGAGCCCTCAGGGGATGTCCTACTGAGTGAGCGGGGCCTAAGCCATAGTCTGGCCTTCCTCTGCAAGAGGCGACCAGGCTGATCAGAGGAAGGTGCTGCCCTCTGAGCTCCGGGCCTTGCAGTTGCCTGAGCCCATGGCTGCTGTGAGTCCTGGGCCTCACAGCCACTTGGCTTTGTCCAGGTGGACATCTGGATGGACATCTGGAAGATGCCCACCCTAATTATCATACCCTTTTATTAGTATAGATTAGAAAGGGGAACTTTCAATATATATTTCCTGAAAAATTAGTTCAAAGTGTAGCTCAGTATGTATAATCTTAAACAAACCATAGTGTCTTTCCTGTACAATAAAACATATATTGTAATTTATTTAATAAGTTTTCTTAGTTGGTTTTATATAAAAGCCCATGTATCAGACAACTTAGCAGACTATAAATGTATAGTATTAAAAAAATATACATTGCCTATTATCTAACACAAAGTTCTCATATCACTTGGGGATTGAATTTGGCTGGTATTATTTTTCTTTCACTTAAAAGAAGTCCAGAGTTCGCCAGGCCAGAGCTGGTGCAGCCACTCCACTGTTCCCACGGACCCAGGCACCTCCTAGCCTTCTACTCTGCCATCTTAGTCTGTGGTCTTGATCCTTTTGTCACAAGATGAAATCTGTACATGTTTCAGGAGGACGAAGGCCAAAGACAAAAGGGAAAGACCAGCCAAGCTTGTTTCAAAGGCTTTTCTGTTAACTAGTCAACACCTCTGATTCCATCTCAGTGACAAGGACTATGGCAGTCTCAGGAGTGGCTGAGACATGGGGTTTTAGCTTGGTACTTCTTCACCAGCACCAAAATTGGGACTGTTTTTTGTTTTGTTTTGTTTTTTTTTTTTTAGTACAGAAGTAGGAAAAGTTGATACTTTCAGAGTAAGGGAGAAGAAAAAATGGATATTGTGTAGAGAACCAGCAGTCTCTGTCATGTTTTTTAATCTTCATTAGACAATGCTTAGTGCCAAAAATGAATTCAATCTGGTAAGAGGAGGTGTTTGAGCAGTTGATCAGAGTTCATCATCGTAACTGCACGTGAAATTTCATGTCTCATCTCTTGGAAATGTTTTCATATTATTCCATTCAAATTCTATTAAAACATGTATCTGGTAGGAAATATATAATTTAGTTAAGTTTGAGAGGAAACTGCAGACCAGAAAGATTAAATTCAGTTGTTGACTAGGACCTTACAGGAAATCTGTGAATGGAACTATGAACTTTAGTTTTTCTGGTCTACACTCATTTTTAGTAAGAGTGTCTCAACTTTTGGTGCTACTCTTAACCCTTTTCTCAGAGAATATTTCATTCTGCATGCTGCCACCAACGGACCAACTCCCACAGGGAGAAAAATGGCACATCCTATGTTTCAGAAGTGTGAAGTTTGGATCAATTTCATGCTCTTTCAAACCCTTCTGGGTGACACCTGTTCCCTAAAGAATGTCCCATCTACCCATGTTCCTATGCAGCTAAACACAATATGGGTCTATAAATAACATGAAGGCACTACACTTCCTGAATAATCAGTTTTCCAGCTGCGAGCAGATGGCTTATATTTCACACCACCACGTACCATTCCTTGACAGCTGTGTCATTAGAATATGGCAAGATAACTATGACTATCATTTAGATAATCTTAGAAATGTATAGTAAATAGGCTGCTTAATGTTCAGAAACAGCTATTTGTCTCATTTTGTATATATCTACACTAATAAAAGAGAAACATGGTAATTGGCGTACGACCGCTACCCTTCCCATTGGCTATCACACCACCACGTACCATTCCTTGACAGCTGTGTCATTAGAATATGGCAAGATAACTATAGCTGTCATTTAGATAAGCTTAGAAATGTATAGTAAATAGGCTGCTTAATGTTCAGAAACAGCTATTTGTCTCATTTTGTATATATATAACAAGGTTTGTTTGATTGTGTTATTCCCAAATAGAAAGTGGTAACATCCTTAATGTTAGACCTGCTTGTTTAAAATTTTAAGATCTTTGTTTGCCAAAATCTCATGTGTGTGTATCCAATCTGTCACAGTTCCATAATAGAAAGGTATAAACAGGTCCTAACACTTCTCTTTCCAAAACATCTTCCCAGAATTTTTAGGCAGAGTTGAAGCACAGTCATATCATCAGATTAGAGTAATCATATTTTTACAATCTTGGGTGTCTACAGCCTCCAAAACGAATTGTTTTAACATGCAACAAGTCTTGTTGTGAGGAGAGCATTATGTAGCTAAATCAAAATACCCCTCCAAAACGAATTGTTTTAACATGCAACAAGTCTTGTGAGGAGAGCATTATGTAGCTAAATCAAAATACCTTCATTTACATTCCAAATGTTGGGGTGTACATGCATGTCTGTATGTGTATGTGTGACTGTGTGAATTGGTGCCTAATCAAGTTTGGTGAATATTCTCCCTAAAGGTTATTAACTTCTACCCTTGAACTGAAGTTTTAGAGATGTTTGTCCCTGATCAAATAAGATAGGCAAATTATGCAGTGGTAACAAGCAAGCTGAACATCAGTAGCTTTAAACACCTACGGGTTTTCTCACCACCATCATGTGCTCATGGAGAACCAGCTGCCACTGTGGTCTGCATCGCAGTTGCCCACACATCTGGACCTGGCTGTTAGAGCAGCTGCTATCTGGAACTAGGGCAGAATGAAGAAATGCTTCTGATTGAAAGTGCAACACTTACCGTGTGCTCAAATTTTATTAACCAAAGAAACTCCCATGCCTGTACTTGGGTTCCAGAGGACAGAGAAGCATAAACCTCCTGAGGGAACTAGGTGTTGGGGAGGCTCAAATACCTGATCTAGTCCAGGTCTCATAGCACCAAAGGTTTTGTTCACTCCCCCTTGTACACGGAAAATACATCACCTCTTCCTCAAGGAACAGAATCCCTTCCCCAAGGCTTTAGCCACAGAAACAAGCTCCAAGCCCAGGTTCTCTGTGTGAAGCCTGGCATTCTTCTCATCTGATCTGGTGGGAGCTCCTTTCGTTCAAGGGACCCATGCATTAAACAAACAAGTTTCTCCACCTTCATAGACTCAACATTCAGTGGAGGAATGGAGACAAACAGATCTATACATATTCTTGTTAAAAGACTGGTTCGTAACAAATTCTGAAATCTCAATATGCAGACAGTGACTCTACCCAGCACTGGCTACTTAATTTGCAGGGTCCACTGTTAAATGAAAATGGAAGACCTCTCGTTCAAAAATCTTTCACAAAAGCATTAAACCAAGCATGGGGGTCCTTCTGAATTTGGGGCCCTGTGCAGTTGCATGGATCACATGCCCCTGAAGCCAGCTCTGACCTTAGGTAATGATCCTTGATGAGGCCCTGATTCCTCCTCTGTCTGTGGCTGTGGCTGTGGCTGCCTAAAACTTTGCTCTCAGTAGCTTCGGGCTTTACCCTTTAGTAGTGCTCCCCTCTCCCCCCTGCTCTAGTATCCTTTTGGTTACATTTGAAGAGAGCAGTTAAACTATTACATCAGTTTCCTGGGACTGCCAAAACAAATTATCACACACTGAGTGGCTTTAAACAAGAGAAACTCATTCTCTCACAGGTCAGAATTCTGAAATCAGGTGTGAGCAGTGGTGGTACCTTCCAGATGCTCTGAGGGAAGATCTGTTCCATGCCTCCCTCCTAGCTTCGGGTTATTGCTGCCGTTCCTTGGCTTGTAGATGCATCATTCCAATCTCTGCCTCTTTCTTCATGTGGTGTTCTCTTCTTTGTGTCTATATCTGTGTATACATTTCCCCCTTTTCGTAAGGACAGCAGTCATTAGATTAGATGCTCTTAGAAGAATTGGATTAGGTGTCATAAATCAGTATGTCTTCATTTTAACGTGATGACATCTGCAAAACCCCTACCAAATAAGTTCACGCTTGCATGTTCTAGGTAAATATGAATCTGGGAGTGGGAGCATTATTCAAACTAGTACAACTGTCAAAGATTAAGCCAGGTTTCAGGCGACTCCAAGTTCTTAAATCCATACTTGCAGTTCTTTTCAAGATATTTTTTTTCGATCTCAATACTATTATTGGTTTCTTGACTCTTATAAGGATTTTGGTATTATCATACTTTTAGTTAATCCATTCAGAAATTTTTAATGAGCGTGAGGGTTGTGTCATTCATTTGATGAGTTACAATCACTCCTTGTCACTGCAAATCCTTCTCATTGTCTTTTGCACTACTTGCTGTTGAGAAGTATGTGCCTTGTCAATCCTGTTTGTCCTTGTCTTAGCTCAAACTGCCATAACAAAATGCCTTAACCTGGGTGGCTTAAACAACAGAAATTTATTTCTCACAGTTCTGGAATCTGGGAAGTCCAAGATCAAGGTGCCAGATGATGGGTTCTTGGTGAGGACTCTCTTCCCAGCGTGTAGATGGTTGCTTTCTCACTATGTCCCCACATGGCAGGAAGAGATAGTGATCAAGCTCGCTTGTGTTTCTTCTTGCAAGGACACTAATCCCGCTATGAGGCCCCACTCTTACAACCTCTTCTAACCCCAATTACCTTCTAAAGGCTCCAAATATCATCACATTGGGAAATGGGAATTAGGGTTCCAACATATGAACTGGGGGTGCGGGGGCAGGGGAAAGGGCATAATTCAGTTAATTGAAGTTCTCAAATTTTTATACTTGGTATTCCCTTATAGTCCTACATATGTATAGGCCAATTATTTTCTTAGATCTCTTTCTCTCGGTATTTTATCAAATACAATTGATTGTACCCAATAGATTATACTAGGATTCTGATTTTAAATTTCTTCACCTAGAGCCAAAAGCTTATCCAATACATTACTGCTTTTGTAAGCTATAAAGGTGGCTATTTTAGCAAAGTTTGACTGTTGCCTAAGAAGAATTGCCATTAACCTAATCTCCAATATCAGTTTCTTAGCTACTCACTGTTGAGTTCTTCATTCAATGACTCATATTTTAGTAAAAATGTTATGGTAGGGTGCCAAAATATTTCAGTGATGAAGAATAGCCTTTTCAACAAATGGCACTGGAACAGCTGGATGTCCAAATGCAAAAGAATAAAGTTCAACCTCTACTTCACACTACATATAAAAAAATAACTTGAAATAGATTATAGGCATAAATGTAAAATTAAAAATTATAAAACCCTTAGAATAAAATACAGAAGTGCATCTTCATGACCTTGAGTTAGGCAATGTTTCCTTAAATATGACACCAAAAGCACACAAGGAAAAAGAAAAGGTAAATAATTTAAGTATTTTTTGTGATAATAATCACTAAGTTGGTGAGTCAAAGAACACCATTAAGAAAGTGAAAGACTGCTGTAACCGGTTTGGCTCAGTGGATAAAGCGTCGGCCTGTGGACTGAAAGGTTCCAGGTTTGATTCCAGTCAAGAGCATGTACTGTTGCAGGAACATCCCCAGTGGGGGGTGTGCAGGAGGCAGCTGGTCGATGTTTCTCTCTCATTAATGTTTCTGACTCTCTATCCCTCTCCCCTCCTCTCTGTAAAAAATCAATAAAATATATTAAAAAAAAGAAAGTGAAAGACAACTTACAGAATGGGAGAAAATAATTGAAAATTACTATCCTTTATCTCTGACAAGGAAATTATATTAAAATATATAAAGAAATCTTAAAACTCAATAATAAAAAGATAAATAAAACAATTTAAAATGGGTATAAAATTTTTAACAGTTTCCCAAAGAATATATGCAATAGCCAATAAGCACATCAAAAGATGTTGCCATCATTAATCATTAGATAAATGTAAATCAATACCAAAATAAGATACCACTTTCTACTAACTATGATGACTAGAATAAAAACATATATGTATGTGTTGGCAGTAATGTGGAGAAATTGACAACCTCATATTGATGGTCAGAATGATAAATAAAGCAGCCACTTTGGAAGCAGTTTGGCAGTTCCTCCAAAATTTAAACATAGAGTTACCATGAAACCCAGCAATTCCGTTCCTAGGTATATATGTAAGAGAATTTAAAACATATGTTCACTAAAAAATTTGTACAGTAATGTTCATGTAAGCATTATTAATAACAAATAAAAGATGTAAACAACCAAAATGTTCATCAACTGATGAGTGAATAAAGCAAAATGAAATATATTTGGCAATAAAAAGAAATGGAGTGCTGATACCTGCTACAACTTTGAGGTACTATAAAACCATTACCTGTTACGACTCTCTTCATATGAAGTTTCCAGAATGGGTAAATCTATGAAGACAGAAAGTAGACTAGTGGTTACTAGGGGTGAAGAGAGAAATGGGGAGTGACTGCTAACATGGATGATAAATGTTCTAAAATTAGATGGTGGTAATAGTTGCAGATCTCTGTGAATATATTAAAAACCACTGAAAGTTACACTTTAAAAGAATGAGTTTTATGTTTTGAGAATTGTATCTCAATAAAGCTATTATTTTAAAACATGTTTTGGCGGAACCTCACTTCTGTACCACTTTTTAGCAATCATGATAAGCTATTATACTGTAGTAACAACTCCAGAATCTCCATGGCTTATAACAGCAATGTATGTGTAACTCATGCTATCTGTTGATCATACATTGCCTGAGGATTCTGATCTGTTTCATTGTCATCCTCATTCTTGGACACAGACTGATTCATAGACAGTATATGGAATATTGTGTGTCATGATGGGGAAAAAAAGAGATCATAACAAAACTTTCTACCTGGAAGTGACACACAGTGATTTTGCTCATGTTGACCATAGGCAGATTACCTGGCTAAGCATGAGTTCCAGGGAAAAAAAATATAGACCTATCATGTGTTTTGAAGAAGAGAGAACAAAATATTTGTGGGAAGCCCTAATGACTACGTCTAATGTTGCATGAAAAGATCACAGATTGTTCTATTTGTTTTGTAGTTACACCTATTTTTCTCTGTGTGTGTGTGTGTGTGTGTGTGTGTGTGTGTGTGTTGGTGAGTTATTACTGTGTAGCAAATACCTCAGCATACAGCATTTTTTTTCTTGCTCATGGATTAGTGGGCTGATTGAGGTGACTCAGCCACACATTTTGAAGCCAGAATAAAGGTTAGCCATAGTCTAAGGCACATCTTTTTCATATGAGAGAACCAAAAGTGCAAGAGGATCAAATAGAAATAGGCAGTGCTTTTAGCATCTCCTCTCAGGCAGGCACATTTAAATTCCACCCACATTCCATTGTGACTTTGTGACATTGCCCTCCAAAATAAGTCTCATGACTAAGATCAGCATCAATGAGGCAGAAATGCACTCTTTACATGTTGTGAGGGGGAGAAGGGATCTTTGCCAAAGCATCATCTAATCTCCCTATTAGGTGTCAGGCCTTATTCTAAGCTATTACACATAAGTACTCATTTTATTCTCACAACAAACCTAAGAAGTGGGTACATTACTTTTCCCCATTTTACAAAGGAGCAGAGCACTCAGGTGACTTCCCAACATCAGATAGCTTGTAAATGATGAAATCATAATACAAACTCAAGCAAACTTGTCTCATTTTTCCATGTTCTTTATTCCCTACATATCTATATCTATCAGTTTCCAGTCACCTTACCATTTCTCTCACTGAATAAAGTCCAAAACTTAGATTGATAGTACTCTAACTTTTTAAAGAAAGAAGATAACTCCTTTCAACTAAAAAAAAATATCTAGTATTGATATTTTTCTTCACTCAATATCTAGCGAGTAAAGAAATGCAATATGGGCAAAAAGCAACTACTGCTTTTGAATAATTTGTATTTTATTCATTATAATGATGTATAATAATTTGACAGAAAAGTAGTATACCTGAATGTGTGTATGTGTGTGTTCACAAGATATTATTCATTCTGTAGACAATGCTTTAAGTCCATTTGGATTTTTGAACCTTCTTAGGTGTTTAATTTCCAGTAGTTGGAAATGACAGTTTGTGACAATTATTCTACAAAATTGAAATATTATTCTGTATATCTCTTATTAGTTTACACTACCTTAACTATTTATTGAAACAAGAAACTAATGACCTAGATTGAAATAATATGACAAACATTTAATATGTAATATCGCCTTGTCTTGGCTCATGTTACCTAATTATTCAAGATGTGATTGGATGTGTGCAATAATTCCCCACCCTAATACTAAAGGAATAAGGAAACAGAATTCCCTAGGTCAAATTTTATTTTTAGTAGACAGCTCTCTCTTTCTCTTTTCAATAACAGAAGCAAAGCCTTGAAGTATTTGATACTTTTGTTTTAAAAAAGATTGTAAGGAAACTGGATGTATTATATTTAGAAGCCTACTTCCCAAGGGTAAAAGGGAAAATGAGGGTTTTTTTACAAAGTTTGGTGGAGAAGAAGGTGATTACATAGAATGAAATTATGAGGCATAAGTGGGCAAGATACAGACCTTAGCCATCTAGTATCATTTGATTAAAATGATAGTCCACACTGACCATGATGTTAAAAATCAATGCAAAAATTTTCAAGAGCTTTTTTGGCACATAGATTTCTCCCTTTCTTTCCAACCTCTGGTATTTTAATTTTAACTGGTTCTCAAGTCCACAGTTAATTTTAACATGTATATGAAGCAGAGAATATGTGTTAACACGTGCACTCACTTATTGGGTAGATAGTATGTGGATATGGTGAACATGAAACATTTGGTTTCCAAATATGTTTAGCAAAAGTTGTACTATGGCTCTTAAAAATGTGATATACTTGTTACACAAGTAATACGGGTTCAATATATGAATATTTGAAACTACCAAAAGAAAAAGTTTCTGTGAACATTTTAAGTGATTTTACATTATAATACATTTCTGATTTTGTTAGATTTCATTTCTTAGGTGTGGATTCTCCCATTTTCCAGTTCTGACTTCCTTGAATTTGAAGAATGTTCTTCAGATGTGCTGTCATCTCTTTTGTGTGTTAATTTTAGATGGGATTCAGCTTTCATGGGATTTTTATTTGACACTTTGCCTGCTCTGTACAAGCCTTCTTATAGAAGTTGTTCTGTGTTTATGTGAATCCATCTCTCAGCCTGTTTGTATGTGAGTGCCTTGGTTTGGGGTTTCCTTATGGGACAGTCAGGGTGAATTCATCTTCAGTGTTGACCACACATTCTAAATTTCCATTGGTGAGTCAGCTGCCACCAGCAGACTGAAGCAAGGAGCTGGCTCTGTCAAGAAACGGGGCCAGCAGGAAAACTCATAAATTGCATTTTGTAGGCAAGCAGAGTATTCCCAGACCCTCGCTGTGGGCAGGATCCTAAAGAGGGTGCCTGACAAAAACCATGTGCAATGGATTCAACTTCAGTCCTGGGTGAAGATACCAAATCTTGCTCTCATTCCCATGGGCCTTCCGGTTCAGATTCTTTTTGGCATTGTGGGTTTCTTTTTTTATTATTATCTTTTCTTATTTACCATTTTAAAAATACATATTTTCATCAGAATGTCTATATATTTGGTGGAGTATGAAATCAGTGAGAGACCCATATATACCTTTGACTTCTCACATTCATTTAGGTGAACTAAAAGACACTGAAAACATCTATTATTTGTCCAGTAGGTTCTGCCCTATGTCATACTTTTTATTATCTGGGATCTCCCAAAGTTCTGGAGTGCAGCATGGCTTTTTTCCTTCCAACTTCAGCTATCAATGTTTTAGAGAATATTTGGAAAAGAAAGTAGAAGAAAGAGACAAAATTAGAGTTCCTGTACACAAAATAGGAAGTCACTGGTGAAAGGCACAGAACGCACCCTGATTTCATCAGCACCAAGGACAAGGAAACAGTCAAGGAAAATGCAGGGTGATGAATTTACAGCAGCGGATATGAAATATGTGTTTTCACAGCATGAAGCAAGTCTGTGGAATTCTTCTTTGGGAAATCACAGATGCAAATAATACAATATCTGTTCCTTGATTCTCTCTGCCACCTGCATCTTCCCTTCACTTTGGGTCAGTACATTAGTCAGGAGATGAGCATCCACAAGTCACTAAGATGCCAACACGATACTGGAAGGAAGATGAACACATTTGTCAAACCCGTTCATCAGCACGGGTTCACTTGCTGTGGGTTTTGTGAGGAGAGTAATCACAGGACTGTTTGTTTCCTTGTATATTGGCCAACATTTTCCCCAAAACCTTCGTTTATTTTTAATTTCCATACTTAGAATTCTTTTTTCTTCTTTTTAGCTTCATACATTCTGAAAATCCTTAAAAACAACTATGCTTCCAGACATTATTAAAGTCAAAATGGTAGATTTTTCTCTACTCTTTCTTACCATTGAGATATGATCTGAGCCCTAGCCGGTTTGGCTCAGTGGATGGAGCATCGGCCTGCGGACGAAGGGTCCCAGGTTCAATTCCAGGCAAGGGCATGTGCCTTGGCTGCAGGTACATCTCCAGTGGGGGGTATGCGGGAGGCAGCTGATCGATGTTTCTCACTCATCAATGTTTCTAACTCTCTATCCCTTTCCCTTCCTCTCTGTAAAAAATCAATAAAATATATTAAAAAAAAATATGACCTGACCTGATGTAAAAAATCAATAAAATATATTAAAAAAAATATGACCTGACCTGGAAAGTTGTGTGGGATGGGGGAAGTGTGCTTTTGGAATCTGTACCCTTTATTTCCTGTTTCTTTTTGTTTGTGTGTTTGTGTTTGTTTTGCTTTTGCCTTACTTGCCTATTATCATTATATTGCACAGTATAAATTTCCTATTCCGGTGGAAGTGACTGTATGGATCAATGCCACATTTGTCAACTCCCCTTAAAGCTCAGAGATTTAATTTGTTTGCATTAAAGATCCTTTTATTTCTTTAAGAATGAAACTATAATTGGGTAAGAAAAATCCAACATTTCACATTCAAATGTTTGTTTGTGTATGAGAACAAGGTAAATAGATGCTTTTAATTTGTTCTGAATTTTTAAAATCAATTTGGAGATTGAGAATACTTAAGAAAAGATGTCAGAGTGAGAAATACTGAAATACTCACTTGCTGGTACATAATTAAACACCCATCAATCACGGAGATGGGTTCATGGGTCAGCAAATTGCAGCCTGTTTTTGTAAATAAATTTTATTGGATCTAAGGCATTTTCATAACAAGTGTACAGTCGGTTATCACAATGGCTCCCTGGAGCTTGGATGAGGTTGGAAAGACGTGAAACATCTCACAAAATAAAATATTTAAGTTTATACTTAAGCAATCTCATCTCTTTGTCCCCAAAGAAAGTCCCACCTGGTGAGAGACAAACGCCTATTAACATGACTAGAAGACAAAATCCAATGTTAAAAGAGAAAAAAGAGGTAAAATGTGTACTCTAAAGAGTTCTGTTTGCGGAAAAGAATTGAGCTCCAACCCTCCTAGAACCTAAGAAGAATAAAGAAAGCACAAATGATAGGGTATCTTCTTTGTTAAAATGAGAATCATACTTTTTTTTGTCTCCTTCAGCCCTAAAAGAATTTGTAATAAAAACCTTGAGGAGCATGAGTAATGCCTTGAGAACCTTTTAAAATGCAGGCATATTGTAGGTGATGACTCTTCCTTTATTGGTGAGAGCAAAGTGCGAAGGGGTAAGAGCAACTATAACAGACATCTTGAACACCAGGCTTGTGTGACCGAAACCTCTGGCTCTTTTCCTACTATATTTATTTTGACTTTAGGTCAGAGCTGCTACATCAGTGTCTGGCTAATAGAGAACAATAAAATTCTCTCAGTGATTAATAATTTTCTCATTAGTCTCTTCCAAGGAACCATAACATGCTAGCTGGTGGCCAGCATATGCAGGGAAGGGTCGTGCACCCTTCAGTTAATTTTTCTAATGCAGGTGGGCAATTAAGTATTGAGTCATAATCTACGCTGAAGCTGAAGAGAACTAGAAAGTTAGACTCGAAGCAATTAAGGGCATTCTGCTTCCCGATTCTTTTCTCTTTTAGACAGATTTTATTGTGAATCCTTGATCTTTGTTCTGATATTTAAAAATGCATTGTTTTTACTTTAAGCAGTGCAACTGCTCTAGCTGACAATATTGTGATATTAATCATCAGTTAAAAATGGGGCCAAGAGTGTTGTGTAGTTTTTAAACTCACGCACTTCCTGTGCAATGAAACGGCATTGACATTGGTGAGAGCTAAATGTAAATGGGTGAGGATGGAGTCTCGATGAAACTTTGAAGGCCAAGGAGAGTGCACTTGGCTTTTGTTTTAAGAAGTAGATTGCTTTGGGACATTTAAGTGACTTTGGAATAAAATAATCTGTAATTATGTCAGAGATTTTTCTAAAAGAGGCATATTCTCCCTTTTCTTTCTCCTTTCCATTTGGAAGACGGTTGAGGGTGAATAATATATAGTTAGAGCTGTGATTTCATGATGTGCCAAATAAGAACCAAGAAATAGCTACATTTATGGCGTTTATATTAAGGCCTATTACTGGTATGCAAATTCCCAGCCGATAATTGTTTTCACAATCAGGCCCAGAGGCATTACCATGGAGGAAGTAATTATAAAATGGTTAATTAAAAGTAATTATAAAATGGTAAATTACTTTTTATATGTCCTCATACATTGTTCAGTTATAACTTAATCTTTGAAATACTGCAATGGCTGCCTCCCAAGAACACAGCACCCTTCAGGGAAGCATAGCTCATCAGCCAGGAACAACTGCCCTTTTAAAAAACTTTGCAAACTCAGAGCCTGGGCCCTTCCAGCTCGACAGCTGGCTCTTAGTCCTGGGCCATGGTCAATGTACAATGCACTGTAGCAGATTTCTCCATAGTATGGCCTGAGCTCCCCAAGGGCCTCTCACGTCCATATGGGAGAGTGGAGCTGGGGCTGATGTGAGCATCAGACTGGCTGGCATATAGCAGCCAAGGCTGTGAGCAAGCAAGTGAGTGTTTGGAGGGGGAACGATGTTAATGAACTTTGGCCATTTGAAATGGGAGGCCTGGGAAATTCGACCAGATGCCAAAAGGCCTCGCTGGGCCAAAAATATGGGAACCAATTTTTTCACACAGAATTAAAACTTATTCTAATTATTAAAAAGTTTATTTCACAAATTGCAATTTGAAAAGAACAGTAAAAGTTCACAGTACAGACTATAGTGAAAATCATTGTTGAATGATGGAACTAGTGAATATACCTAGATACCTTGCCAGGCGAGTGTAATCAGCTCTATGACCTGAATCTACTTTTTAAAGTGACATTTTATACTTCTGGTCTAGGATAGCTAGATAAAATTCAGAATGCCCAGTTAAATTTGAATTCCAAATAAGCAAGTTTTCTTTTTTTGTGTTTTTGCTGTTGTTGTTGTTGTTTTGTTTTTAGTATGTGTATGTTTCAATTATTACAGGGGGTATGTTTACAATAAAAAAAAAATCATTGTTGCCCTAACCAGTTTGGCTCAGTGGATAGAGCGTCGGCCTACAGACTGAAAGGTCACAGGTTCGATTCCAGTCAAGGGCATGTACCTTGGTTGTGGGCACATCCCCAGTAGGAGGTGTGCAGGAGGCAGCTGATCGATGTTTCTCCCTCATTGGTGTTTCTAACAGTCTATCCCTCTCCCTTCCTTTCTGTAAAAAAACCAATAAAATATATTTTTTTTTGAAAAATCATTGTTTATCTGAAAATTCAAATTTAACAGGGCATCCCAGATATTTATTTGCTAACTATAACAACCTTATTCTGGTTGCTATGTTAAATAGTATCTTTTTAACATCACAGTTTCAGACCAGTTATTGCTAGTAGAAGAATACACTGATATATCATATTCACCAAACTCCTCACTGGCTTCTCTCATTAGTTCCCTGGGTTTTCCAGATATACAACACCAGCTTTGGCAAATAAGGATATTTTTGCTTTCTCTCTTCTATTATGTAAATGTTGTGTTTCTTTACCTTGTCTGACTGCATTGAATAAAACTATAACCGCAGAGTTAGATAATATGGGTGATACTGAGGATCACTGTGCAACCCGATGTCTCCAGGTTACTGTTGCCTTAATTTCCAAACGAAACAACTAAGGCTGCCATCCCAAGTCCTGTGTAAATTCCGGCTCCTATTGCACTGTTTCTGAGGATTCTGGGGCTTATGTTCTAATGGTGATTTCATCTCATTCAAAATTTTGGTATCTGTGGTAGACTACACTGTGGTCTCTGCTTTTATTTTTTCATTAAATGTATTGGAGTGACATTTGGTTAAAAAAATATAGGCTTGAATTGTACAATTCCATGATACATCAGTTGTTTATTGCATTGTATGCCCACCATCCAGTCAAATCTTCTTCTATCACCATATTTTTGACTCCCTTTACCCTTTACTACCTCCACACCCCTTCCCTCTGGTAACTACCTTATTGCTGTCCGTGACTATAGGGTTTTTTTGTTTTTGTTTTGTTGTTGTTGATGTTCATTTGATGTGTTCAGTTTTATAGCCCACATACGAGTGAAATCATATGTTTCTTGTCTTTTTCTGTTTGACTTGTTTTGCTTAGCATAATATTCTCAACATCTACCCATGTTGAAATGGCAGTATTTCATCTTTTCTTATGACTGAGCAATATTTTACAGTATATATGCACCACATCTTTTTCCAATCATCTATCTAACAGTGTAGTTTTTTAAAAATATTTTTTATTGATTTTAGAGAGAAAGTGAGAGGGAGAAAGAGATGGAAACTTTCATCAATGATGAGAGAGCATCATTGATCGGTTGCCTCCTGCACACTCCACACGGGGGATCGAGCAACCAACCCAGACAAGTGCCCTTGACCAGAATTGAACCTGGGACCCTTTAGTCTGCAGGCTGATGCTCTATCCATTGAGCCAAACCGGCTAGGGCTCAGTGTAGTTTTGAATTGCACTTTTCTAATGCTAGTGAAGTTGAGCATCTTTTCATATACATACAAGTGAAGTTGGCCATTTGTATGTCTTCTTGGAAGAAGTGTCTTTTTAAGTATTTTGCCCATTTTTGAATTGGATTGTTTGGTGTTGAATTGTGTGAGTTCTTTATATATTTTGGATATGAAACCTTTGTAAGAGCAGTTATTTGCAAATATCTTATTTCATTTGGTTGGTTGCCTTTTTGTTTTGTTGGCAGTTTCTTTTGCTGTGCAGAAGCTTTTTACTTTGATATAGTCCCATTAATTAATTTTTGCTTTTACTTCCCTTGCATTTGAGATCAATTAAAATCCTGTTTAATACTAAGGTCCATAGTTTATTACCTATATTTTCTTCTATGTATTTATTGTTTCTGGTATTATATGTAGGACTTGATCCATTTTGAGTTCATTTTTGTATATGGAGACACACTGTAGGCTAGTTTCATTCTTTTGCTTGTGCCTTTCCAGTTGTCCCAGCACCATTTATTGATGAAGCTTTCTTTTCTCCATTGTACGTTTTTGGCTTTTTTGGTCAAAAGTTATTTGCCCATGTGCATATGATTTTATTTCTGGGTAAAACAAGAATAAAATACCTACAATAAACTTAACAAAGGAAATAAAGGACCTACATACTGAAAACTAAAAAAACATTATTAAAAGAGATTGAAAAAGACACAAAGCAATGGAAAGATATTTTGTGTTCATGGATTGGAAAAATAAACAACATACTTAAAATGGCCATTTTAATCAAAGCAATACACAGATTTTATGCAATTCCTATCAAAATTCCAATGCATTAAAAAAAAGGACAAAAAATCATCAGATTTGTATGGAACCAAAAAAGGCCACAATAGTTAAAGTAATCATGAGAAAAAAGAACAAAGCCAGAGGTATCACACACTTTGACTTCAAATTATACTACAAAGCAACAATAATCAAAACTGCATGGTATTATAGTCTCTCCTTTTGTGACTATCCACTCCCCTCTCTATCCTGAAATAGTGCCAATACAATGCTGGTGTGCAGTAAACAGAGAGCAGAAGGAAGGGAGTTTATGATAAACATGCATTTGAAAATAACTCAAAAGTCACTATCAGTTACCATTCTCTTTAACTCCTCACATGGGATGTCTCCCAGTTCATCTTACTCTACCAAGATTGCTGTCTATAACCAAATTGCTACATCTATTATTCCATTCTATACAGAGCTCCTCCTTCATTCAAACAGGAGGGTCCTCAAAAAATTTAAAATAGAACTGCTTTATGACCTCTGTGTTCACCACAATGTTATTTATAATAGCCAATATATAGAAGCAACCCATGTAACCATCAATAGATGAGTGGATAAAAGAGTTGCAGTACATATATATATAAGTACATATATATAACAGAATATTACTCAGTCATAAAAAAAGAAATCTTATCTGTGACAGCATGGATGAACCTAGAGGGTATTATGCTCAGTGGAATAAGTCAGTCAGAGAAATACAAATACCATATGATTTCACTCATATGTGAAATCTAAAAAACAAAACAAACAAATAAAATTGAAACAGACTCATAGATACCGAAAACAGACTGATGGTTGCATTAAAAAATTCTTTCATGCATCACCACTGTCTCCAAGCACAAGAAGACTTCAAATACATGTTATGTTTTTGTCAAAAAATTTAGTCTACTTGCATAATTTTGCATATATAAAAAAACTTTGTGTATTCATTAAGAAGTTAATTTCGATAAAGGGCCTGCTTCCAGTTTCCCCACTATTAGCAATGCAAAATACTGCCAAATGATTGAAATGACAGATTTTCTTTAATTTGGGCTACATCAGATTCTATAGCAGGTCTCTTCTGGGAATGGAAGCAGTAATTGAAAGATGAGTTCTTCTTCCATTTACAATTGTCTTGTTTCTGACTTTCATGTGTCATCTAATTATTATTTTTTTTTTTGCTATTAATTATAAAGTAGGCTGTTCTTTGAGATAAATACTTTTGTTATGCTAAGGAAGTTCTTGCCAGCAGTGGTGCTGATTAACATCAAATTGCTTTCTGACATCTATCAAGACAACCAACATTCTCCTGCTGCCATCTTTGATCTGTTGGTGGGTTCCATGACATTAACGTATTTCCTAATATTAAGCCATTCTTGCTTTCCTGGACAAAATTTCTTTTAGCTGTATTTTTTAATGGGATGCTTGAATATTCTTATACATTACTAGGGCTCATCTGATACATCAGTGTTTCTCATGCTGTTCTAGGAAGTAATCAGTGCTCCCTAAACAAAAGTTCCTGTAATTAAATAATTTTTAAAAATATCTCCTAGGGAATATACACAGAACTTGGTGCCATCTTAAATCAAGTCCTGTGTATCTTCCCTAAGAGATATTTTTTAGGGAAGCGTCAGAGAAATACAAAGTTTAAATATCTGTTTTTATGTTTTAAGGGATTGAATTAACTTATTTGTACAAGGAAAATACATTCCATGAAATCAACAGAAAGTTTTTCCTTTTTTGTAGGCTTTGTAAGAGTTGGATTTTATGGTTTCACAAGTATTTGAAGAAATTCATTAGTCAAGCCATTTGTATGCAGTGTTGTGTGTGTGTGTGTGTGTGTGTGTGTGCGCGCGTGTGCGCGCACCTGTGATTCATTCCTTAAAAACTTTAAAATGAGGATTTCTAATTTATCTGGAGGACAACTATGGTAAGCTTTATTTTCACAGAAACATCCATTTTTATCAAAGTATTCATATGGATAACTACTTAGAATGATCTATGTAATATAGAATCGTATGCTTTCTTTTAACCCCAAATCTTTTACCACTACTACCATATATCTCTATTTCCTTTCACAAAAGTTCAAAAACACATTTTAATTGGCTTAAGGACATCTATTATCTCACATAACAATATTCTGTGCTCACATATAAGGGCCAGTTGGGGTCTGGCTCACTCAGTGACTCAGTGATAGTGATGTTATTATGATTCAATGGTCAATGAATCCTTTCTCTTCTTTGCAGAGCTCAGCATGTTGGCTCTTAGGCTGGTTCCTTCAGGATTTCAGCGTTTTTCTGCAGTTCCAGACATCACCAGCAGGTGACAGTCTCACAGCCTGCCAGGCAAATTGATCCCATTTGATTTCTCTTTTAAGAAGTGAGAAAAACCCTCTCAGAATCCCTCCAGTGGACAACCTGATACCTCTTTGGTCAATATTTTATCACATGTCCATGCTGAAACTAATCTCTAGCCAAAGGTCACAGGACTGTTATATTTAACTTAAATCCACCCTGTCCCAGGTATGTAACTGAGTGTTCAGTGATAAGATTTTTAACTGGTATTCATTTCTACATTACATGGGTATCTGTGGATAAGCTGTGGATTGACATTACTACATTACTTTTCATCCTTGAAGATTTGTTTTTCTTTTTGTTTGTTTACATCCCATTACCCAGACCCCATCGGTGGGAGCATGACTGCACCAAATAATCCATAGAGAATATTAATTAGAGCAAGTTTGAAAATTCTATTACATGAGTTATTGCCCTGACTTTGGTAAGTGTAAAATTTTGTAAAATTAATATGTTTAAAATGAGAAGTATCCTTAAATGATGTCTTTTTGATTCTGAGAGCATCTAGCTAGTCATTCAGAAATTAACTTTTATAGTGAAATTGAAAACCCTTGACATGAGAAGTTGTATTTGATCAGCCAACCAGAGTCTTATTTAGCTATATGTCATGGATAAAATGGTTTCCATATATTGTGACAGAGAAACTGAGTTGGCTGACAGGTACACATGGATAAGTCAGACTGAACTGAAGATATCTGACAAATTGACTAATATATCTTCAAATGAGAAATGTTTTACTGTTTTAAATTTTTTAAAATACATTTTTATTGATTTTAGAGAGGAACGGGGAGGGAGAGAGAGATAGAAACATCAATGATGAGAGAGAATCATTGATTGGCTGCCCCCTACACACCCCTTACTGGGGATTGAGCCCACAGTCTGGGCATATGCCTTTGACAGGAATCAAACCAGGGACCCCCACAGTCTGCATGTCGATGCTCTATCCACTGAGCAAAACCAGCTAGGGTTGTTTTATTGTTTTATTACCTACATTCTTGACAATATAATTAGGAGATGATGGCAGCAAATATATATAATCCACAATAAGAGTAATATATTATTATAAAAACTTAAACCTTCTATTTATCCTTCTTAAAATATAATTAGAATTGGCCTGTGTAGTCAGACTGTGAGGCATTTTCTGCAACTTGAAAACTCCGAGTCTCTCATTATTCTCTGCACTAAATTTCCTGGGACATTATGTGATGCACTTTGACTGCAGCTATTAAAGACATTAGTGCTACTCAGTGAGCGTAACAATGGATATACCATGAAGGAGATGGCAGTGAATCACAGCAGGTGAGCCCTGATAGAACCATGTCTTTTGTCTTGTAACAGGGTTTATAACATGCTCATTTTTGGCATACCAACAGGCATTATTTGTCCTCTACAAAGTGTCCTTTGAAACGATTTTTGTGTTAGTTTTTTATTCATTTATTCATTCATTCATTCATTCATTCATTCATTCATATAATACATTGCCACTGTTTTCCTATTAGTGACAGGACAAATACTTTAAATCTTATGCTGTTTGAGTTTTTAATGGCAATGAAGCTGATGAATTTGATTTATTAAAAATGAAATTGTTCAGCATTTATCATCCCTTACATTATTTTAGTTCAGCCGTGGGCAAACACGGCCCTCGGGGCCAGATCCGGCCCG